>NC_090677.1:4612500-4920000 GCF_013368605.1 Nyctibius grandis
GGAGTCTGAGGCTGTGGCTCTGCCAGAGAGAAACATGGTCCATGGAGTTACCTAAGATGCCATCTGCCATCACAGCAAATAAGCAGAAGGTGAGAAATGAACGGGATATGCTTAGAGGGTGATGATACACTGTTTGGGAAGCAGAGATGTACACAGGGAAATAAGAGTTGGCAACTGGGATGCTGGGCATCCTATAAAGCTCTGAAGTACACTGCTTAAAGACGGGTTGAACCACCCATGACTGCAGCTCTCTCCCTCTCCTTTATACCAGCCCAAGCACTAAAATCACAAAAATGCACCCTCTAGGCTGAAAACGGAAATCTGCTGGGTGTCTACGTTTCATTTCCCTCCACTGGCTGGGGAGAGCTCTCTGCTCTTTCGCTCTGATTTGTGGTAGAGATCCTGCTGTCCAGACACGAGCATCGCCTGAACGACTCTGTAAGTGCCTTTTCCTGCCTCCCCGCCAGCCCCTCTCCAGCTGATCGGTTCATTCAGGGGGTATGTCATAGCTGCTGCAGGCTGGGAAGCTGCACTCAGCCGGATTTCACGCGGAAGCCTTAGCTGCAGATGTGCAGGGGGGTAATTTTTCTATCCGTGAGGCATTAAGAGCCCTGTCATCCCATGCCAATACAAATGGACTAATTTAGCTGCAAACCTGAGCCAACTGCGCATGTCGAGTTTGCAGCACTGCTCGCCAAACGAGCTGCCTCCAGAGACGGGCCCCAGCACGTGGAGTCATCTCATCACTCCTTGAGTTGAGCACGGCCCAACCTTCAGCTCCCTCGCAAGCCTCAGAGGAGGTGGGTGCCGGCCTGAAGCAAGTCCTCCTGCAAGTTCGTGACTCTCAAGGCTGGTCAAGTAGAAGCAGATGCTCAAAGGGAGCGATTTCACTGACTGGTGGCTCTTAGGTGTCTCTTAGAGCAGGCTAGACTGCCCTCGATACGCTGAGCTTGAAGCTATATCCCTCTCTCCTCCAGAAGGTTGATGCAATTCCTTACAAGGACAGTAACCACACACTTCCACCACTTCTAACAGGTCCTGTGGGGCAGTTATGGACCTCGGCACAAAAATGCCATGAAATCTGGAGCAAACAAAGCAATACATGCCTCCCAAAGCAGCTGAACCCCTCTGTATAATTAAAGCAAGCATTTCACATCCAGCACGTGGCACTGGGTCAACTGACGCATTGGACATGGTTACATACAGGTATGCAAGCCTCCAGGTTTGCCAGTCTGTAGCTGGTACTGGCACTTTGTCCTTCTCAAGGACATTTGAGATGGTCGTGCACTCGGTCCCACCAGTAATCTCCAAAACTCCCTGAGAAGAACTTCCCCTTTTCAAGCCATTTACCAGGGAGAAAAACCCCACCCCACTTCTCTTTTTCTTTCTATTCTCTTTTTTTTCCCTCTCAGGAAATGTGGGGGTCTTGGTGTGCTCAAACGAGCCATTAACTAGCAGCCAACATCTCCAGCTATTGTAAATATATTAACTCAAGGCCTTTCGCTGCGTTTATTAGACTCAAGAACAACATCTGGAAACAGATGTTTTCTGAGTGCAAAGGAGAAGAGGGAGGAGGGGAAAAAAACAAGGAGGGGGGGGAAGGACTCTTGCAAGTGGAAGTGCATGGGTCTGCAGACCATCCCTTTGCAAAACGGTGCTCAGATGGAGCACTGCGAGGGGCCGAGGCTGGTGAAGCCGTGTCTCTCCTAGGCAAGGCAGTGAGAGCAGGACATCTCAGGGGGAGCTGTTTGAGAGAAACAGCAATGAGGGAATTAAAAAAACATCTGCTTTCAGGGCCCTTGTGAGGAATAGTCATAGTGCTCTCACAAAGATGGGATATTTGGTGGGGAGAGATTTTTGGGTTTTCCTTACCTGGTCATGGACCTTCCTAGTCCTCAGCTGCTCTGTCACACAGACTGCCAGGCTCATGGTGGGGTAATGTCACCTTCCCAACAGCTTGGCAGCATCAGCCATAGGGACCCACAGAGTGGGCAAGGTCTAGCGTCCCCATGGGACACCACCAGCATCCCATCAGCCCCAAGCAGCCCTTCCTCAAAGGGCAAGCAGAGTGGAAACCTCCCATCCTGAGGACTGTGAAGGACCAAGGGGTCCTGCTCTTACTTGGAGTCTTGATGCCATGGCTAAAGTTTAGACAATATTTAGAGAATTATATAGCATTGCTTGGAGCAAAAAGCAAGCAGGCATATACTTTCTTAAAAATATATCCCATGACATTATTGGTGAAACTCCACCCTCAACTAGGTACACTTTGGCTTAGGTTCCAGAGAAGCCTAAGGTACAACAGAGGTCTGAGATCAAAGCTTCCCTGCATTTCTTTTGAGGGAAATCCAGTTGCACCCATACAAAAAAAAAAACAAACAACAAAACAACACCAAAAAACACAAAACACAACCAGCATTTTGTCATCTTTAACCCCAGGGTTCACCTCTGACATCTCCAGTCCTGTCTCTCCTCTGACAGGCAGCTACAAATACTTTACTGGTCAGGTCAGGAATATTGAGTATTACCTACCTAATCTGGCAGTTGTTTATAGGAAGTATTAAGTAGCCTATGGAGCAGAACAATTCCTGCCCGAGGAGCTGCTCTAACCCATTGTGGAGTTATAGAATAAAGACACATTTGATCCTTTGGGAAAAGGGTTATGAAAATACATGGAAAAAATGTACTGTCCGTGCATAGTAATATCATGGCTGTTTTCAATCATTTGGTCTCCTACAAAACAAAGGGGCTCGCTGCACAACATAAACTCCTAGCCCTGACAGCAGCAAGGGCAGAAAGGAACCTAGTAGTATCTGGTTGGAGCTTTATATTTTCATAACCCTAAAATGACTGAGCTCATTGTTGCCTCCCTCCCATTAAAGCCAAACCAGCTTCATGCAGCCACAGTGGTGGGAACCTGTCCCCAGAGCTGTATGAGAGCAACGCGGCAGAGCCAGGCTGCACCAGGGAAAGGAGCAGCAGCCCAGCCACCAGCAGCTCCTGCAGACACTGGGTCAGAGCCTCCGAGGGAGGATGAAGCAAACCCAGGTTTCTGCACAGTTTGGGACCAACCCTTCCTAAAGGCTGATCATCCCTTCTCCCTCACCTTCCTAAAGGCTGATCATCCCTTCTCCCTCACCCCCCACAGAGGGAAGGCTTTGCAGGAGGAGAGCACCAGGCAGCAAGTGGTGGATGCACAGTCAAGCTGCCCGCACTCCTCCTCGTGTTCTCAACTAACCTCTCACCTTTTTTTTTCAGAAGATGAGGGGAATGGCTCTGAGCAAACCAGGCTCTGCAATCTTCTTCATGGAGGAAGGAACTTTTTTACCCCAACAGAAGCATTTCACAGCCAAGTTCAAGCTGGGGAAAAGTTTCACTTCTTTTCAGCAGTAGTTTGGGGTTTTTTTCCTCCTGGTTCGGAGCTGATTTTTAATGGGTCGTGCTCGGTGCCATTGGAGTCTGTAGAGATGGTCATCTCTGCTGGCCTGACTTTTGATGTTATCTTGGTTCTTGCAGAGCCTGTGTGGGAAAGAGGAGCTAATTAACAACAACAACATTGCTACACAAATAGGACAAGAAAAAGCCTCCACCCCTGCAGCACTATTCCCCTGTACTTTGCTAGCCTAAAAATATACACAGCAGCCCTGTGGGAGGTGGGTTTTGCTCAGGTCTGATACACCTCCCCCAGGAAAACATCTTTGGAAACACTTGTAGTTTTGGTGAGTCTGGGGAATCCCTATTGCAGACAGTCACTACAAGCTCTCAGCACAGCAAAGCGTTAGCCACAGCAAAGAGGCACTCAGGCTGAATGCTCAAAATCTGTTCATAGAGGTGGAAATATAAGAGTGAGATCTGCAGGCATGAAACCAGCAGAGCCAGCTCCAAGGGTGAGAGGTCGATATCGTCCCTGGAACACAATGTTCTCCATCATAAGGCTGGGGCTCCAAGAAGGAGCTCCTCACTTCCCTGCTGCAGCTCCCCTCGGCCCCTTGCTGAACAGAAAACCTCCTTTTATTAAAGCCAAGCTCAGGCACTGCATGCTCAGTTAGTTACTCATGCACTGAGGTGCTTGCCACAGTGCACTGGCACGCATGGGACTGATAAGTCAGAGCACTGAGTTGCATTTGGATTTACCATTAGTTTAGTGAAAAGCTACTGCTGAATGCCTTCAGCCTCACTGCCCAGCTGGGCTATCGCATCCACCCCAAAACCCACCCTCCTCCTGCCTCCCCCTCACCTCTGCCAGGCACAGGGCTCCTGTTCATCCTCCGCTACCGATTTCCATGCACACAGCTAAGAAAAGCCTTTCACATCACCTTTAGCCGACGCAGATCGAGCTCATCTCCAAGCTGCCAGCAACCTGGGACAACAAATCAACATATGTGGGGTGAACACGCTATAGGGTGAGCTGGAAACCCCAAATCCTGGGGCCAAGCAGGCCTGCCCAGGGAAGATCAGATGCCATGTGCATACCCAGAGGCAGGCAGAGCTGTGTCACAGCTCTGTCTAGGAAATCAAACCCCACAATGCCAAAGCAGGCGTGTGTCCCTGTGCAAGCAGCCAGGGAACCCACAGCAGCTCTGCACAGCCTTTGAAGCTAATGAATGAGAGCTGGGAGGACCGAGAAACCCAGACTAAGTGTCAACTGCACTGGGGAAGCAAAAATAATGAAGCACAGCTCCCCCAGAAGACGGATTGTTTCAGAGCCCAGGAGCGAAGGGGAATGGATACAGCAAGCTCAGGAAATTGAAAACAACTTTTGGTAAATACTTCCTCTTGCTCCAACACTTGGTCTTTTATCAAAGCTCGTTCAGACCCTGACAGCAACGTGCAAAGTGGCTGTGCTCCGTCGTAATGCAAAAGACAGGCCCGGCGGCTGGGAGATTAGCGGCTAATGGAGCTGAGTCGGGTTCGATTTCCCTGGAAATTGCTCACAGAGGAAAGCCGAGAGACAAGCAGCACTGCTAAGGTCCTTCTGCAACGCCACCACTTCCTCTGCAAAGCAGAAGTGAAGGAAGGACTTGAGCCCCATCCCTGGGAGCAGATTGATGGTGTCGGAGAGCCACATGGCTCCCTGCATTGGGGTTTTCCCTCCCACCCCTGTTGCTTTCACAGCACCTGATGTAAATCCTCCTGGCAGGGTGGTTAACCTGCCTTATTAAAGGCAGGTCTATCAGTAAATCCTCAGCCATCTGTGGAGTCTCTTCCAGCTTGTTGGGTTTTTAGCTGTCACCAGGGGTTTGTCTCCTTTTAGCAGCATCACAACGGGACTATGGAAAGATGCTTTTCCACCCCAAAGGCGCTCCGGTGAGGCCAGTTCACATGTTGGATGTGCAGGGCACGCCCAGGGCTGCAGTATTCCTTTGGGGCACATCTGAAACAAAACAAGCTGTTTTCTTGGTGCTCTAGGAGAAAGCGCCCAATTCCTCTCGCTTGGGACTCTTTAAAGTCAATGGAAAAAAACCCTTTTTAGATTCCCTAGGCTCTTCTGTTTGTGTCTCACGCCGGCTTGACGCCAGTGTAGTCACTCCAGATTTATGCTGGTTCAGAAAAAGGGAGTCCATTGTGACAGGTCACGATAAGAACAGAGGAGAACCGGGTCCTCCAGCCACAAAAGTCAGTATCCATGGGGAGAAGCCAAGCCCCTCATTTTTACCACGGGCATCTGAAACCACCTGTTGATGCATTATAACGTTCTCCCTTTTTCTCCTCAACAAGCCAGTGCTATCCACTTCATATGAATGAGAATAAAAATAACTGGAAGTTACACTTGAGCACTGGTACCTGCTTCAAATTTGAGAGGCCTGTTGCTCATTACAGACAGCAGGGAGTAAAGTATATATACTTACTAGATCAATATTAACAAGTAGTAAACACACCCTTGCAATTTCCCTTTAAGGACATTAGCCTGTAATGATGGTCCACATCCTTCAGGCTCAAAATGTCTTTTTCCCCCCAAATGCTGCTGCCAATGCAGAGAACAAACACCCACTTTTCTGTTTTAAGAGGGGTCAGCAGGGAAAGAGAGCGAGAGCCCCCCTTCGCAGGCGCTGCTGCCCACCACCCACCTTGCAAACACCCATCCTGCCCGTGTCAGGCAGCACCCTGCACAGGTAACGTACAGCACCGTGGATTTGTGACGATCAGGGCAAAGCCACCATAACCCACATCATCCGTGGAGGTTTGGTTTGCCTTTCTTGAGGGCTCTGCTGCACGTCAGCGAGGGGAGAGCTGCCTCCCACCGGTGCCCCTCCTGGGCAGCGGGGAACGATGCTTGGCTGCTTGCACAACTGTCCCTGCATATTTGGAGCGCAGGGGTTAGCGCGGAGGCTGAAATATCACGCCTATCAGTAGGGCCCTGCGAACAGAAAATAGCAGAGGATCTGGTGGCAGTTTCCTTTCAAGACGTACAGGAATAGCAGCACACATCTCTGCCGGATCATATGGACTGAATTCCTCAGCCTGAATCCTTCGGCTTTGAATTCTTCTGCAAACTATTTTTTCCCCCCTTGGCTTGTTTGTTGTTTCAGGACCACTAAATTACCGAGAATGGTTTACATTATATAACCACCCTGTCCTTATTGCGTTTTGGGGAGGAGACTCTGACAAACAGCCAGATCTAATTTGTACTTTAAATTGGCTTCTGGGCCAGACAGTCACGCCTTCCAGATGGAAAATCCAGTTGCGCTCACCAGCAGATATCCCGGTGCATTCGGCTTCCAGATCAGCTTTGTCCAAAGCATGCTCTGGCATGCAATTTGGTTTCTTTTACAGCCTAAGAGAGGCTGATGGTCACCGCAGTCCCTGGTGAGGCAGCATCGCTTTCCATCACCTGTACCAGTTCAGCTGTCAGCCCTGCCTCACTGTCCTGTTGTCTTTCCTAGAAGCCTATCCGACAGCTGGAGCAGCTTTGTAACTGCCAGTTTGGGGATTTGTCTCCCTGGGAAAGTCCTTTCAGGTTGCCTTTTCCAAGGGTGACTATCTGCTACACTTGCATGACCTGTTTAACGCTACCCCAAATCAAAAATAATTTTAAGAAAGCAAACCCCACGCTTCTTTTCATGCATACAAAGATGAGGATGGCATGAGATCCCCTCATCTCCTACCAGGGCAGAATCACAGATACATTCAACTTTGGTTTAGGTTACAGCCAGGGCCTGGCTGGTGGCACGTTATGCATGGGACACTAACATTGCTCACAGCCAGAGTGTTAAAATGCCACCATTGACAGCGACAAGCCTGAGCTGTCATTTGCTTTGTCAGGGGCTAGTGAGGCAAGGTGGCAACTACCTTGAGGCAGCCCCCAAACAAGGCTGGGAGCAGGGCTCTGAGCTGCCCTGTTCACATGTCCAATTTGGAGACATAATGGGAAGAGTAGCCCAGGCTGAGATGCACAAACTATATCTCCCAGGCAAGCACAATGCCTGGGGCTGGCCACTTGCTTGTATTCATCTGCAGGGTAACAGCATTGGAAGATGCCCATCATCTGTACCAGAGACAGGTGTAAGCCTGCATCAAGGCTAGCCTCAGATAGAGGGTCTGTGGCTTCCTCACAGTCCCTGGAATTTTTTTGTCCTTTTAGCCTTTCTTTCACAAGCCACATATAGTTCTAGGGGTGTATGACCTGATGGATAAACCAACAGCTTTGTCCTTTTCCCACTCTGCCACTGTTTGGCATGGTAGCCTTGGGCATGGCCTTTCGTTCTTTGTCTTCACCCCTTTCCTCCTCACTGAAGTGAGGCTACTCTAAATTTCTTTCAGATAAACTGCTGACCAGGGTTATCATTCAAGGAAGAGAGATTAATAAACTGCCAGCCACAAAGTGTTTCAAGCTGGAGTTATCAAATCCCTACCTTGCAAGTCCTGAATCTGATACTGCCCATGAACACATCCTCCTGATCTGGAAAGACTTCTGTCACCAGCGCATCATTTAAAACCCTGCTCGTGTTCATCTCACACCTCCAAGAGACACGTGCCATGTATCATCCAGGGAAAGGCAGTGAGCAGTGCTGAGCAAGACCTGAGAAGCCCTTAGGGGCAAACACTGAGCAAGCCTCACTCACTCTTAATGCTTTGTCTGGTGCTAATAGAAGAACAACCATCCCATTGCAACCCCTCTGTGTCCTTCCCAAGTGTCTCCATGTTTTCAGGGTCTTTGTCTGCCTAGCAGCATGCATGGGACTGAAATTAGATTTTTGGGGAAAGGTTAAGAACAATTTTCCTTGGGGCCATCATCTGTGAACAGCCAGAGCTTGCAAGGAAGGTCAGAAGATTGTCTATCATGCTGTAGACCAGCAAGCTCATTCCTGAGAGGCTTAATGAGAAGCCCCCCACTTAAAGCCAATCACAGAATCAATCAGGTTGGAAGAGACCTCTGGGATCATTGAGTCCAACCATTGCCCTGACACCACCATGGCAACTAGATCATGGTACTAAGTGCCATGTACAGTCTTTGCTTAAACCCCTCCAGAGATGGTGACTCCACCACCTCCCTGGGCAGCCCATTCCAATGTCTAATAACCCTTTCTGAGAACATTGGGTAGAGCATTTGGGTAGACTCAGCCCTGATGGGCTGCCATGAGCACTGAATTACACAAGAACAGGATCACAGTGACTGGCCTGGACGGAGAGGCACAGTCAGGCACGTTTCTTGCGTGGGAGAGCCAAGGTGTTGAGCAAGGCACAGCAGAGACAGGCAGATCTGCTGCCAGGTCCCCACTACATAGCCTAGCAGCATCCACACATCTCCTGAGTCTCCATTTCCCATTACCTCTTGTAGGGACACACATTTAGCAAAGAAGTGTAAACCCCCATCAAATCTGAGTGGTTGCACTTTACAGCCACTTCAGCGCAGGCCCAAACAATCGCACAGAGTCCACAGTAGCAAAGACCAGGCCCATATATTATTTTAAAGGACTAGTTTGTTTTGGTTTCACTCCCCTGCCCACATCTCTCCAAAATTGCCCTCTGTTTGTTTGGGATATTTGCAGGCATGCAACATTTTCCCAGTCGACTTCACGAGGGACATTGCTGTCCTAACAGGCTCTGCCTTTGACTCCTGTGCTGCTGGGGCCAAGTCCTTGGACTCCTCTGCAGAGTAAATCAAATGACTTGTGCAAAAGCAGACATGAAAAAATAACATACACAGAAGGACTGACATGTTAAACTATGAGCAATAACTGCAGGTGTGCAAGAGAGCTCCAGGGCTGATCCTTATTGCTCCACAGGATAAAAAAAATAGCTCAAGGACCAGAGAGCTACACAGCAGGATCCAAGTCAAACTCATGCAGTTCTCTCTTCTCCCTAGAAACTGGCATTTTAGAAAGTAGGGAAACCGCAGCACAGTGAACCCAAAACTGCTCCCAAGCACTCTCAGGTTGTAAATAGCCCCCTCCAGCCCCTGCCCCCATTGGATGCTCCCCTTACACAGGATCAGGAGGCCCAGCAGCAGGGACTAGCAAGAACTGGTTTCTGAAAAGATGGAAAACAAGTTTCCAGAGGAAAAAGAAAAATCAGGCTTGTTTCACTTTGAAGGCTTGTTTGTTTAGCATCTTTAGAGAAAGGAAAGAAAACAGTGATGTTTTGGGAAAAAAATGCCCAAATGCAGAAAGAAATAATGAAAAATTAAATAAGACAGTTATGTCTTTTGACAAAAAATGTTGGCCAGCCACACTGCTATGTCTAAGTCAGACACGGCTCAGCATCGCTCAGCAGCAGCAAGGGTCCTCACAGACCATTGCTGGCAAGAGCCACTGAAAAATCCTGCCCTATCTCGGAGCTCACACTCCTCTGCTATTTATATTAATTGTCTGAAATTTGTATGAATGGTATGATCCCGGTAGCATACATATTCATTTACCTGTTAATGCTGTGCTGTCGCCTGCTGCATACCAGGGTCACTGGGTCTCTCTTCTTGCTCTGCCTCCATAAAGACAGGGCCAGGTTTGCAGCAGCAGCTTGATACCTTTTTCCACTCCCACCCTACCATGCCAAGATGCATCCATTGTGGACCAAGACCTCCTTCCCTCAGGGAATTTCTTTCATAAATACCTTCATATGGCTGTTCTTGCGGCTGCCCTTCCAAAGAGCCACACAAGGGTTCTTGTGGGGAGCTACTTTCACAAGAGCAGACAGTAAGCAGTTAAACATTGTTCCTGGTAAAAAGCTAGGGCTGTGCTAACAGCAAAGCAGCCCAACAAGCTGCCTCATGCTCCCAGCCTCACTAGGACAAAACAGTGAAGAGTGATCCAAAGAAGGAGCCTTCAATGCTGCCTTTTAGCCCCAAACCAGCTAAACTCCATAGTCATACATAAGTATATGTGATCCTACAATAAACCAAAGGGAGCGATACCTTTCTTGGCATAGCTGTGTCTGAATTCACATCGCAATAGCAATAAAATTACATTATCTTCACTTAACTTTGCACATATCTATCAAACATCCCATAGTCAAAACAGGTTGTCTCAAAAAATACGTTATCAGTTGCAGGTGTCAAAGCAACTTTTCTTCCTCCTTACTTAGACAAAACACATTCTTGCACCAGCAAATTCATACATTGTGGGGTTTCTTACACTATTATAGAAATCTGGGAGCTTCAGCGCCAAACCTGTGCATTCATCATCAAAGCATCAGCACTCTGAAACTGAAAACCCACCGAAATACTTCTCTTAACTTGCTTTCAATGAAGCAACTAAACTAAAAGCCTTATCTGGACGCAGCCACCTGAACTAATGCCCACAGGACTTATGCCCACGCCTCGAGGTCTGTCACTTAAACCCACAGCCACATAGACAAACCCCACATTTCTGTGCTTGTTTTCCTTCTCTTCCTCATATAAATGAGGTGAGCCAAGATCAGACTGTGACAGGTCGACCGTGTCCTGCTGCCTGTCACCCACTAGCCGCCATCACACACATTCCCCCCTCATCAGCAGGACAGGGCAGAAAATGGAGGAAACTTGTGGGTAGAGAACAAGGACAGAAGATTCCTCACCCATCACTGTCACAGGCAAAACAGACTCCACTTGGGGAAAATTAATTGAACTCATTGCCAACTAAAATAGATGTGGATGGTGAGAAACAAAGGCAAAATTAAAACCCTTTCCCGGGTGTGCACCCGTGTGTACCTGCCCCGCCATGGCGCCTCCACAGGCAGCAGGGCAGGCCCTGCCCTGCACATGCAGCACCCCCCCTTCCTCCTCACCACACCTCAGCACTCACAGGGCTGCTCCTCACACTTTTCCCCCTCATTCCTCTCCTTTTTCCAGCATTTTCCCCCCTTTCTTACCTCGTCTCCCCAAGGCGTCGCACCCTCGGCTGAGGGGCTGGGCTGCGCGCTGCCGCCAGAACCGGCGGGAACCGGCCGTGCCCAGGGCAGCTCCCGCCTCTCCTCAGAGACCCCTCAGCCCTGCTGCCGCCCCTGGGCACGGGCAGAGGGCACCTGCCCAGCCTCGGTGGTCCAGAGACCTGCGATAAGCTCGAGGAGGAGCCCCCATTTCCTCACAGGGACCCCCCCCCGAGGGCTGCAGCACTTTGCCTCTGGCCAAAGCCGCCATCTCCGAGGGTCTCGCCATCCCACACCCCCATATGCTTGATACACCGCTCTCCCCACCTCACCCAAGCTTGCAGAGATGACAGTAATTAAGTTGTAAATGCTGTGCTTGCTTTCCCCCCACCTCCATGTGTTTTCACTTCAGCCAAACAGCAGAAATATTTCCTGGCAGCTGTCTTCAATTGAGGGCAGGGAGGGAGGTAAGCTGGTGGAGAGGAGAGACCCACAGAAGGGACACGCCTTTTGAGCCTTTTTGGAAGGGGAAAGGGGGAGGAAAGGTGTCATTGCTCAGCTTTTCATGTCAGTGACGCAAAGGACAGCCGTGGTGAAGACACGCAGCGAGCGCCTGGCCCTGTTACCTCAAGTCTCACTGACAAAACCTGCACATGGCTGCTCCTGCCCCAAGCTGCAGCCTACCGCACCAAGGAGGGTGCCCATGGCTGGGGTCAGAGGAGCTTCATAAAACACAGAGTGACTTTGCAGAAACCTGTCTGGAATAGCAACCCACCAACAAATCCCTCCAAGGTGCCTGAATTGCAAGAAATGGAAATGCTGAGGGGAGGGAAGAGACCAAAAACCAGACCTTCAGCCCACCCAAGTCCACAGCTGTGGCCATGGCAGTTTCACACAGAATCATTTCAGTTATCCTCTGCGTTTTGTAACCCAGTCCCCTCTTGCTCCCCTGTCCTTTATAGCCCCTTCCATCAAGGGCTGTTAAAGCCAGGGCAGCACAGAGGTGATGGCTAAGCACCAGCTCATAGCTCTTCCATCCAGTTCAGTGATTTGGGGACAGCAAACAAAGCTGGTGGGCAGCTGGCTTGGTGTGAAAGAGAAGCCAGTCTTTGCCCAAGGCACAGCCAAGCTGGGTTAAAATTGCCTTCACCACCAATAGCCAAAAGGGCACGATGGTAAAGATGGTTTGCTGTCTTAGGAGCAAGGGGGCATTTTCACACACCAATTTCCAAGCCCTGGAAACCTAAAGCATCCCCTGAAATGCCTCCGCCCAACCAACAGCCTCTTGCATTAGGTCTATAGAGCCCATGGCATCACTGGCAGCAAGAGGTGAAGATGATGCTGTCTTGGCTTTATTCACGCTTTCTTGCAATGAGCTCACGTCTCTCCCAGGGATCTCTGTTCACTTCTGGGTGCTGAGAAAAAGATCCTTATCTTTGCTTGTGTGTTTCCTTGGCTGAAATCAAACAAGGAGAATCCCTCCCAGAATTAGCACAGCAGATACCAGCACAGAAGCCAAACCAGGAACAGTAAAATTAGCAAACACCACGCTGGCCTCAGCTCAACAGTCCTGCCTGGGAAAGTACAGAGGCTCCACGTACGTTCCCCATTGCCGTGCACTCACATGCAAGCTGCAGGGCCAGAGATTAACCTCCCTGGCCAAAACCAGGAGCAGAGACAAGAGTCACAGGCTGAAAATCAGAGCTGGAAAAATCAGAGACCACAGCAAGGTGGATATCGGGATCCAGACTTGCTGCATGTCGGGGAGTGCTTGGAGCTGGGTTCAGAAACCAAGATCTGGCCAGAAACTGGGCAGCTCCTCTTTGCTGACAAGGACTCATACCATCACCTTCCTGGGCATAATTGGCCTCCACCATGTGAACGATAAGATGGTGTGGTGAAATATCACTTGTAAGCAACTCTTACTCTTACAAGCTAATTTCACCACACTCCCGTTCTCCACAAGCACACACAGAGCTTATTTTCCTCTCTTTCCATCTGCAGGACATGAGGTTTTCTATTCAATATTATAACCCTTCCAGCAGATCCACTTGTACTTTTTTTCCATATCCTTGCTGGGACATATTAAAAAATACCTGACACAAAGCTGTTTTCCATGGTGTATCCTCCAGGCTGGCCTGCTCCTTTCCACAATCCCAGCCTTTCTCCCAAACCCGCCTTGTACCAAAAACTAACATTTATTTATGCTTGAAACACACTCCTGCTGAGTCCCAGCCTCTATGTTGAAGCATAACAGCACTGTAAAAAGTGCCTGCCATTTGCAGAGGGAAAGCCCAGTAATTAATGACTATCAGAGCCCCAGCTAATCATTCTGCATGCATTACCTTTGCACAGAAGCCAGAGAAGTAATAAAATCACCAGGGCTGGTGTGAACTGCTGCATAGCCCAAAACATAATCACCTGCTGCTACAGTACTTCCACAAAAAAAAAAACATCCCCTCTCCTCCCAGGCCATTCCACCCCCACATTTATTTTGCTGCACCATGGCTCTGAAGGGCAAATGTCTTCACACAGGTTTCATCATGTCCTAGAAAACATCTGAATATCTCAACTGGGCACCTGCTTTTATTCTGCACCTCGATAACCCACAGAAAACCCCCAAAAATGCTAAAACAAGCATTACAGTTAAAACCAGGCTAATTTTGCGATATCCTTTTTACCTTTCAGGTTACTCCAGGTCCCTAGTCCAGCAATGGGAGAAGCTGAGCTCCACTTCTTTAAGCAAGCCCTTCTCCTTAGCTCTTACAACCACATGCAATCAGGAAAGTCACTCTTGCTGCCGTCCTCCCAGGTGGTCCCAATTAATCCCACAGAGTCAGAGCACAGCACATCACCAGGAGCTCACCCATGCAGTCAGCAACTGGGAGCCCCAGACACACTGTATTTATCTGTAAATCAAAGTGAAGCTAAGCAGCTCCCCAGCCCTGACAGCATTGCTGTGTCTCCCAGAACATATTACGAATTATTTTTGTGACATGCTATGTGTCTTTCTGCATTGGACAACATGTTTACTCAAGAGTTTCTTCTGAAAAAAATGCCAGGGGCTGTTCCTTGGGACCAGAATAAAATCAAAAGGGTATGCCATCCTGTTTTATTTCTTATCCATCAATAGCTGTTGTGCTGTTTAAAGAACTAGGAAGAGTTTTGTTAGTGGAAAACTTTTCAATGCTTTGATTTCTATTTTTTTCTCCCCTCTTCTTTCTCTGCAAAATGCCACTTGCAATTCCCCATCATTTTTTTTTCTGGGTGGTTATGTTAAATCTTCTGCCCAAAGGCTTCTGGCCAAATTTTGCCCTCAGATATGCACATTCAACAGCCAGTGAAGTTAGCGGCTTGTTTGCGTGCAAGTTGGAGGAAGGAATTTGGATCCATCAGCAGCATTTTCTGAGCAGCCACAAAGTGCACACACACCAATTGTTTGGACCCGTGCTTCAGACACCATGGCCCAGGGGCAGCCAAATTCCCAGACCCCCACAAGTCACATACCAAAATCTTCACGCTGGTGAGCTGCGCAGGAAGCATTCCTCAGCCCTCGGCACTGCAGGGGGGTGTAACATGTCCACATGGCGTTCCAGCATGGGAGCCGGGTGCTGGCTTTGCTCTCCATGACTTCACCACCTTTTTAGCCACAATCCTGCTCAGCTGCAGGTAGATTCAGCATGGAGGAAAGTTGGTGTTACGCATTAAAAAAAAAAAAATGTATTATCCACACATTAAGGATCTCCCTGGGGTTCTGGTGGACTGCTGAGGGATTCAACTCAGGTAGGACCCCACTTGCTCTCCAGCGATTACGGAGGGAGATGGATGTCTCCATGCGCTGCCTGCAGTTATGTCACCAGACACCCACAGGCTCAAATGTCACATCCTATCTGCCATCCCACACAAAGACAGAGCACTCCCTGACAGCAGATACTGCTGAAACTCAGTCATGGGTTTAACACCTTATGGGACATCCAGAGGGACATTCAAGACAGGCTGGATCCTCTGTAGTGCTTGCAGGGAAATCAGCTGCTTCCTGGTGGAGGGAGGTTTGCTTTCATCCTTCCTGGCACCTGGAGACATACAGCTGCTCTTCCATCTTCTGCTCCTGTTCAGGCTGATGCTTCCAATGTGTGGTGGCAAAACAGAGGAACCTCAAGGGTGGCTCCTCCAGCTCCTCTGATTGACCCTGGCAGGAAGGACAGCAGGTCACAGAAGGGCTGTTTTCGGGCCTGTAGCAGACTCAGATAATAACTCAACTGACATTGTGCCCAGAAGTCAGACAAAACAAAGCTCAGACCTTTCCCACAGACATACATGCATTTAGATGTGTGTATACACATACATACAGGCAAACATAAAATCAACATCCCTCAGCCCTTCTTGATTCTGGTAAAAAGGAACTGTGATGGATGCTAGCCTTGTGTTTTGGGATCCTGGTGTGACCAAGCTGTTTTAAAAGAAAACCGAAGTCTGTCTCCTTCTTTCCTCTGCCCATGTGTGCATGCATGCGTGTGTGTGGTGGTCTCTGTGGACGAGCCTGCCGCTATGGGGAAATTGGGACAGATGAAGCAGCGTTGTGCACGGCTGGTCCCCATGTTATTTCAGTTAGTGGAAGGGTGGTAATGAATTCCAAGATGGGTGGAAGAACAAACCAGCCCAACATTAATCTCTTTTGTTTGTTCAGCTAACAGCATAATCTCCAAATGTCCACAAACTGTCCTTCAAAAAAAGAGGATTAAAGAGCAAATGATCTAACACGCCCACCACATTTCCAGCCCAGAAGGCCTTTCTGGTATTAGTGTCCATCTCTGTTCCAGCCTTAACAACTCCTCCTCCACACTGAGACATGTAGGAAGAAAACAGCATCCCTGACCCAGGACCCAGCCAACATAGTTTTCAGACCTGGTTATTCCCTCTCTTGGGGTTTTGGGAGCCAACCTAAACATGCACCAAACCTGGCTGTTCACAGAAATCTCCCAGGATGGTGAACTGAAGACAAAACAAGGCATTTCCAGTCTACAGAAGTTACCTTTTTGTCAACAGGATTGCTTAACAGCTCTGGACCAGCACCTTCTTCCAGAAATACATAATCATCTCCTGACAGTTAAAGGCTGTAAAATCTTTCAGTCATTCAGTTGACTTTCTTGGCCCTTATCCTGCGGTTTGTGTTCTGCAACAGTCCCACTGACATCTGTGAAGCTGATCATGGAACAAACACTCCTCACCATCAACAAGATCATCAGGAGGTGACTTTGCAGACACACACATGATTTACAGACCTATTGGCATAGTGCAAGAGTTTCAGACCTTCTGCCCAGACAGCGCCCACAAATGATGGGCTTCCAGCAGCTGTGCTTTGATTTTTGACCTGGAATATTTCTAACCTTCAAAAGTCTCTGTACCTCAGTAAACGTGAGGTGTTTTTGGACTGAACCTGTGCTCTGGCATCCAAGTAGTCCCGATAGAGCTGAACCAAAAAAAGCCCAATAAACTGCTTGACTAGAAGAACAAAAATAATTGCCCCCAAAGGAAGAACCTCTCCAGTGTCTTGGCTACATAAGACAGTGATAAAACTTAGTAAAACTGGTCTCAGTCTCTGTTTGACTCCAGAGACCTGGCTGGATTTTGTTGCCATCACTTTGAACTGAAGGACACAAAAGACCTCATTTAGTCTTCCTTCTTCATTCCCTGCCATAAAAGCCAGGAAATGCAGTAATATGGCATTTCCAGTGCCATTTCATTCACTTTATGCCTGAATTATTTTTATTTCCCAAGGCAAATGGAGATGTGTGAGACAAGCATCTGTCCTTAATTCCAAATTTCCTGCCATTGACCAATTTAAACCATAGATCTAATGTTGTCAGGACAATATTTTCTTCTATATGCGTCTTACAATTGATGTTAACCACTTACTGTTTATTTCCTTCAGCAGCTGGGAATATGGAAACATGTACTGAAAGGGCTGAGTCACCTCCCTGTTGTCTAATGTTAGCCTTGCAGCCTGGACATGGCTCGGTGAGGACACTCGTGCCTCCAAAACCAGGAGCCTCCCATCAGGGTGCAGCACAGACCTTCAAAGAGAAGAAACAAGTAGCAAGGAGCACTGCCAAATCAGGGAAGGCCAGACAAACAGCGAGCCGGGATGGACAGTCAGACCTTAATCCCACTAAATGGAAAGTGGGTAGCCCTGAAGGAAGGAGAACTCCTGCTACTCTGTCTTGTCATCTGAACAGCCAGGATTTCAGCTCTTTGTGGACAACCAGAGCTGGCAAGGATAGGGGAGAGCCACTGCCTTTATCTCCTTCCCAGTTTACACTGATGGCTGGAGGCAAGCCCCCAGCAGCAGCCCCTGGCACGAGCCCGGGGACCCCCCAAGGATTCAGCTTGGGTTAATAACCTCCGTCTTTCCCTGGGAGCCAGGGATTTGTTGTGGAAACACTGCCAGAAGGGCCTAACTTTGGCTCTTCTTCCCAAACATTTGTGGAAAGGCTGTAAAGCATCTGCTGGGACCTCAAGCTGAAGGGAAGCCAAAGGCAAGCAGGGAGAGGTACCCCATCAGGACTGCGGTTCCTGACAGAGACGTGGTACAACATCAGCCCCCGGCTCTCCAGGGCAGGGACAGGTAGAGTGTCCTCTCCTTCCTTCCCTCCTTTCCAAAATCATCTTCCAGAAAAAAAGGGAAAGGCTGGATCTGAGGGACTCATAGGCACTGAGGGGAGAGCCCAGGGGCACTCCACCTTTGCACCTCTCCATTGGTAAGGAAGTTGCCATTTGGGAGACAAGCAGGGGTGCAAGAAAAAAAAAATTACCTTCCTATTTTTTTAGGGAAATAGAAGAAAACAAAGATGAAGGATATGAGACTGCCAGCAGGAAACCACGTCTTAGCAAAGTGAGGTGTAATGAACAGAAAACACCAGTCCATAGGGCTCTCCGCAGGGGACAGTCACAACCGTAATGGAGCCATCAGAAAAATATTGTTTTCCTTGCAGTAACACCTCAAGCCCAATTTACTACAAAGACAACAGAGCTGTAAAAGAGAGGGAAGTCTCTTCATCCACTGCTGCTTCCCAGGGACCGCATGAGGCCAGTTCAATTTGCACCTTTTATCACCCCCGCCTGCGTTTCACTTGTTTGCAGGAACCCTCTCCCCAAGGCAATAAAACCCAAATTACTGCAGAAAGCAGGCTGTGGAAATGGCTCGCCTGGAATTCGAAGGGGCTTTGCTGGGGCAAGAGCTGCCAAAAGACACCGCTGGACCCCTGTGCCCCGAGTACCCAGTAGCCCCCCATCCCATTAGCACCCTTCACACAGCACTGGGTGCCCATTCCTTGCACTGAAGGGGTACAAGCCGAGCTCCCCCATTTCTGTGGGTGCCCTCCCACCCATGCATCTCCACCTACCTCCACTTGAAAGCCCCAGCCCGATAGGAGCCTGGGGGGCTGAGCCCACCAACAGAGGAAGACTTAACCAGCTCTGCTTGATTTTTCAGTTTGCAAGCTTTCCCCCCAGCTTGGCTGCTTGCTCTTGTCATGGAAATACAGACTGACCCTCCAAATTACAGCCCATTTTAGGGCCCAGCTGCTAACTATGAGAGCAGCAAGACCCTCTCTAAATTTTTTCTGTAATTTTTCTTCTCTCTGGGAAATGAGGGTCCACACAGCTCCCTGCCTCTCTCCCACTACAGCACTGCTGAGGATGAGAATTGCCTGGAGGAGAACAAAACCAAAGGGAGCTGGTGCATGCACCGGCCAGGACACACAGCACCTGCGTGGAAAGGCAGCAATAGGAGAAATAAAGATTTTTTCCCAAGGGAACTGATCAGGGAGGATGTTTAGGTGCCTGCGTTCAGATCCACAGGCAGACAGGTTCCTCACTGCTGCCAGCCCCCTGTTCGCTCCAACCTGCCAAGGGCATCTTTGCCCATCATCTGCATGGCTTTGTATAGGCAAGAAATTGGAAATACAGGCAGTTCTGCTTTTGTGGGCTGATGATTGCAGTGAGCTGATAAACTGCAGTTCTTTGGGCTGCTGCGACATGCAGAGCACCCCCTCCCTGACCCAGAGCTCCTCTCCCAGTCAGCTTTGCTTTCAGGAGAATTAGGCTGAGTTTCAAGCAAACCTGGGCTGAACTTCAAGTGAGCCTGAGCCAACTCCTAATTTATACCATCAGTGTATTGTTTGGGGTCAAGACCATAAGGCAAATGGAGGCTTTGCCTCATTTTTGCTCCAACCTGAAAGTACATCTGAAGCATCCTGGCTGCGTCTCACTGCCGGCAGTCGCCTGGATCATGGCACAGGGCAGGACTCAGCTGGGAGCAAAAGGAGGCAGGTCTCAGAGGCCGGGCTGGAGCAAAGGGTTAATGCATAGGGTCCGAAGGCAGTTATTTCAGGATCATGCTCCTGAGTGGTAGATTCTCAAAAAAACAAATCTCACTGCAGCGGAGGATGCTGTTACTCTTAATTAGGCAGAGCTGCATCTTAGCAAGTAACCCTTTGCCTGAGGCGACATGGGAAATAGGTTTCTGGAAGCTGCCAGAGGCAGCATGGCTGGACATGACCCCCAGTTAGCAGGGTGCAGGGCCAGGGCACAAAGGGTAGGGCTCAACTAGGAAAATGCTTCTTCATTTAAGAAGATCCCAGAGAATAATTTTATTTTATGGATGCTGGGGTACAGGGGAGGTCATCATACATGTCTGTCACTCTGCAGGCATGAGACACTGACGATATTTAGTTTTGCCCAAACTCTCTCCTCCCAGCCCCATGGCAAGGCAGGCATCAGAGGTGAGGGGTGCACATCCAGAGCCCCCCGGCTCCTCACATGCTGGCTGAGACTACTCACACCACATCATCGCTGCCAGAAAGATGGTTCACAACGCAGGAAAAGATCTCTCACCTCATAACAGATCTGCCAGGCAAACTGAAGAGCAGGCAGACTTTCTTCTCTGGAGACCTCTTCTCTAGTCCTATAAAATTCACAGAGAAAGGTTTTGGCAAGTCAGGGCTTTGTCTGCACCACAAAAAACACCTTGAATTAGCAAGGGGCTTGGTGAATCAAACCAACATTGGGGTGCTGAGATGGGAAGTCACTTTCATTCCCATGAGTTTTAGCAGCAGCACAGGTGGAAAAGTTGGTCAAGCTTTGCCAAGAGCATCTACCCCACGCAAAAATTCCCATATACACGTGGCATATAGGTATGACATAGAAAGTGCATATGAGCCATCTCTTCACAGCATCAACACAAGAGGCAAACCACGGTCTGTGGTGGCAAGCAGAGGCTCTAATCTGCTTCAATGGCAAATGCTGGCCTCAAAGTAGTCACTGAGATGATGGCCTCCATGCCATGATGGAGGCCATCACCTCAGTGGAGGAGGACAGAGGAGCACAGCTCTTCTCTGGGAATTCTGGTCTCCTCTATGAGAAAGTTTAGTCTTTCTGGGAGGCTGCATTTATATTGTGGCTGAAGGAATTGCTCCAAACTGGAGACCAGTAAGTTAAACAATCTCCCCAGCTTGTCTTTGTGCTGCAAACATGTTCCACAGCACTTCAATAGTTTGGGCAACAGTGGGGCTGTGTGTCATGTATTATTTCTGGCCATCTGGAACAAGCATTAACCACAAATAAGCAAATTTGCTTGTTCTTTACTGCAAAGAAAGAAGAGCCTTGCCAGAGCGATGCTCATTTCCACCGATGACAGATGTTTCGGGCATGCTTGGGTACCGACTGCTGCATGTAAACCAGAAGCCACCCTCCTCCATCCCGAGGAACCGCCAAGTTTCATGGGCTGAGATTCTGAAAATCTAGAAAGAGGGAGAAAAAAGAAAAAAATCAACCTTTAAAGTTGACTCCAGTTTACTTTTTCCCTGGGTTTTTGACCCGGTGTCCCTGTGAAGCAAAGTTTACCCAGTGGCTCTCTGCTCCTCCTTGCCCTGCCAATTTTTGCAACCCTGGGCAGCTTGCAGGCGAAGCAGAGCGAGCTGCTCAGGACAGCCGCGTGGTTGAGGACGGATGGGCACATAGAGACAGGGCCCCCCGTGGAGCATCTGAACTGGTGCCTGGAAAAATCCCCAAACCTGGGGATTGCAAACTTCCTAGAGCGCCAGCCCCACGTTCTCCGTATCCATGCACACACTTTCTCCCCCTCCTTCTCATACACAGACGCACGCAGGCGGCTGCTCTCTTACTTTCAACCTCCCACACGAGCCAGAGGGACAAAATGAAATCAATAAATAACTGCTGTTAGCTCCTGCATTTTTAAAGTAGCGCATGGGGATTTGAGTACATGTAACTTCCATTAACCTCATTTGGAGTCAAAAACGTAACACCCTGGCCACCGCTCTGCAAACGCCAAGACTCCGCTGCAAGCCACTAGTGCTGGCAAGCCCTCGCTCTTTCTTTGCCCAGACCAAGGTTGGGGTTTGGGGGTTTGTTTTTGTTTTTTTGTTTTTGTTTTTGTTTTGTTTTGTTTTTAAGAGGAGTGGCTGCCGTCCTGAAGTTCTTATTTCCCCCTGTTACTGTTTTCAATTGCTGGCATTATTCAGAGGGGGGTCTACGATCCAGGACCATCACATCCCATATGTCAGGACTTCAGCAGCAGGCTGCCGAAGCGTGCTGCGCTTTACTGCTAACCTGTGTGCGCTTGGAAGTGGTGACCAAGCTGTCCTGTTCCTTGCAGAAGTTGCCCTGAAAATGTGTGTGCCAGGAGCTCCTGGCTCAATGCAGGAGGGGTTTTAGGAGCAGACTCTGCTTTCTCTTTCCAGGCTTGTACATGTGCTTATGTTTATTCCAGGATGGGGGCAGAAACCAGCAAGAGAATAAAACCGACAGGAGGTTGAGGCCACTGCACTGGTGCTCAGGAGCCTCTGGGACACTGCACCATCGGAGCTGCTCTCCCACCAGCCGGGAGCAGGTACAGGCACATAAGCCTCACAGCACAGCTTTCGGAGGACACATCCCCTCCATCACTCCACAAATCCAGAAGATTTCCATGAAGAGCCATAACACCAGAGAGCACTGACAGCGAGCGCTGCCATCCAGAGCAGGAGAGCGAGGAGCTGTATCCCACACAGCTTTGGCAATCGGGATAACACCGCTGCATCCCAGCGGTACAGGCACTTGTCATTCCTTTGATAAACAACCCTTTACACCAGGTGAAAATCAAGGGCTCGCTCGCTGCAGGAATTCCTGCAGCCTGAGAGCAGAGAGATTTCTTATTTTTGTATTTTTCCAGCCCTGATAGACAACAGATGTAATTAGCAAACCAAAGCAATCACAGTCTTCCTTGCCTTTGCTCTGCGTCTCACCAAGCAGCTCTCCAAGCCGCAGCGCAATAGCATGTTACAGGACATTTACACCCTGATCAACCCGGACCTTTGATTGTGTATTTTTAGAGAAGCATTAGGAGACACGGCAATTGTCTTCCTTTTTAGGAAATCCCTTTCAAGAATACTAATTTCTAATCAGGGCTGGGCACAGAAGAAAGCATCCTTCCACAGGAAAGCGCCTTCAAAATAGCCTTCAAAATGGTCAGGCATGAGTTTGGGAGGCAGGTGAATTGTTGCAGGGTTTTCCTTTGTAATCTTTTTTTCCCCCTTCTTTTTATCTACTGAAAAGAGAACAAAAAATAAAAGATGGATTCTTTAAAAATGACAAAACATAACCCCAAATATTTTTGTAAGAAAAAGGGAAAAGAAAGGAACATATACATTTCAGTTTCATGTAACTGAAAACCCTGCTTCAGGTAAAGACAATTCCATGAGTGTTTGCTTCCTATGGAAAAAAAAAAATCCATTTGCAACACTTTCGTCAAAATGTTTTTAAACAAATGCCTTTTGTTTAAAGAAATTCAGCTGCATCTCAAGCAATTCAGCACATGTAAAGAAAGCGTGCATGCTGCTGGCAGAGACATTTCTCCATCAGACCGTTTGCAAGGCTTTCTTATTAAAAAGAGCAGCTATGGGCTCTTCTCCTCTCCCTCAGCATCACCAGTGTGGATGATGAATCCATGAGCTGCATCAGTGGGAAAAACTGTCGTATGTGATACGTTAGCTAAAAAAAAAATTATGCAAAGACTAGTTTTACTTGATAAATGACTTGTCTTCAGCTACATTTAAGCAAAGCTTTCAGGTCACACCTGGGGACAAGCGAACAAACCCCAAAAAGCTGTATTTGTACACATGAATGCGCTTCCATACACCTGGTCATAAAAGAACAAGTCCATCTACGCAGAACAGAGCCACTGGCACAAGAAGATATGTTCTGTCGTACACAGCTGTGGAGCAGCGGAGTTTATGAAACCCCATTTACTACGTCCTCAGACATCTGGCTTGGACTCTCTGGTGTCTGATACAAGCTGTGCTCACACACATCCTTCCCCTCAAGTAGAACATGAAAAGACCCCTTTTTTTAAATCTTTTTTGTTTACCTATTTTCCTATTTTCCCAAACCCTCAGAAAATTTAAACCCCCTGGGGATTTCTTCCTCCCTGCCCTTAGCTCAGGCTGAAGCTGGCCAGTGAGGAGGACACACCAGAAGCCCGTGCACAGAAGCACTGCTATCATATCCCACTTCATTTCTTCAAGAAGCTGGTCAAACCCATCAGCAGACAACTGTGCATAAATACTGAGCCTCTGCTCAATTATGTACCTACACCCAGGCATAGAGTGGTATAAATGATAGTAGCAAACACTACCTGCAGTGCAGGAACACAGGTGAGGTCTGCCTAGAGGCACACACAAGTGTCCTCACACACCTCTCTCACCATCAGCCTTCCCCTCGCATAGCACGAGATCTGCCACCCTAAAAATAGGCAGCCAACCGACAGCTGATCCCCACACAAAAGACCCTCCGTATCCCAGGAATTTCACATGGCCGACAGACAGGGGAGCAGTCCTGCTTTGTGCTCCTGGCCCCGAATACCACCATCGGTCAGCCCCATCCGTCCCTAATGCCACACAGCCCGCAGCATCCCCACAGCTGAGCTCGCTGCAAGCCCCAGCAGCCCCACGCACGCCCCCGCAGATGCCTCTCCCTGCACCCTGCCATGGGGAAAGTCAGCACAGATTTATACTGGCATACACAAACCTGGGCTTTTCTTATTCTTTCAGGATGGGCTGATTTTCCATCACACAGATTTTGTGACAGGTCTTTCCACTCATTTTCCTTCCTCAGCCTAAATCTGTTCTTTTCACCCCATTTTCACCAAGTCCTTGTAGTCTTTATGGTGGTGATTTACAGCATCCACTCAAACCACTCGGGGCAGGACATGTACGCCATGGGAACCAAAACCTGCCAACCCCAGCAGCAAACTATGAAACAAACCCAGACTCTGAAACGCAGAAATCTGCCTGAAACACAACAGCAAAGTGCTGCCACATGAGTAATGCTGTGAAAATTATGGTGGTTTTGAAAATAGTTAGCAAGCTTAGGAAGGACTTAACTGCCTGCTGATGCACCACCCTTGGTATTTTAAGAAACATCACCCCTGTACCACGGGTGCTGCTATGGCAAAACAACAACATTGCACCAACCCATCATAACTGTACCATCATTAGCCTGGTGGGTTCATTCCCAGCTTGAGAGGGGGTGGGAAATGGGGTAGAAATGTAGCACTTGGGTACAACAGCACCTCACAGGGGAGCACAGTCCAGCCAGGGGAGGACAGTGGGTAGGAAAAGCCCAGGCAAGGCTGGAGGCTGCCCAGCACGGCCAGCAAGCAGGGCAAGCCAGCCCCCCACACAGACCCCATACACCCTGCAGGAGCAGCAGCTGGGGCCGGGTGAGCCCAGACCTGGGGCAGCACATGGCAGGTGTCATCATAAATTACAAGGGGTAGAGCTGGGACAAGCCAGGCACCTTTTTAGGATAGTGACAGACTCGCATAGGAGAAGTCTGGGCAGTCGAGGCAGGAGCCAGCGGCTCCAGGCTCTGGCTAGGGGGTTAGTCCATCCAAGTGCCACCTGCCATGGCCAATCAGTGCTGCAGAACAAGCCCACTGCAGATGGACAGAGGACCATAACAGGCTGATAAATGCCTTATCTTGTCATTACGTTATCCATATGCGCTTAAATCCCAGAGCAGATTTCGCCGGCTCAGCTCAGCTGCGCTTCCCCGCTCGCGCCTGCCGGGCTGGGCAGCAGGAAGGTGCGAGCGCTGCTCTGACACCAAATCCCTTTGTTGTCTATTTATACCCTGCCCTCTGGAAGCGGCTCGCTAGCGGCTGTCACTTGGCGCCTTATCTCTCCTCGCTTTGCAAACTGTCTCCTGGCAGCCCCGCTGCATCCTTGCCACCACTTGGGAGGCTGCTCGCTGCCTGCTGGTTGCTTTTTTTTAAAAAGAAAAAAAAGCACCATAAGACACCCAGATTGCACTCTTTGGTTAAAAGGCAGGACTTTGCTCTTCTTATCAGAGGCAAAAGGATTTGCTGATGATCCCAAGATCCAAACCATTACCTTCATTTTGTTCCTGGCACGCAGAAGTCGATGCCTCCTGGTGCACAAGCGGGTACGTAAGGCATGGCGCTGAACGAGATTCATCACAACAAACTGTAGCAGTCCCTGCTTACGTAGCCTTAGATCTCAAAGCTCTTTAGAAGAATTTCCATATCATTATCCTTGTTCTACAAAAGGGAAAGCAGAGGCACAGAGGAATTAAATGACTGCACATGTACACCCGAAAGCCATGATCCCAAAGCCTTTGAATTTGTAAGACATCAAGAGCACCAGGACAGTAGTGACATGACTTGCACCCATGGATGCAAGTAGCACCTACCTCCCTTCATGTCCCTCAAAAACCACACCATTTTCACCAACCATGAAACTGGTATTTGGATCAGTCCAGATAAAAGTTCCCATTAAACCATCTCCTCACAAGGCCTTCTCCCCCGAAGGGTGTAGGGCAGGGAGAATGGAAAAACTTTTCTTCCCCTGTCTTTCCAAAAGCCACCATGGGTAGCACCACAAGCTCTCTTTGCTCTGGTGCAAATGCAAATCTAAGGAACACTTGACCCTCCACCTGAGCACATATCCAAGGGCAGGGGGGCTCAGGGCCACCCCCTTTCTGTACCGCCTCTGGGGCGTGACAAAAGCTGTAAGCCATGGCCAGAAAGGGTGGTCTAGCATCTGCAAGAGCATACTGGTCCCTGAGCAGTATCTGGAAAGACCATCTCCCCACTCAGGAGGCCCACAGTGGTACAGGAGCCCAACCCCACGTAAGGACATGACCCAGAGAAGGACCGTGATGCACCAAGCAGGGATGCTCTAGGTACCCTGCTGGAAACTAACCCTCTGTTAATCCCCTTTTTTCCCCACTCTGGGGAAGAGGGTGGCAGACAGACACCCAGGCAGCAGGACTGACCGATGGGGTTTATTTATGAGCAGTGCATGTCTCTGCAGCCCAGGGAGCCTCCAGCTGTCTCTGGAGCCACTCACAAAGCCATCAGGCCAAAAAGTGTCAGCTGGGGCTGGGGAAGCCTGCCCTCCCTCCCCGGGTCCTGTTGCACAGTCAACTGGTGGGAACAGAAGAGGAAGAGGAGGGCAGCCATGGGAAGCAACAGGGCTGTTGGCACCCGCTTGTCACAGAAAAGCAAAAAGCAAGACAGCCAAAGCAGGGACCAGGCAGGAGCGAAGCAAAGCTGGGTTCTCCAGCCCAGGTGGAGGGAAGGCAATGGGGTGCCAGAGATGTACAACCCCACCACAGTTGCAGGGATGGGCTCAGGAAGAGGGGCCACCTCGCAGGAGGTTTGGGGAGAGCAAGAACCTGTGGACACCATAGCATCCAGCAAAGGAAAGGCCCACAAATGGGTTTTGTGGGCCATGTCCCAGCAATGGCTTGTAGGGACTGGCCTTTTTTGCAGAAGGGGCACTTCTGCACCTGGAGGCAGACTGCAATTTTTGGCAAGGGGAGTGATTTGCGTGGATGTTACACAGGACAAATTAGCTTGGAACTGGGCCATAGAGGTTCCAAGATAGAGCAAACCTCGCCTCAGCAATGGCCTGAGAAGACCACAGTGCTGTTACAGGCTGTCTCGGACCACCCTTCACCCTGAAACACAGCTGAGTTGCTGGCCATGTGCAAGAGCTCCTTATTGAGCCATCCATCCCAGGAAAAAGCAAATTCCTCCTGCCAGGAAGAGCCCACTGACAGCAAACTCCAGCCGCTATGACCAATTTCCAAAGCATTTTCCATTTGCTTTCCTGAAATCCCTCTGCCTTGTGCTGGAAGGCTCTGGGGCAGCCTCAGAGGCTTTCTGTGTGCCTAGGGGTTAGGTGGGGTGTTCACTCAATACTTCAAATTAATTCAAAGCACTGGTGAAGCTTTGAGTGCCACGTTGTTTCCAAAAACATTGCTCCTCTGGCCCAGAAGCGCTCATGGGAATGGAGGAAGCAAGCATTGCCTTCTGCTTGCAGCAAGTGGATTGCTTGGCAGCATCAAGAGCTAAAAAGAAATCGCTGTAAAATGCAATCCTTGTGCTATCCTCTTTTTAACATTTTCCCTGGAATTTGGGGGAGGTCGGTTTGTGCAGAAGCTTTACATTTCAGCTCTTCTCACCAGCCCAATTTGCCCCAAATCCTGGGTTTGCTGAGCTCTCTGAAGGAGGATGCCCCATTACTGGGCTCCCATCCTCCTAGCAAGGCTGGGGTCTGACAGCTCTCCTGCCAACAAGCATTTTCTCAGCTAGAAGAGAAACTCTAACTCTTCTCCTCCCTTAACAGACACATGACAGCTCGGCGAGATCAGTGCATTCATCCCTCTGCTCCTACTTACACGTTCATGAAGGTGGTTATGTGCCCTGGGGGCCCATAAGGAGCTCTCAGGCGGCGCTTTCCATTGCACAAAGCAATCCAGGCTGTAAAGAAATAACCACAAGCTTTAGCGATGTCTCCTGTGAGACAACAAAGCCTTGAAAGGACACGGTACTCCCCCAGGAGCATCACTGGGGACAGGTTTGTCATCAGCCCCTGTGCCCGCTATCACAACAGCGGCTCCCCAGGCACCCTTCTCCATTTCACCCAGCCGGGTCTTCTGTCCCCACTATTCCTCCTGCTGCCCGTCCTCAGAAACAGGCTGGAAACGCTGTCCCAGCTCTGAAAAGCTGCTGCCATCTCCTGGAAAGAGGCTCCTTCCCTGGAGAGAGGCGAGAGCATACAGGGGCCACCGGGACATGTGCCAGAGGGAGACCTGTGGCTACTGCACAGCTGCCCAAACAACCTGCCACTTCCACAGGTCCCCACAGAGGTAACTTGCAGCCCCAGGAGCCTCTCCGGCACCAATACACATTTTCATAAACACATCCATCTAACAGGATTGGGGTGGATTTTTTTTTTTCCCTAAAATATTAAAATCTTAGCCATCTCCCCCTGGTGCTACAAGACCAAGGGGTTCAAATTGCCTTCCCCAAGCAGCAGCACCCACCATGGCACAGCTGATGGCCCTGCAGCGGGCTGCACGCTGCCCATGACCTGTGAGCTGGCCCATGTGAGCGTCACTGCAGTATTTATATCCCTTTATTATGCTTTAAACCATTGGGGAGAAACAGGTGCAGAGCTGCCTGCAAAGCAGGGTCAGCAACGTCCCCCCCCCCAAGCCAAGCCATTATACACGCCAGTGTGGACATGCGCATGTGTGAGGACAGAGACAGACTTTTGAAATCCCCACCGAGTGCCAAAGTCACGCATAGAATCAGTCCTAGAGGAGAACACGCACGGTGCAGTACAGACCTGATGGGTTGATTAAACCCCCACAGGCAGTTCCTCTGATGAAGACACCCCACTTCAGCCTGCACAGCCGTTCAGAGAGGGCACAGCCAGCTGGGGACACCCCAGTGTGCTCCAGGAAGCCCTTTCTGGCTACTTCAGCAAATAAGTCACCACTACCCTTCAGCTGCCACCCCAGGAGCTACTCTCCTGAAGGTGCCTGGAGCAGGATGCACAGCTATGGAGCTGCAGAAAGGCCATTTGTGGTGTATGTTGGGCTTGGACTGTGCCTCTTTCTCAGCTTGCAGTTGCATGGAGGATTTGCTGGGGTGCATGGGTGAAGTGGGAGTCAGCCTCTTCTCCCAGGCAACTAGCGATAGGACAAGAGGACACAGCTTCAAGCTTTGCCAGGGGAGGTTCAGGTTGGATATTAGGAAGAATTTCTTCTCAGCAAGGGTCATTAGGCATTGGAAGGGGCTGCCCAGGGAGGTGGTGGAGTCACCATCCCTGGAGGTGTTTAAGAAAAGACTGGACATGGCACTTAGTGCCATGGTCTAGTTGACATGGTGGTGTCAGGGCAACGGTTGGACTCTGTGATCCCTGAGGTCTCTTCCAGCCTGGTTGATTCTGTGATCTGTGGGTCTTCCATGGCAAGAAGGGGATGTCTCCTTCAGAGAAAAGCTGCTCTTCTGCACACAGACCAGGCTCTGCCCAGCTGAGATCCTCTGAAAACTCCCTATCTTCTTCCTTAGGAGTAGGCTGGTTTGCACCTTCCCTTGGGGGATCCCCAAGGACACATCCTTTCACAACCTGGAGCCACAGCATCCTTGAAGGCCAAGATGCCCTGAAGAAGCATGGCCTGGGGTGGGTGGTTTATTGCCCTCATCCCAGGCAGACTGTCACCATCTAACCAGAGGTGAACCTGACCTGCTTTCCCAAGGCAAAATTAATGGATAACAGGAAGACACCAGTAGCTTTAGGGTCTCAAGGCAGCTGTAGCAAGAATATAATACCCTTGCTAAGCAGACCACAGGTCCCACCGTCCAGGCTGTGTCCAGGGACACCTCCCAGCCCTGTAACACCTGAGGGAGAGCCCCTTGCAATGGCTTTAGGTTCACAGCTGGCTGGTGACCCCTCACTTTTTCTTAAAACAGGTGGAGGGTGATATTAGGATGAGCAATATAACACCCCAGTGCCTCGAACCTACCTGGCCTGGGGTAGCAGGGAGAGTTGACCGAGAGATTTGAGTTGAACCTCACTAATGCAACTTGCCTTAGAACATGCCTGGTTTTCATAGGAAGGAGACAGGAAGCCCTGGGTTAATTGATTCAGCATTGACACTCCCTTGCTAGAAATCAAAGCTGAGTTTAGCTTTGAAACCCATCTTTTACGGGCACAGGCATTACCCAGTGCCACAAGATACTGTATTATCCCAGATGGGGACAAAGACAGGTGCCGCTGTGCTAACTGCTATCCAGCCTTTACTGAAAAGGATCCCTTCTCCTTCCCTTCCTTCCCAAGCAGGGGAGGAGCGGAGGCGATCAGCGTCAGGCAGTGTCCCCTACAGCCAAGCACCTCATAAATCTCCCCCGTGGAAAGGCAGGGCAGCCCTGCTCCGCTCCCAGCAAAGAAAGCAGGTATTGTTCAGCGTCGGGCTCGGGTACACCGCGGGGAGCATCGGCGCTGAAACCCAAACGCGACCACTGGTGCAACAGCCAGGACAGCCCATGCTGATAACAGACCGCAGGTTTCCTCCCCGCCGGGCTCCGGAGAGCAGCGCTTCCGATTTTTACGTCCCTTCGAAGAATAATGATGTACTTTATAACGTACGAAATGGAAATACTGAGATCAGATTCACCTCCACCACTCTTCCTGCAGACACGCCGGGGGCACACGTTGCTGGGCGAAGCTGTGGGGTTTCCATTCCCCCCAGTACCATCCCCAGCAGGACAGAGCACAGCTTCTGTAGCCCGCTTGCCAACATCCTTCTCCTTGACTTCAAGGCACCCTTCCCCGCTGACAGCCCGGGTTTGCAGATCTACATAACATCTGGCTCAGCAAGGGGAGACCCCCGTCCTCCGTGTCACGGCCACGGGGAAAACGCTTCCTCTCCCTCCGCACGCCTCCCCCGGGAAACCAAAGGTCGGGGAGCCGGGGGGAAATTTATGGGCTTCCCCTCTCCTAAAAGACTTCTCCAGATGGGGCTCCAACGCCGGATTTTTTTCCCAGATGAAGGTAGAGAGGAGAGGGGAAGGAGATGGGCAAGGGCAAGACTGCAGGTCACATTTTTCTGCTCACGGCAAATGCATGGGGCAGAGGGGCTGGCGGGTGGCCGCGCTGCTCCTCCCGCTCAAACTACGATGGTGTCAGAAGGTGTCGGGCTCAACGGGGGGCACGAAGGTGGCTCAAGCTCTGAGTTCCTGGCTCGTACCAGACCAACAGCAAAAATCCCCATCATAGCAGCCAGCAGCTAGGGGTGACCCTGCAAAAGCACCTCGTGCAATACAGGGATATTTTGGTGATTTGATGCAATAGCCCATACTGGGAATAAGCAGCATTTTAGGGGGGAGAGGCATGGAAGGTACTGTGCAACACCCTGCCACACCATTTCAGCCAGACCCACAAGCACCAACCTCAAACCCCAGTGCTTCCTTGGGCAGCATGGCTGTGGGGGGGTGACATTATTTCAGTGCCCCTGTTTTTCACAACAGTCACCTGCAGGCAGGCAGCCGGCGCAGCAGGACCACGGGCATCATCCAGCCTCCCCAGATCGCCTGTCGGGAAGAGGAAATGCCACACATTTTCCAGCTGCTTGTACCTGCGCCAAGTCTAAATGCCACCCCTAAAAATACCAGCAGGAAGGAGAGGCACGCCACTGGCCAGGCCACCGCAGCCCCCCGGTTATTTTTGAATGAGGCAGCAACTTGAAGCAACTGAGCAAGACCCAGCCTGGGCTTTTGCACCTCCCCACGTGAGGCAGAGGGTGACAGCCCAGTGTCACCCACCACAAGGCAGCAGCAGATCCACAATAACACACTCAGACTGGCTGTGGGTCAACATCCCAGGAGCTGCTCTCAGCATCCACAGGACACCAGAGGCTCCAACCATTGCTCCTAATGAAATTAAGCTCCTGCAATGCTTGTGTCCGATCAGCAGCCAGCCCCACATTGCTTTAGCCCAAGCAACTTTGATCCCTCTGGCAAACAGCCCCATGCACCTTGCTGGCTCCCCAGCAGAGAGGGGCAGCAGCACATCCCATGGGGGCAACACTCCCACACAGCGCAGAGCTGCCCCTGGGCCCCTGCCAGCTTGCATCAATGTCCAGCCATGAAAAGCATCCCTCAGCCTTGAACAAGAGCACCCAGCAAACCACGGAGCTTCAATCACAGCCTGGCTGGAGCAGCTCTCCCAATTATTTTTAATTGAACAGTGCCTTCTATCAAGGTCTGATTTATTCTGGGTAAATCGGGACGAAACCATCCAGCCACCGAGAATTACCTTCAATTTTCCAGCAGCCTTCCTGCCCCTAACAAGTAGGAGTGGGTGTCTGGGAAAGTTCAGGGAGGCATTAGACACCCCAGTGCCCGATGGACCTGGGGTGCACATGGGAAAGCTGAGCTGGGCATCATCCCCCTGCAGCCCGAGCCATTCCTCAGGGGGATTTGCACCTCCCAAAAACTGGCAAGGCCCAAGGGCTATCGCATTGCTGGCACCAGGCATGGAGACCTTGGCAGGGTCTCTCAGCTGCCCTCTTAAACATGTCCCTGCAGCCACTGGTACCCACACAACATCTCTCTGAAACCAGGGGGAGTTTTGTTGTTTGCTGTTAAAGAGCCACCGCCTCCCACCCCAGCCCCACATGCGTTTGAACAGCACCCACACACAGTGCAACGGGCAGAACACCCTGGAAGTCCTTCCGAGGGCAAGAAATGCAGCAGCTTCAGCTCTGCAGCCCCTTTGAAGGCATCAATCCACAAAGGCAGCAAAGCTCCACCCAAGATATAGAATAGGAACGAATTTCCTACCAAATCTATATAGAGAATTTGCTTAATGTCAGGCTGGCTAAGCAGGACTCCACAGTGCTTATTCAGAGCAAAATAATGTGATTTTTTTTTTTTCTGTGCAATGCACTCCGATCACCTCTTTGAAGCCACCCCAAGCCCTGCTTGGATGTCTGGCCCAAGCAGACCCACCTGATGCCTCTGAGCATCCCAGGACAAAAGGCTTCTGTGAGGATGAGGCGGTTGTCCAGGGTGGGAGCACGGAGGCCACCAGCAGCACAATGTGCAGCTGCCCCAGATCCAAAGGGATGCACTGGCATGGTGGGGAAAATTGATGATGATGAGGGAAGTCCATCAGGCCGCACGCTGGCCCCGCAGATTGATGGCCTCCGCTATGAGCCGCGCATAATGGCCAAGTTCAGGCTGCGGTGGCCGGGAGCTGAAAGGCAACAGCCATAAATAAACTGGGGAAAAGAGGGAAGACAGAAGGCTGGCAGGGATAAATAAATACTCACACTGCAGTGGGGCTGGGGGAGACGGGCTGCAGCACTGGGATGCAGCCCACGTTGGGATGGAGGTGCTGCCACGGGGGTGGCTGCTTTGGGGCAAGAGCTCAATAACACTGAATAAGCTGTTTTGCCCCACAAAACTACAACCAGGGGCCATGTCATACATCCTCCCCCCAAATATAGGGAGGGGGGACAGGAGTAACTAAAGGGGCTTGGTACAAGGGATTTTAGGGTTATAATCCCACCATCACCAAAGCTCCAGCTCAGTCTGGCACTTCCCCCGCCCTGGCAAGGACCTTTACATCTCAGCAGGTTTCTCCGTGACTGACCTGGCCAACTGGGCTTCCCTCATCACCTTCCTCAGCCGAAAGTACCAACCTCAGGCTTTTTCCCCCCTTTCAGTTATTGCCCACAAATGAATAGGAGACATGGAGCACTGAGGGCACGGAGCTGGAGGTTTCCCTCATGGGCCCCCACCTGCTCCATTCAGGCTGGTTACTGTTCTCCAGCCTAAATAAGCCCTTTGCATTTTGTTGTGGTCTCTTCTCTCTTTCTCTCGCCTCCGCCGTTTTGTCAAGAAAAACTTTGCCCAAAGAGCCGCTGTGATTTACTGCGGCGTTAACAAATGTCAGAGCTTGGGAGCCTTGTAGGAACCGCTCGCTGGCAGCCTGCCTGGACAAACATACTAAAAGTCAACCCTGGCGTGGATACTTGAGGAATTAGTGTCCGTACAAAGATGCATTAAATACAGGGAGAAAGACGGGGGATTTTTACAACGGAGGCTTGAAAGCTTCCTCGGGGCTGTTTAACATATGGTGCTGCTCCTCTGCACCTGCCCCACAGCCCATCACCAGAGCGGCTCCCGGATTCCCATCCTTGTCACCGGACCCAAATGCCTCTCGAGTTATAGTTCCCCATGGGCACTGCCTGTCTGGCAGGGGCTGAGCCCACCTGCAAGGTGGGGTTTTGTACATGGGTGTGTTTTAGCAGTTAATTTCTCCCCCTACCCTCTCTGCCAGGTGGGTTTTGCTGGTGGTGGGCACATCACAGAGCAGCCCCTGCTCAGCCAGGCAGAGTTCCCCACTCGCTACCAAAAATGTATTTTTAAACGCAATAAGTATGGGGGGGGGGGGAAATAAAATCCATAAATCCAACTTTTTGCTCACGAAATCCTTACATCCAGCTCAGCCATAGGGGAACACATCAGACCCAGGGTACCCAGGCGGAGAGAACCATCAGGAAACCAGAACCATGTCGGCCAATATAATGATTTTTAAAAACTCCCAGCATTTCCTCAGTGGCTGCCAGCGGCTCCCCAGCTCTGCCTGCATTGGCTAAACCATTGCTGCATGCAGGCCAGGCCAGTCATGCATCCCACACAGCCCCACTGCTCTGCTATTGTCATTTGCCCAGATCCCAAGCGCTGCATCAGGGAGGAATATTTTGTGTGCACGTTGTGTGTGTTTTAAAGGTTAATTCCTCCTCCAGCACCTTCTGCTTGACAGATTTGTCCAGCATAGTCCACACCGTAGAAAGCAGCCCCGTGCCAGGAGATGCACACTCAGCCTTGCAAAGCACAGCCAGGCAACGTTCCTTGGCTGATGCCAAATTTAAAAAAAAAAGAAAAAAAAACAAAAACAGAATATAGAAAAATATCATGTCGTAAAATAAAAAAAAATAAAATAAATACCCCCTGGGGCTCTCAACAGAACAAAACATTTTTTCCACACAAATTCATTCCCATATATGCACTGCCTGGCTCTGAGGAGGGGTGGATGGGGAAGGCTCTGGAAAGGTGGTTATATGAACTAATGCGCTGTAAATCTCCCGCATTAGGTTGGATATCACAACCCACAGCAATTTAGCAACTTCAGGATCATCAGGACAGCCCAGCTGACACGACGTTACCTTAGTTTACCTCTACATCCTGCCTCCAAAGCACACCTCCTTGCCCATCAGGCAAGACCCATGGGAGCACACAAGAACAGAGAAATAAGCTGCTGGAGACCTCTCCTGGGTATTTATGCAGATGAGAGGAAACAAAAGAAAACCCAGAGGTCACCAGCCAAGCGGTGCCTTGGCAATGCTACTTCTCAGGGGAACACCTGGTGTCCCTACCCACTCTCCAGGAGAGCTTTCCCACCTCCACTGACCACGGTGGCAACACAGCAGATCAGGTTGGAGAAGGGCTGCCCAGCTCTTCACCCCACAGACCTTCATCCATTGAGGGCTGCAAACTACCACAGCCAAACACATGACCTGCACATGTTCCTCGGGGTGCAAGTGGCAGTGAGGCCCTTTGCCAAGCAGAGGAGAGGGACTCAAACCAGGGCTGGGGAGGGAATGGAAAAAAAGAGCTTCCCACACACACACCCTACATCCTCACTCAGCATGGCCAGCAGAAGCAAAGCCATCCTGCTTCAATCCTGGACCTCACATCCTCACCCCAGAGGCTTGCCCACACAGCTGCAGCCAGGAGCAAGAAGAGGAAGATCCAGCCAGAGGGTCCCACCTGCCCACTCCCCCACACCACTGGCCTCACATCAGGCACAGCTCACCATTCCCAAAAATGCATTTGCTGGATGAAACTCTCTCCTCCCCCACCTCACAAGGGCTTTTCCCCACCCAGCCTCTTCCTACCTGCTCCTCCTTCAAGTGGCTGCCGAGGACCCAGAAAGGGGCTTTAATCTTCAAAACAGCCAGGGTGGAGGAGACAAAGGGACCTCATGGAACAGCCCTTCAGCATGGCTGTGCACCCACCTCTGTGGAGCAGGAGAGAGGAACTGCTCAGCTCTCCCCCCAAACTAACATCCTTCCACCCCAACCTGGAAGCAAAAAAGGAAACAACCCCAGGCTGGGTTTAAATAGAGCCAGCCCATGGGCGTGGGGAGGCCCCAGGTGAGGCTGCTCAGGGCCATTAAGGCCAATTAGTGCCCTCAAGGCTTGGAGACACAACTAATAACTAACCCAGGGGTCCTAACCCTACTGGGGCTTGTCCTCGGGAGGCTCACAGTGCCACCTGCCCCTGCACTGTGCATACCCACTGCACTGTATTTCACCGTGCCCTGGTTAATCCTGCACCCAGCCCCGCTGGGCAGTTAAATCCAGCGCAGGATTAGTGCACACAGCCGTTCTTTGCCTGCCCCCAAAGCACAGACCAAAACTCATCCCAGCCAGGTCCAACATATCCCAGCATCACCAAAGCCACCTCTCCACCCAGCCCGGGCTGCGGCACCTCCGACAAAGCCCAGCCTGTTCCTTGCCTTCCCACCGGTGCCACGTACATCACTGGGCTCCCCTCTCGGCTTTCCTGCAGGAGATGGCCCCGCGATGAATGGGTCCCTGTTTCGCTCCTGTTGTGGGACGAGCAGGAGGGTTTCAGCCTCCGCGGCACTCCGTAACTCAGGATTTTATTAGCCCCCAGCCACCCCGATTCCGAGAAGCTCTAAAAAGGGACTTTGATTTCCAAGGTCTGTTTTTTCTTTGGGAATTAAAATACCTTTCGTCGTCGCAAAGAGCACAGCAGAATTACAGAAAAAGGGTGGGGAGGGAAATTAAAGTAATTGGGGGGAATTACTGGAATGTGCAGGGCCTCTCTGGGCGCATCCCCCCCCACCCCGGGAAAGGAGCTTCCATCCCACCTCAGCCGGGCAGGAAAAGTCTCTGGCTGGCCGATAAGTGTTTCTCAGCCTTTTGGAGACACAGCAAAGCCCCCTCACATGGAGCCAAGGCAGAGGTGAGGTGGGGAGCCCTTGGCAGAGGCTTGGTGCAGCCTGCCATGGGCTGCTCGGCCCCAAAACCCAGCTCACCGGCTTGTCGGAGCCTTTACAAGCCCCCAGACTCCCACAGAGCAGGAGCTGAGCCATTCAGTCCAGGTGAAAATATTTTTCTGTTGAAAAATAAGGAAAAAAAAGCTACTTAGGAATGCTGACTGGAGTTAATAAAGTCAAGAAAGCCATATAAAGAGTAATAAATGTTGAGCAAGGGCTCTTTAACTCCTATTTTAATACAAACACTGGACCCAAAGTGTGTTGCAGTGCATTACTGGCTAAAGTACACCCATCTTACTGATTTCTTCTTTCCAAACCACGAAGGCTTTAAAACCCTGCCCAGCGAGCTGCACTGCTGGCTGGCCCGGGGAGCTCTGCCGTGGTGGGAACCCATCCCAGGTTGCTCTGGCAAAGGCCACAAGGTTTGGCCCCGGAGAACTGAGCCCCATGGCCACGACGTTTTTTTTTAAAGTTTAATTTTTTTTAAATCTTTTTTTAATATATAAAGATTTGGGAAAACAACCTGGCTTCTAGAAATATGAAAACGCTGAGCCAGCCCCTCCAAGGTGTCCTACAGAGCAGGGCTGTGCTGGGGTATCCTGGAGTAGCGCAAGGGTCTGAGGGGGGAAATAGTGCTTAACTCCAAAGCGCCCTATAACAAAAACCCCTATAGCTGCTGCTCCCTGACCCCGCTTTGGGCCTTGCCAAACCCTGTTCCCACCGGTGAGGTTTTCCTGCGAGGCGTTACACCAACAGGAATCGAGAATCCGCGGGGATCCCCCGTCTGTGTTTTACGGGGCTGACCTCGCCGGGGTGAAAAGTACAGGGGGAGCAGCGGGGAAGGCAGTGCAGCCCCCTCCCCTCCCGCCTGCTTGTATTTTTAATTTGCTTTCTGCAAATCCCTGCTTCTGCAGCAAAGCTGGGTCACCACCACGGCCTTCCCGGGGCCAGCGTTTGGGTGTGATAAGGAGAGATGAGAGTCAGTGAAGAGCGGCGAGGAGGAGCGGTGCTGGCGGTGGAGGGGCTGGACACGCTGCCCTCCCACGCCAAAGCCAGGAGGGGTGGAAGGAGAGGTGACAGCATCATCAGGGGGCAAGCTTGGGCAAATGGCCACTGGGCAAATTTGGCCAGTGCTATAAGAAATGCATATTTTCCCCCACTCAGATGCCTCCTTCGGGTTTTACCCCCCTCATCAGTCACAGGGCTCATTTCTGCCTCGGCCAGGCTGCTCGGGAACAGGGCAAATGCAAAAACTGAGCAACTTGCCAAAATAAGAAACAACTGGCAAATAAGTAGCTTAAGGAGCATGCGGGGAGCTGCAAACCATCTCGCTCAGGCCCTCCAGCGATGGGTACAGCCAGGAGAGCCATGGCCACACCATGGCATGGACCTTCAGGCCAGGAAATGGTCTAAATCGAGCTTCTCCCCTGCAGTATCCCAGGCTGCTTCCTGAGATATTATTGTTTTCTTTCGCCCTCTTGATGTATTGTCCCGTAGCTTATTTGGGGTTTCCCAGCATGTGCCAAGAAACCTCTGGCCGTGACGATCCAGCCTGTTTTTAGACTGCCAGCAGCAGCTCCTTCCTGCGGGGAGCTGGAAGCGCGGCCCCCCCCGGGGATCCCCCACCTTCTGGCCCAGGGGAACCAGATGCATTCATTTTTAACAGCGTCAGGCAACATAAAAAAAATAACAATTTTGGGGAAAGAGGATGATGAGCAGCATCTCTGTGGCCCTGTGAATTGGACTGAGCTGTCTGCAGAGCAGAGCCCATCGTGCTGCTCCAAAACGTAAGCCATCCCCTGCGTTTTCCTGGATTCAGCCAAATAAAGGGGGGGAAGTTAAAAAAAACAAGAGCAGGCCACACCTTTCCTCAGCCTGGTTCCCAGGCAATAAAAATATCTTGGAGCAGGAGCCCCAGCTTCGCAGCTCGACCACTGACGGAGTCGGGGTGTGGGCCAAGGCAGCGGGGAGCTCACCTGCATTGCTCGGCTTTGCTTTCCCATAGGGTGGATTTTGAGGCCCCCACTGTTCCCAGGCAGAGTTGGCAGAAGCCATTTGAGTAAGGAAATTAATGGTCCTCCCTTCCCGACGCTCCCATGAGCCCCCTCCTCCTCCTCCTCCCTGCCCATCGCCTGCTTGTGGCACTGGTGAACCCCTGCAAACTCCGAAACTTCTCCCTTGGGGACCCTACACCCAGGGCCACGTTTTTCCAAGCATCTCTCCAAATATATAAGTCAGCAGCAGAGAGGGGAGGAGAACAAGAAAAAAAACCATTTTGCGAGTATCCATCTGTTTGCAGATCATTAATTGTCCCTGGGGAGCTCCGGAGCTCTTTCATCTGCTTTTTGCTAAGTTTAGGTTAGGGAGGTTTTCGGGTGCAAGCGCGGTCAGGGAAAGGCAAAGCCACCTCCGGCTTTAGCAGATCGTTGAGGAGGAATTTGGACAGGCAACAGGAAAGCTCTTTCCCCGGCTGGGAGGCATCCAGTCAGGACAGAAACAATCCTGGCCGAGCGCTTTTACAAAAGTAAGAAGAATAGATGTTTACTCGCAGGAAAGCAAAGAACGGAAAAAGTTTTCAACGCCATTGTTTGCCACAAATAATTTCACCTTCTCTAGTCATATGGTGTGTTCAAAAAAAGCCCTCCTCTTTCTTATTTAACATCATGTACCAGCAACTACGTAGCACCTACGTAGCTGGGCTCGCCCCCGGCCAGCCCCAAGGGCTCGGCTCAGACCCACCCCACGGCAGAGCCCGTTTCCCATCACCTCTACATGGCTTTCTCGCTCCCAGCACCTTGTGGCCAAGAAGCCCTGACCCGAGCCCTGCTTTTACAGCTGAGCTGCATTTATGGGGCTGACGGCCCTTTAATTGCTCTTTATGAAACACCCTGCTGCAGCCCGGAGCGCAAAAGTTCAGCTAAGAAACTGTCTCCAACCCATGCTGGCTGCAGCGTGGTTTGCCTGGGGGTCCCGGACCGCAGTGGGGTTTGGGGGTTCACGGGCAGGCTTAGGCAATGAAAACCTCCCCAAAATACCACTTCTTAGGCATAAGTTGTGGTCTGTCCTTCTCCGTGACTTCTGCTCCCAAGGAAGGGTCCTTCCCAGTCTGATCCGTGGCTCCCTGGTTTGCCATCGGGACCTTGCAGAGGGCTCCTGCCTCGCCACCCATCACCCAGCATCGCCTCCCCCCTCCCCTCGCAGCCCCCCACAACCGATGGCTCCCTGGAAAACACAGCGTGCCCCAAGCCCGGCAGCCTGGCCCATGTCCGGCCAAGGCCAAGGGCGCGGGATCCCAGCACCACCTCCTGGCAACGCACCGCCATGCACTGCCCGCGCTCCAGATGTGACCAAAAACCCCCCCGCCAGCCATGGGGACCACCGGAGAGATAAACCAGGGGCTGCATGGACCCCAGCCTTTCTCATGTCTGTGCAAGCCTGGGTATTTTCCCCTTTTCCCGGCACCACGGCTGGCCCCGGGGTGGCTGCGGGTGCAGGACCCCCAGTCGCATCCCCCGGCGAGCGGCAGCTGCCTGCTGCGGGGTGAATAGCAGCGGCGACTGAATTTAATTCGAGATGAATGGGCACCTCCCTGCCGCCCATGACATTTTCATTGCGGGCTAACAAGGGGAGAAAAATCCAATTAGGTGACAAAAGGGGGTCCCTAATGGGCCGTGCAGCCTGGCGCGGGGCAGCCAGGATGGCACAGCGTGCTGCGGGAGAGTAGGGACTGACCATGGGAAAACAAGAAAACCCTCCAAAAAACGTCCTCCTGTGATACTGCAGAGGCCGAACTGCAGGATGGCCAGGCTGCTGAAGTGCACCCAAAAAATGTAGTTGTAAAGACAGCTGCTATTCGGACCCCCAGTGTCCCATCCATATGACTCCCAGGTCACTGAAATAAAGCTAAAGTGGTCCAAAGTGAGCCGGGCAGGGCAGGGGCATCTCCCAGGTACAGAGCACGAGGGCAGCGGGGTAAATAATAACCTGCAGCCAGCAGCGTGCTGCTCCTGAAAGAAAATATTAATAAAATTTGGCAGATTCCTCCCAGGGCATCCACCCGCCACCAAGTATTCAGCAAAAGCCCAGTTCCAGGAGCAGGTGAGGATGAACCACATCAGGGTTTGTTACTAGAGGAGCTTTTTTCAAACCACAAAAGATTTGGGCTGACCCTGGGTTGCAGTTTTTCCAGCAACAGGTGCCCTTTCCCAGTTTTAACGCGTGCAGCCAGACGTACCATTTATCTCCAAGCTCTGGTGGCTAAAGCGGGGTGGGAGGATTGATGTGGGACCCCCCCCACGCATGCAAAGCCCCCTCCTGCCCAAATGAAGGGACGCTGGGGCATTGGGGGATGCGGCGAGGGCATAGCAGTGCACTGGGAAAGGCGAGTGGGGGGGCACGCACATAAATAACAGCTGGGGTTTAAAGGAAGGGTGATAAATGGGAACGCCGCGCTCCCTCGGGAATTATTAACGGCGGGGGAGGCTGAAACCTTGGCTTTGCCCCAGGAGCCGGGCTGCGCGGTGAAAGCCGATGGGCGGGAGCGGGCAGGGGGAGCAGATGGCCAGGGGAGGCCGAGGGTCCGGCCGGGAGCAGGGGGTCCCTGCCAGCACAGCGCAGGGGGCTGCGGTGGGGTATGGCGGCTGCGTCTCCCCTGGGACACAGCTGGGCTGTGGCGGGGGGGGAGGACTCCCCGTGTCCTCTGCTCCCTGGAGCCCCTCAGGTGGCTCCAGCCGCAGCTCCAGGTGGCCACCGCTGAGTATTGACCCAGCGCTATCTCAGCTCCCACCTTATCAGGGCAAGGGCCAGCTCCGGGCACCAGCACCTGCCCCATTAATCTTCCCCCTGTCCCCTGGGCGCGAGGTCTCGGTGGCTGAAACGACCTGCCCGGGGAGGGTTGCTGGTGCCCGGGGTCTGGGGGATGATGGATCGGTACCTGGGAGGTGACAGGGAGAGGGATTTTCTGTTTCTCTGTAGCTCCTGCCATTGCCCCTGCCCTGAGAAGGGGACTGTGGGCAGGCAGGTGCCTTTATACCCAGATATATTGATGGCAGCATTTTCCACTGACATTTGGGCACTGAAGACTTGGGGATCTGGGTTTTCTGGAGAAAACGAGATCCACTTGCATACACAGGGTGGGAAGGGAGGGGGAGGTAATTTCCCTGCAATTGCTATCTGAAATAATGAGCTGAACCTGAGCAAGGAGCCCCCATTTCACCCACAGCCTTCAGGGTGAAGCTGGAGATGGGGTTCCTCACACCAAGGCCTGCTCCAGGCACAACTGCACAAAGTCCAGGCAAAACTCATGTCTTAGGCTCTGGAAAAATGAGGTAAAGCGTCGCAGCTCTGGCTGAAATGAAAACAAAAGGCGGCAATTCTCCGTGGCTGTAGCTGCATAACTCCTGGCTGCAAGGGTTAAATGCAATCAGAAATGCCCGTGGGGACCATTAAACCTCCCTCAGGGAGGGAAGCCCCACGCTTTGGCCAGGGCAGGAGCCCCAGCGGTGATTGGGGGGGCTGAGGTGGTCCCAGTGCCTCATCCCCTGCACGCCGCTATCACCCGTGCCTCAGTGAGCACCGCCGTGAGGGTGCCCAGAGCTGTAGAGGGACCAGCAAGTGCCTGGTGGAAAAACTCACACCTCCTGCTTGGTTGGTGCTTTTGCCCCCTCCTTAAAAGCCCCTTAAACCCTCCAGTTACATTTTCTTTGACAAAAAAAGGTCCGACTCTTTTGGCGAGGGCACTACATGAACCCCAGGCAGGGCTTGAAGGCAGTTTGGGGGCACTGGCACCCAGCACCGTCCCCCTTCCTGCCCTCCCCATCCAGGCTGTGCAGACGGGATGGAGTTCCCCCCTTCCTTACACAAACTTGGGATCTCCTTTCAGCCCTTGCATTTTTTTGTATTGATTTTTAAAAGGGGGCACTGCGGCTTTAAAGAGCTTCCCAGACTTGCCTTTGTGACCGGAGGAGAGGGTGGGGTGGTGGCGGAGGTGGGGACCCAGAAGAATGAAATAAAGAGAAGTACAACAAAAAGAAGTTAAAAGTGTGAGTGACAAGTTTTCGGCAACAGGCTTCAGCCCCTGTGGGGTCGTTTGGGCGAAGAATGGCAACAAATGAACAAATGAGCTGGATTTTCATGCTTGGTGGACAGTGAATGAATAAGCATCTTTTAAAACCCTATCAGGAACTCTTTGGATTGTCATTATAGCTGGGAGGAGGGGGGAAAAGGCAGACTTTTGAGGGCTGACCATGTGAAAGAATCCCGATTCTTCGCCTTTTCTCTGCCGGCGAGCGTGGCTACACCGAAAGGTGCTGAAGGATGAGCACGCAGCCGTAGCTGAGCATCCTACCATGGCCCAGCACAGGAGCACCTCTGGGGGACACCGGCACACCCCAATGCACGTTGGAAGAGACAAGAGGGTCTGCTCCCCTTGCAGGAGCCCGCGCTGATTCCCAGCGGCGTGGAGGGGACAGGCGGTGGGTCGCAGCCCCGGCTGCTGCCTCCTCCGCCAGGAAACCCAACTGCGATGTCAGAGGCAGACAATGTGAGAGGGCAGGAGGCGACTCACTTAAAGCTGTATTTAGAGCGCAGAGTGGAGGCCTGAGGTCAAAAGAATTGCCCTGGGATTATGGGAATCACCTTCATTTTCTCGCCAGCCTTCAGACACGAGGAAGCCAGCCAGGAGCAAGGAGGAGGGGGATGAGTCTGTCACTGAGGAAAAGACCCCGGTGTTTCCCCTTCCCTGGCCCTGGCAATGAGCCTGGCCTCTCTGAGCCATGCAAATAAATAATTTGCAGGCTCCGTTCTCTACTGTTTGTTATCCTTAATCCCCCATTTTAACCTTGAGCAGAACAGAGCATTGGTGAGGTGGTTGCAGTAGACTCCGCTTTGAAGGCATGGCCAGAGTTTGCTGAATATCCCTACAGCCAGACTTCGGCAGTGAAATGCAGCTTTGGAGGAGAGGGAAGGTTCAGGAGGAGACAGGTTTAAAGCCTCTTTTTTTCTGTAATAGAGGATAATACCACATAATCAAAAATCTTCTTGTCTAAACAGAAAGAGACCTAAAACTGAGTGTTGGGGGCATGAAAACATCAGCTCATAGCAAGGGGGTCTCCCCTGGCAGCAAAAATAAAAGTTGAGTCCGCCTTGCGTGAGATTTCAGCAACCAAACCTGGCAGCAGCCAGGCTAAGCTTGTTTTCAACCCGTCGCCTGCAAGTATGCAAGGGCACAAGCCTGCATCTCTGAAACGGTCGTGGTCCCAGCAGCCACCTGTTTGTTCCACATCAAAAAGTCCGGAGGCCATTACAGCAGCCGTGGTTATAAAGGCTGGGCACTGGCGCTGGGACAGCCCCGTCAAGAGAAATGAGACCATCATGCACTAAACATAGAGAAAAGATAAATGGAAAAGGAGTCTTTCAGTCTTCATTATCAAGTTTCCATGGGTTTGCCAAAACCATAGCAACCAGTTCAAGCAATGATTAACCTAATAATGTGGAGGCAAAGAAAAAAAAAATGCATTCAAGCCCCTAAAGAAGTCACTAGTTCTCCAGAAGTAGTAAATCCACCCGCCTCCCCCCCCACCCCTCCCCGCCATACACCATATAGCCCCATGGCTGGAAGACCAGAAGCATGCTAAGCCTCCAGAGAAAAGAATCTGTAAAGCAGTAAAACCCACTAAAGTGACCAGTTCCCAAAAACACAGCTGTATAGACATCTTCTGGGACGTTTGTAACACATGCTCTTCACGGGGCTCTCAGGTTCTTCTTGCCCCTTCTCTTGCCTGTATAGACCCTGAGCTCCCTTTTGCAATTTTTTGCCAAAAATGCTACTTTTGCAGACTAAGTGAGTGTGGTGTTACTCTCCTCAGTGCCACGGCACACACAGATAGCCAGGGCAAGGCAATACCTCCCGTAGGGAGATATCAGAGTGGAGCTGGACTAGCAGGGAAAACATTAAATGATTTTATCACCCAAATAATCACGGTGTTTCGCCTGTGGCCACACATGGAGGGGAGGCCTTGGAGCACTTTGCAAACTGTTAGAGTATGAAAACAATACACAATTCAGCCAGGAAGGGGGGGAAGGGGGAGGAATACTATTAGGTCTTTCATTCTGCCTATCTGATCTACGACACAGATAGATCACGTTCAGGACTATAACAGCACACACAGAGATAGGCACACACTGCCTTTTCCTAGTCCTCAACCTTGCCCCATGGCCTGTGTTTCTCCAGAAATGTGGGTATTGCTTCTCAAAGCAATGAATAGGCAAAGCAGGGGTGCTCTGCACGGATGAACGGGTCCCAGGAGGCAGCAGAAAGAGTGGATCTCCAAAAAAGCTCAAGTAGAAAGTGAGACCTGCTCACCTTGCTTGTCAGCGTGGGCGCCGTGGTGCCCTTGCTCCCTTCTCCTGGGTGCATGGGGCACCTGCAGCTCCTCTCTGTGAGACAGTTCATTGACCGAGGCTGGATCAAGTGCACAAGAACAGATCACTGCTGCTCCAAAATCCACCAAGCCTCATGAGTTTCCTGAGCTGCAAAGTGTCCGGTTAGCACTGGGGCCAAGCTGGCCTCTCCCTTCGCCGCAGGACAGGGCCATGTTGCCCACAGCCCACCTGAACACACAGCGCTCCGCAGCTCCCCTGCGCCTGGGCCGAGCCCGGCAAGCCCGAGGAGAGGCGCGCTGGGCGGGGGTCCGCACCAGGAGGGATCCCCCCAGAACCCCCAGCCCGGCCAGGGCAGACCCCGATGGCTGAGCCCCGGCACGGAGGTCTGGGGCGGGGGGAGCACCGCGCCGCGCCCTCGGCCCCGGCCCCGCCGCCGGCTTCAGCACCATGGCCAGAGCCCGCGGCGCCGCTGCGGGACGGGGCGCGGGGGACGCTCCGCGCATCTCTCCGCGCACCGCGCACCCACCACCCTCAACCCCTCCCCACACCGGTGGGTCTCCCCCACCTCTGACCGCTCCACGGCTCCCGGGGAGCAGTACGGAAGGGGTAAGGAGGGGGATGCTCCCCCGTTCCGTCGGTGGGGCAGAGGGGGCAGCCGCCCCCGGGATCCCGTACCCGGTCAGGTTTCACTCTCGCCTCTTTTGTTGTGGTGCGGGAGGGGGGGGTGCTGAGTTGGGGAGGGGAGGGTGTTTGTGCGTGCGTCTTTGTTTCCAGTAACCAAATTTCTTTTGTTCTACAAATTGCCTCAATAGCGTCTCTTTGCCGCGGGCAAACGGGCTCAGCTGAGAACAATTAGCATCACAATGGGCTTTTGGCCTCGCGGGCCGCTTTGTCTAGCGACTGCCGCCCCGCTGGGGCAGCGCGGCCAGGGGAGGCGGCCCGGCCGTAAATCTACCGGCTACAAATTGAGTCTATGGGAGGAGAGGGCCGGGAAGGGCTCGCGGCATTCATGTGGCTTCTCTTCTCCTCTTGCCGTGGCGTGGGAGGTGTTGCTTTGCCCACCTCCTGCGTTTTTAACCGCCCCCCTCCAGCCCCCCGCTCAGGGCTGCAGGGGCTGACTGCGGCCGCTGCCCCCCGAGCCCCGCTCCTGCCCGGGCTAAACCCTTCGCGGGGAGGATGAGGTCGGCCTCGGGCAACGCTGCCCCGAGGACCCTCACCGCCCCGGGAGCTTGAGCGCTGTGCCCCGGGGACATCCCCAAAATAGCCCCAAGGCCGAGCCGAGCGCTGAAAAACCGCCTGCGTAGGGAGGGCTGCAGCCGGGCGCACCTTGCCGGGACGCGGGGGGCCGAGCGGGGCTGCTGCCCGGAGGGACGGGGTGTCACCCGGGCCGGCCGCAGCCCTGCGGGGAAAGGGCGTCTGCAAAGAGAGATCGGTTTTAAATGCGGCCGTGGGCCCCGACGGGCACATACCGGCGTGCGCACAGGCGCAGGATCCCGCTGCGCCGCTCTCTATCGCCGCTCCTCCCCGCGCAGGGAGTGCACCCGCGCCGGGGACACCATCCCCGCACCGGGCACACCGCCCGGGGCTCCACGCAAGTCCCCGCAGCGCCGGCGCTGCCCTCCCTGGGCTGCGCGCGATTTTGAAACCCCCGGAGAGCCCTCGGTGGAAAAAACCCACAGTGTTGCACAGGTCTGACCGCGACACTCTTTATTCTCCTCCTCCTCTTCTTCTTCCCAAAACCCAAAATACAGCTGCGGCTCCCCTCGCCGGTACAAACAGCCGGACCACTGCTGCCAAGAATACTCTTATATACAAAATATATATTTGTTACGAAATATAATCAATAAATACCGATAGCGACAAATTAATATAATTTACCGTTTCCGAGTACAAAACCGTGATTTGTTTTTGTCCGCCCGCTCCCGCTGCGCTTCAGCCAAGCGGGACGGGGCGGGGGGGAGCGGGGCGCCCGCCGCCCCCCCGGCGCGCAGCGCGGGGACCCCGACCCCTCCGCTCCACCGGCCGTTTGAAGGCCAAAAGCGGGGGGCAAGCAGCCGGGCGGCGGGCTCAGAGGAAGGCGGGGAAGGCGGCGGGGCCGCGGCGCAGGGCGGCGGGCGGCGGGGCAGCGGGGCAGGGCGAGTCCCAGGGCCCGGGGGAGGCGGCGGTGGCGGCGGCGGCGGGGGGCGGCGGCGGGGGGGGCTCGGGCAGGCCCTGCTCGGCCAGGCGGAGGCTCTGGGTGAGCGCCCAGATGTAGTTGTGGGCGAAGCGGAGCGTCTCGATCTTGGTGAGCTTGGCGTCGTCGGGGAAGGTGGGCAGGACGCTGCGGAGCGCGTCCAGGGCGGAGTTGAGGTGGTGCATGCGGTTCCTCTCCCGGTCGTTGGCCTTCATGCGCCGGCTCCTCTTCTGCTTGCTGAGCAGCCCCTCGCTCCGCGCCTTGCCGCGGCCCCGCCGCGCCTTCCCCTTCCTGCGGGCCGCCGCCTCCCGCGGCGCCAGGGCGGTGCGGGACGGCGAGGAGCCCCGGCTGCCCGCGGAGCCGCCGCCGGCCGCGGAGGGGGTGTCCTCGGCGCCGCCGAAATAGGGCTGCCCTTCGCCCGGCGAGCGGTCGCTCTGCGGGGCCATCCTGCAAAGCCAAGCCCGCGTTAGGCGGCGGGGAGCGGCGCGGGGGCCGGCCCGGGGGAGCCCTCTCCCCCGCCGCTCTACCTGCTGAGCCCCGGCGAGGCTGCGGGGCAGGCGGGCGGCTCTGGCTCCGCGCCCCCCGCCGCTCCCCCCTCCCCGCTTTCCCTCGAGTGCGGGCAGGAAGGGTTGCGCGGCCGGCACACGACTGCCGTTAAAGCCCCTATATATATAGGGCCGGCAGACAATGGGGATTTCCCGGCCGGGCGGCGTGTGCGCCCCCCCCGCCCCCCCTTGGCACGCTTTTATCTTATCAGCCCGGCGGGAGCGTGCCGGGCCCGGCCCCGCCCGCCCCCCCGGCCCCGCCACGCGAGACCCCGCCGGCTCCCACGCCGCACCGGGACCCCCCGCCCCCGCCCGCCCCCTCTCTCCCCGGCCCGGCCCCCGCCGGCCCTCCCCCGGGACGGGACCCCCGGGCCGAGCCGGGGGAGCTGCACTTCGGCCGCGGCGGCCGCGCACGCCGGGGCTCCGCGGGGGGCTGCGACGGGGGTCGGCACGGGCGGCCCCGAAGGCCCCGGCGGTGACGGGGGGGCCCTGAGGACCCGGCTGCGCATAAGCGGGGCAGCGCCGGCCCCCGCGCCCCGGGGTGCCCGGGGACGCACCGTCGGGCCAGGCGGGGACCCCCCGGTGCCAGCCCTGGGGGATCCCCCCGACCCCGCTCCAGCTCCGCTCCCCTTGGCAGAGCCACAACCACCTCCCGCCGCCCCGGCGCTGCGGGGCTCTCCCGGAACCCCCCCCCTCCGCCTCTGGGGGGGAGCGAGGAGACCCCGCCACCTCCCTCGGCCCCTTTCCTCGCCCTCGCAGCGCCGGGGACGGCCCCGCGCCCCCCGGTCAACCGACTGGCGAGATGAGGGCGCTGCCCTGCGGACGGCGAGCGCCGGCACCGGGAGGGGGGGACACACCGTTCTCCTGCCTCCCGCTCTGTGTCTTTGCTCCCCCCGGGGAAACGGGGGCTGGGTCCTGGGAGGGGAAGGGCCCCTCCGCAGCCCCCCGCCACCCCCGCCCCGCCAGCCCGGCGCTGGGCCCGGGGAGGACGGCTCCGCCGCCGGGGCTCGGTGCGCAAAACGTGCCGGGGACTTTTGCGCACCGGCTGCAGCGGGTGGCGGGGACCGGCCCGGTCCCGGGGCCCCTTTCCTCAGCGGAGGGCGGGGAGCCGGGGGCGGTGGGGCCGGGCCCCCCTTGCACGGCGCGGCGCCCCCGGGGGTGCGGGCAGGGCCGCCGGGAGGGCGCAGCCCCGGCGGGGCGGGAGCCCCCCGCTCCTTCACCAAAGCGGCGCAGCGGATCCCGGCCGGGGATACCGGTGCCGGGAGCGCTCGGACCGGCCCGCCCGACCCGCGGCGGGCCAGGGGGCAGCTCCCGCGGCCCGGCCCGGTCCCCAGCCCCGGGGGCGGCCGCGGTCGGGGCGGTGCGGGGCGGTGCGGGGCGGTGCGCGCTGCCTCTCCAGGAGCGCGGCGCGGCGGGCGGGCAGCCGCGCTCCCCCGCGGCGGCGGCGCTCGGAGGGCGGGGGAGCGGGGCCGAGGGGGGCCGGCCACGGCGGCGGCTCGGGTGCCCCTTCTCGAGGGGCGGCTCGGAGGGCAGGGGAGGATGAATAGGAAGGGCCCGGCGGGGCTTTTTTTTTTTTGTTGCTGTTTTTTTTTGTGCCTGTGCAATTGGATGACAAAAAAAATCTGGCAAGCGAGTTTCCAAGCCTCAGACTGCCCACTTCAAACGTCCTTCAAACAAAAGCTGAAGAGGAAAAGAAAGCCCCACCTGGTACCGCTGTTTGCTAAAATAATAATAAATAGATTTCGTTTAATAAATAATTACAAGAGATTGTAAAGTGGAGTGCTTTGGGAAGCATTAATCATGGGGCTGGGGGCAGACATCACCTGCTGGCAAACAAGACAACGTTATTGTTACATCACCTTCCCACCGCCGCTTTCCGATAACTCCCTCCCGTCCCCACAAAGCCCGGCCGGGTATGTTTACTCATAGTTAGCATAACAAGCACCATATATACCACAAACGTGATAAAATAAAAATCTCCGGGGGCACCGCGGCGGGCTCCCGCTCACACCTGGCCGGGCGGCCCCGGCACGGAGCTGGCACCCAACGGCCCTTCCAGGAGGGGCCCTTCTGCCGTTTACATTGGCCTAGTTCGTGCTGCTTTATAACAGGTTTACTGCAAGCCCTATCTCCCGGCCCTATTTGTCTTATTTTATTGAAAACATATGGTAACCAGCCCAGCCCCGGCGCATCTCTCGCCTGCCAGGCGTCGGGGCCGTTTTGCGAGCCGGGCTCGGCCGCAGCCCGCCTGCCCGCCGGGGGCTGTTTGCTCGGGAGAAGGGAGGGCAGCTAAAGCCGGGCCCGCTCCCGACCCCTCTCCCCCAGGACCGGGGGGGCACCGGCCACTCCGCGCCCTCCGCCCGCCCCGGGGGCCGCCGGTGCGCGCCCGCGCCTCCTCCCCGCGGGGCCGCGGCGGCAGCGAGTGGCGCACGGCGGGGGTACCTGCGGCGGGGCCGCCCCTTCCCTCCTTCCCCCGCTCCCCCCCAGCCGGGGCTGCTCAGGAGGTACCGTGATTTGCCGTGCCATATGTCGAGCGGCTCGGCGGAGCGCAGCCCTTCAGAGCGGGAGCAGCTGCTGGCCCCGGCCCTACCTACCCGGCGTATAATACCTGGGAGCCTCGGCCCCGCGTCCCCCTCTTTTGAGAGGGCAAGAGCGGCTGGGCCGGCTCCGCGCCTCTGTTTTGTGACTTTATTGTGGCGCCCAACAGATGCACGGCTGCCCCTCCTGCCCCTCGCCCCGGTGCGAGCGCGCTGCTCGGGACACAAGGAGCACAGATGCCAGGCGCAAGGTGCACCAGATGCCCCCCTTTGTGAATCCAAACAATATTTCTCCCTTCCTCCCCCTCCCCTCTCCTTTTCCGACAAGAGGGAGAGGAGAAGGGGCGCAAAAAGGAAAATATTTTTTTTTTAAATAGGAGAAGAAAGGAGAGCCGGGAGCGCGTCCCCTTGGAGCCGCCCGACGGGGCGCACGGCCGGGCGCAGCGCCGCGGCCCCGGGCAGGGAAAGCGCAGCGCCGCGGGGACACCCCGCCGTGGGGACACCCCGCTGCGGGAGCACCCCGCCGCGGCCCCGGGGGAAGGTGGCCGGGGCTGCCCGCCGGGGCGAAAGGAGCCTCCCCGGGAAATCATTAATTACTCGGCGAGCGCTGAGCAAGCGGCCCCCCGGGGCCGGGAAAGGGCAGAGCGGCAAAGGGAAAAGGGAAAAGGGAAAAGGACGGTAGAGCCCATCTCGGCACCGTAAATCTTCCCACCTTTTGTGCCCGGGGTCTGGCACAAGAGGAAGAGTCCAGAGCAACGGGCGCACGCACCGAGGGCTTGGCTAGCAACAGGTCTCTCCGGTCTGGGCCAGGGCTGCTGGAAAGGATGTCCCCCCCCTGTGTCCCTCCCTGCGAAGGCACAGTGAGCTCTACTCAAGGCAGACGAGGTTGTGCAAGGAGTAACATCTCCCTGAGGCTGGAGCCCTTCCTACCATGGACAGCACTAGCACCAATCCCACCAGCTGCCAACACCGATCCCTCCAAACCCACCCGGCAGCCCTCGCCCCCTCTGTGCTGCAGAAATCTGCCTCCAAAGTCTGAGCCATGCCCGAGCTGACGGATTTTTCCTCCAGCCCCACCGGGAGCCGGGCTCTGTACCTCACCCAGTCCGACTTACAAGGGCTGGGGGCTGAGGCTACTCAGGTGCAGGAATAACCCGACAGAGCCCTGTGGTGAGGGATGCTGTCACTGCACCAGAAGAGGAGAAGCCCTGATGGTGCATGGGGAAATAAAACTCAGGAGTTTCCAGTGTGCAACCCTGCTCTACAATAAACCTCTCTCCATGTTTGTGCCCTTAAAGCACAGCCTGACAGGAGATGGCTTCGTAAGGCTGCAAGAGCAGACAGCTCTTCTGACACTGAAACGTATTTTGGGTTAGAATGCAACAATCTTGAGCATAGCAAAAACCTGGATTATCTCTGGATAGGAGAGAAGAAAGGAAAGGAAAGGCAGGGAACAAACACCAAGTACAAAAGGGCCGGTCAGATACTGGGCTGTGATGCCTACAGGTGGCTGCTGTGAAACCTGTTACCTTATTCACCCCACCATGCGAGTATCTGCCCAGGGAAGGAAAGATGGTCCTCACCTCTCTGGGAGCCGGTCACCTCCCACCATTCCCAGTTCTGCCAGGCTTGTTCCCCTCTCCGCTTGTGGCAAGTGGTTCCTTGCCCCAGTTTGTTTCACCTGCCACAAAGAGGGTTTCTGCTCTACCCTGATGACAGCCTGGGCAGGCAGGGTGGGTTACACATCCAGCACACTCTCTCATTCAAGTTTTCCAAGTGCTTTAAGCTTTACAGCAAGTTTCTGGCAAGATCTCGCAGAAGCCACCACCACCGCAACATTCCTCTGATGATTGAATGAAACTTGTGTAACTGCCTGGATGGAAATCTCAAAGAATAACTGTAGTTAGAAATTTACTATCTCCACAGCTACAGTTCAACAGGAGGAAGCTTTCATGGCAGGATGTCTCCAGCCCTTGGACTTCATCAGCTGGCAGTGATTGTCTTCAGCTACCAAATGGACAACACAGGCTTGAGGCTCCAGTATTCATTTGCATCACCCCTCCTTTGGCCATCAATAAATAGTCATGGGCCATGGGTATGTTGATCTCAGACTGCCATCTTCCTGAGTGGCTTTTCTCTCCTGCAAGGGTAAAAAAAATCTAACTCCTGGCATTTTGATGCGTGGTGAGGTTATAAGCGGTGCGGACTGGTCATATTGGCTCGCTCTGAAACTCCTCACCCCCCAGCTGCCCATCAAACAGACAGACGGTGCTTCCCGACCTCCAAAAATAATTAAAGCTGTGCTTTCCTCTCCGATTTAGAGGCTTCACTGGTCAAACTTTGAACATACCACAAGGGACCAGGAGCTGCCTTTGGAGAAGTGAAAAAATTGCTAAAAGCCAGGAGTCTGGAAGGAAATTCCCCGACTGGCCTGGAAACAAGGGCAGAGGTGTCCTGAGGGACACACGCACTCTCTCCAGAGCTTCATCGAAGCCCACAAAATGAGACAGGCTGAGACGTGGGGGCTTTGACCCTTCCTTTGCAAACTGATGCTGCCGCCACATCTCTGCCACTGCTGGGTGATGGGCCCAGCACGATGCTGGTGTCACTCCTCAAGCCAGACCTCTGCTGGCAGGAGGGATGTAACCCACAAAGGCATGGCGTGGATATTTTGCCCGCTGGCCCCGCGATCTGCCCAGGACCAGCTCACGCTCCTCCCAGCACCGTTCCCAGCTGTGCCGTACACATCTGGCAGCCTGCAGTGCTGCGATGACAGTTCTGGTACCAGCCGCCCCAGGGGGTTCAATGCAGTCACAGCCCCCACACCAACCCAAGCAACACCAGTTGCCAAGCTCACTTGCCCGTACCCCCAACACATGACCCCATCCCCTCCCTGGCCATGCCTGTACCAGCTCCCTCCTTCCAGTCTCAAGAAGCAGCATCCCTCCTCACCCACCTTCCTCTGTCCCAGCCTTGCCATCCCCTCGCTGCCATCCCCACACCTTTGTGCCCCTCTCCAAGCACATCTTGCACTGGTCTCCCCCCCCCAGGCAGCCCCAGCGACCCATCCCAGCTTCCCCCAGCTATCCCTGCCCATCTGCACACACCCCACCCCAGCTCCCCATGCTGGCACCCCTCTCCCAACCCTTCATCCAGCACTGGGGTCCATCTGCTCAGACCCTGACCTTTGAATTGGAGCCTTCTCCTGCCCTGCACTACTACAGTGCTGAGGAGAAGACAAGGTTATATCCAGGAGGGACCATTTTCTTCCCCGAGATGCGGTGTAAAATGAACCAGGGGAGCCCATAGGCACAGCCCCTCCTGCCAGCCCACACTGGGACCTCTGGGAAGGTGAGTGGCCAAGCCTGACTTCTGTATCTCAACGAGAAATGATGTACTTGCAACAAAAAGGGAAAAAAAATCTGGACATTTTCACAAAAAACACTGTGCAATCGTAACGCAGAATTTCAGCTCTGCACGACAAGTTACCACCAGCCTGTATCCGTCCCTGGCAATAGGATTTTAGGGACCCTCACACCAACAGTGGGAGGAAGGCAGCGATCCCTTGGCAGGTAACACAGGGAAACCTCAGCACACGCACCCACCTGGGTGCATCCAGAGAGTTTGAGTCATTTGCGTGGCCACGCCAGCCCCCAGTTGCAGGGAGGGGAGCACCGGCCGTGTCCAAGCCAGGGGGGATGCTCCAGCCCAAAGGGCAGCCCGCAGGGATGGGGCTCTCACCCACAAAACCCCTCAAGGGACGGAGACCACCCCCAGCCGCCCCTCGAAGCACTCCTGAGTCCTTCAAAGCCACACGACGGTCTGAGCTGGGTCCCGTCCCATGTTCCACAGGGGACGTGGCGGGCACAGGGCTGCCAGCCCCTACATTAATGCACATGTCTGGGGGTCCCAGCAGCTTCCTGGGGTTTATCAGCTCCCTTATCAGTTTCCTTCACTACCACATTTCTTCAAACCTACTATGGCTCCTTCGGGTGCCCTGCCCCAGCCACCCCCGGGTACCAGCACCTTTCGGGGGTCTCAGGCTCCAGCAAAGCCCCCGTGCTCAGAGACTCATCATCTGACATCCTCTCCCCATCTGACATCCCCTTGTCCCAGGGGCTACGCCTCCCTCCCCCAGCTCTTCACCGCAATCCCCACCGTTTTCCACCATCATTTAAGTTTCTGAAGTAATTTCTTTTTTCTTTTTTGTCCTTTTTTTTTTTTTTTTTAAAGCAAACCATCTACCATATGTTCTCCCCTGAAAGGGGCAATTGTTAACAGATCATTAAAACACCGTGGCGAGTGCTCTGAGATTCCTTCCCTCCGTCTTACGCATTATCCCGTCTCTGTCACCCTTTCAATGCGGCTTTGAGGGCTCTGCTTTTCTAACTTCCTTCTCGGGTGGGGGAAAAAAAAAATAGAGAAAGAGCCACTAAAGTGACCCTCTTCACAGCTCTCCTCTTTGCTTTTCAATGTCTTTTTCGACACCCAACAATAATCGGGGCGGGGGCTGGCGTGCTGCCGCTGCTGCCGCCGGGCTGGGGGCGGCAGGGTCTCATCCTGCCCCATTCGCAGGGCACTGGGGTTGGGAAGGCAGGGCAAGGTGTGGCAGGGGTGCTTCAGCCACCCCCTGGGTGCTGACGGCCTCTCCTTCCACTGCTGGGCAATGGGATGCTCAAAAGCTGCATCCCATCCGTCCCAGTCCCTTTGTCCCCGCTGCTGGGAGGGGGGGCTGTGGGATGACCCCCCGAAACCCCCCCCCCACTGAGACAGAGGGTATTTCTGACAAAGCTCCTTTCCTCAGGTGGATCAGACACTTTGGGTGGCACAAATACATTTTGTATGGAAATAAGCTAACAGCTGGCTGCAAACTGAACTAAGCCCAGAGACGGAGCTGTTTTGGGGGGCTTGGACCTCCCTTTCCTGGGGGATGGACACTATTTTAGGAGGCACCAAATGCCGGGAAGCTGGGGATGATCAGGGCATGGACTGTTTCTACCTGAGCCACGGTCTCAGCTCAGGCGAGCAGGGGCACAGCACCAGTGTCTGTCCCCTTTGCTGGGACAGGATTCTTCCCAAAGCTGCACCCGCGCGTCTCCCAGCCCCACGCACAGGGAGGGGGACCCGGGGAGGGCTGTGAGCACCATTGGCAGCAGCAGCCCTGTGCAGGGCAGTGTTTAGTGATGCCATCTTACAAGGACAGTGAGCCAGCAAAGCTACATCAAGCCTGGGACACGTCCGACGCTGGGGGAAGCCAGGGGACTGAAAATCATCACAGTCATCTTAGGTGCGCTGAGATGAGCCAGGAGGGCTTGCAGCTGCACAGCCCCTCAGCACGGAGAGAAGGGCAAGGAGAAGACCCAAGGGAGGCAAAGGCACATCCCGACGGCAGCATTACACATGCCCAATTCCAGCGTGATGGCTGCCAAACTCACGGCGAGCACCAGCAGCAAAGGCCTCGGGTTCAGGGACACCTCGCTGCAGGCTCCCTACTCTTGTGATCAGAAAGGTCGAGGCTTTCAGAGCTCCTGCTTACCTTCCTTACCTGCATCTTCTCCCCTCCCACCACGGACTTGGCCGTTCCCCCAGAGGACCGTGTTCCCCAGCTCACCGCAGACTGCAGCCAGGCTTCGGGCACTGCTTGCATGACTCCTCTGCCGCAGGCACCTCTCCCAGCACTGGCACAAAGCCCTTTGAATTCACACTTACCCATCCCAGCAACAGAGCGTGCTGCGTGGGACCAGTGAGTGCCCGACATCTGCGCTGGGAAATATGAGGAGGGGGAGCTCCCCTGGTCAGCAAAACCCAGTTACATTTGGAAAAAAAAAAAAACAAACCAGAAAGTTCAAAGACCTGCACACAAAATTCTCCATGAGCCAATATTCTCCAGCAGCTCAACCACGTTGCCAGAGTGTGCACATAGCTCCGGGGACCTCCCAAAGAGCTCCTTCCTCGCTCAGGCGTCTGCCACCCACATCCACCCACGCAGCCCCAGCCCGTGCTCCCCCTGGCTCTTGCCCTTCAGCCAGCAGGTTGGCCCAGCACCCTCCAAACTCCCCATGGCGTTGTTAGACGTATTTTAACCCTGCAAGCTGTAGCCTCAAGCAGGAATCAATCAATCAATCAGGTTGGAAGAGACCTCAGGGATCATCGAGTCCAACCATTGCCCTGACACCACCACGTCAACTAGACCAGGGCACTAAGTGCCATGTCCAGGCTTTTCTTAAACCCCTCCAGAGATGGTGACTCCACCACCTCCCTGGGCAGCCCCTTCCAATGTCTGATGACCCTTGCTGAGAAGAAACTCTTCCTAATGTCTTACCTGAACCTCCCCTGGTGAAGCTTGAGACTACGTCCTCTTGTCCTATCGCTAGTTGCCTGGGGCCGACTCCCACCCCACTACAACCTCCCTTCAGGTAGTTGTAGACTGCAATAAGGTCACCTCTGAGCCTCCTCTTCTCCAGGCTAAACACCCCCAGCTCCCTCAGCTGTTCCTCATAGGTCAGACCCTCCAGACCCTTCCCCAGCTTGGTCACCCTCCTCTGGACTCGCTCCAACACCTCAACAAGAAGGAAGAGACGGTGCTGCTCTGCTTTGCTCCGGCCGAGGGATCAGCCCTGCGCGGTTCCCACTGCGGGGTCACTGAGCATCCCGGGAGCGCTGCAGCGAGCAATGCTCAGCCGGTGCCGGAAGCTCCTGTGCTTCCCCAGGCAAAGCCTCCCCATCCCCAAAACCTGCCACCGGCAGTGACAGCCTGGCCCTTGGCACTGACCCACAAGAGATCTCCAGGGAGGGCTGAGCACCGGGACAGGCTGTGACCTGCAAACCGGTACCCAATGCCCAGAAGCACGAGATGGCTTTCTGCTGTTGTGTGTGTCCCAGGCGGATCAGCTCCTCTTCTCTCCTCTCCAGGACAGCAGCTTTCACCTACCTCCACCTCTTCCATCAGGAAAACAACTTTCTGCGGAAGAAAAAGTACCTCCTTCAACGAAACGGGCAGGACACCCACTTTCCTGGGGGATTTCACAGCTGCCTTTGTCAAGGGCTCTTATCACCTCTGCGAGGCAAAATTTCAGCCCTTATAGCTGCAGAGAGAGACTTCAGGCCAGGAGCCGAACCCAAATGAGGACAGCACTCCCATCCCAAGTGCGAAAACAGACTGGGGCTGAGTCAGTTTTAAGGAGCTTGATGGACTGAACATAATTTTCACAAGTTAAACAGCAGCGTTGCTCTCGCAGCCGCAGATGAAGATGCCGCCCTCTCTCCCCTCTCCCCAGAAAGGTGCAGGCATCAAACAAGGATGCAAACCCAAAGCAGCTTCACGTGCCACCGATGTGCTCGGGCTCGAGCTGGTCTCCCTGGCCCAGCGGAGCCCAGAGGGTCCCGGGGAGCAGGAGCACCCGCGCTCTGCGGCTGAACACCCACCAGATTATTTCTTACCAAAAAGCAACTCCTGAACCCACACAAGCACCTTTCAATAATCGGCTTGTGCAGAAAAGTCACAGGCACTGGGAAGTCCTAGCGAGGAAGACAAGGGCCTTAGGAACACAAATCTGCAAAACAACTTTTAGCTGAATGCTTTTTAGATCTTAAATGCCAATTTTTTTTCCTCATCAGGAGGAAATCAGCTCATCCCACCTCCAAGGCTGGTTTTCCAGGTCCGGTTGTAACCAGCAGCCGTATCCCGAGTGCCCCTCTCTGCCTCTGAACAGATGCTAATTGCTGCAGAGGTTCGGGGCTAATAAGGGATTTCCAGCTTCAGGGGGGACAAAGCCCGTGGGAGCTGTGCCCGCACGAGGGGCTTCTGGAAGCAGGGCAGGGGACAGGGTGGCCGGAGGAACCCCGGTGCTGTACAGATGCGCTGAGCGGAGATTTAATTCGCGGTGAGCGGAGATTTAATTAGTGCCCTGCGATCCGGCGTGCCCACACCACCAGAGGGAGAGCTGTGCGGCATTTCTCCTCCCTAACTGTGCTAATTAAAGGGTTTTATTGGGTGACATCATCACACAGCACACACGATGCACGATGCTCCAGCCAGGCCCTCAGCCCACCATCAGGGTACTTTAAAATTACATGCACGCAAAAAAAAAAAAATCCATAATAGTTCTGGGCTTTTGCAGAGCTGCCTCGGTCTCTTAAACAGCAGGAAGGAGCATTTTTAAGAGCAGGTTAAGGATGCACCTGCAAGGAGTGGTCCAGCTGTGGCTGCTCCTGCCAGGAGGGCAGGGATTGCATTAGATCAGTGTTCTTCACCCATTTCAAAATCAGCTTTCATACCAGCTGTCTGGAAAAGCCCAGACGACCTTCACCAGTGTGGCCACAGTGGTTTGCCCCTACAGCCAAATCCAAAAGTCAGTCCAGGACAACATTTTGAGGGTAGCCCTCCACACGCTTGCAGTTGTTCTGCTTGTAGGCAGGGGGACGTGCGTATTTAAAAAGAAAACGCTGGCAGCTGTGTCAGTGCTGTGTGTGGGGCACGGGCAGGAGATGAGCCGCAGGGTCACTAACGCTGCACCACATCCCCTCCAGACCCAGCTCGTGGGGATGGACCAAGCAGGACAGAGCACACCCCTGCGGGGTCAGCAGCTCGGGATAAAACCAGCTACTCGTGAGCACACAAACCACCTTGTGCACACTACAAACCCATTCATAAACCCATCTACTAACAGGACATGAGCACGGCACACTGAGAAGAGCCAAGCCTCATGCTGAGGAGCAAATTCACCCCCCCGTCACGGTGTCCCCATCATCTCAGGTGCCTGGAAGGCAGCTGAGCAGAGACCCGCTGCGTCCCTCTTCTCCAGCCACCTCCTAATCAGCATCATCCTTCTCTCCGGTCACCACGGGCCTGTGAAGCGAAGAGTTAATTTCCTCAGATCTGAGGGAATGCAAAGGGTCAACAGTATTTGAATCAATCATTTATTAAACAAAGTCACACATTTAGTCCGTGGCTGTCAGCTAAACTCCCCCCTCAAACACCGCGTATGACAGAGAGGACACTGAGGACGCTTGAAAACTCAGTACAGCCCACAGATTTCCTCGCTGAAGAAGAACTGCTCCCTGGTATCCCCAAATACTCTCCCTGTTCCACTTAAACCACCCGTTTTAACCACGCTTCCATCATCTCCGGCTTTCCCAGGTATCTTGTACTTCAAACCACCACCCTTGATGCTTTCAGCTCCCACCTTCCCAGCCCACTCTCCACAATAAAGCAGTTTCTCTCCTTCACCAGCAGTCAGCTTGGTCACCCAAGGCTGCACCCTCCTTTTCCCCTTCCTCTCTTTGTACACAAATCCACCCTTAAAACACACCTTGCTTCTTAACTTACCAAAACACATGATTCAGGACAGAGACCAGGAAAATTTCAGTGACGACGATATGGAGCAATTAAATAGGTAACCACACAAGGGACCCAACGCTAGAGTGTGCTGTGTAGGAAATAACCTCACACTGCTAACGATGGGCTTGATAACGCCGCAGGATCTCCGGCTCTAGACACCGTCGGAAACACTGAAGAACTGGATGAGTCATTTTTTGGCTCCGGGAAAAGCATGAAGCTTCCTCAGAAATCCTTGGTGAAGGCTGGGAGCTAAGCAGCAACCACTGAGTTTTGAAGGAAGCAGAAGACACGTCCAGGACGAGGAAATAAATCAAACAACAGAAGGAAAGCAGCAAGGAGAGAATGGCATCAGATATCCCTGTGCGCTGCCTAGTGGAGCATCAGGAGAGATGAGATTCACAAAGACAGGGTATAAACCAAACCTGTTTCATTCTCATCCTGAATTTGTTTATTTGAAGCATCACGATAATTAGGTTTTGCATTTCACCTGCAAGCCCAGCTGGGGCTGGGAAGACTGCAGAGAAATGCTCAGGACAAAGCGACAACAGCCAACCCCGAGCTCTCTGTGACTTCCCCAGTATTGTCTCCAATTCACTAAGAGAAGGGAGCGAGGCGCAGACCTTCAGTCCCTGTCCAAAACCCCAGGCAAGTCAGCGCCCAAGCCAGAATCACAGCTTAAGGTATTTCTACCTTTTGATTCAGCGTTTGAAGGACAGGCTTAACTTTGAAAAGAAAATAAAAAGCGTTTTAAACAAAATCTTTGTGCTTTTTTAAAAAAAAAAACTTACTGATTTTATTTTGACAATAATAATAAAATTAGAAACATCTCAACATACAGAACTCCAAAAAATAATCACAGATCACCTAATTAATTTACTAAAGAGGAAAAACACAGTACCTACGAGACACAAACATCCTGTACATTTATACAAAAGCCAGACAGTAATAAATTTCATTAAAAATATATCAAGCATTACCTGACTGCTTCGACATTGGCATTTGCCCCATTATTAAAAGGCACAAAAGACTGAGCAATGAAAGTGTTCAGCATTACATCCATTATTGTCAGTAAATTCATCAAGATCAGCATAAAAAAAATTATTAAACACATGTTTAATATTCACCATGTAGGTCGGTAAGAAATCTTTTCGGAAGGAGTAAGAAAATAAAGTTGGGAAGAACATTTAAACATGACATCCCAAGATGCAAAGGCTCTCCTAGAAATTTACCTTCAAATCTTCCTGGGACAGGTTTCCCAGCTGCGTTATCACTCAGCAATCATTCAAAAAATAAAAAAAATATTAATGATGCAGGAGCCCACCTTCCATCAGCGCGGAGCCCTTCTGGTGTGTCTTTGGTAGCCGACACACCACGAGGGACGAGGCTACGGAGGTACCAGGTGCTGCCCACCCGCCGCTGGCTGATTCGTGACACCCGCAATCTGTCACAGCCAGCACAAACCAGAACAGGTGGATTTGCCTTTTTTTTAACTGTATTTGAGGTTTCTGAAGTCACCCCGGGTAGCACATGCAGCAGCCGGCTCCAGCGAACTCAGGGGCAGATCCCTGCTGCGCTTCTTCAAAGAGCCTCTCGCTCAGCTTGTGCTCGGTGATGATATCTTCCACCCGGGTTATGTAGAGCAAGGACAACAACACTCCCAGGAACTGCGAAAGGAAGGGGCATCTCTGGTCAGAAACCAGGTATGGCTTATCCAGCGCTTCTTACAGCAGGTTTTACAAACTGCATGTACGTACGTCAGCTGTATGGGCATGAACGCGGTGTACATACAGACAGAAAGTCCCATTGTCATTCTTCTTGGCATATAGGGATGTAAACGGATCATTTTTGTGACGAGCTAATACAGCAGCAGAATCACCACCCCTGTGCCTTGGAGCATTGAAAAGTCTTAGTGGACGCAGCTAAGTGGCAGGAGAGGACTCAAAAAACCCAAGGAAAATCAAATCAACCCACCAAATCACAGAATCAACCAGGTTGGAAGAGCCCTCTGGGATCACCGAGTCCAACCATTGCCCTGACACCACCCTGTCAAACAGACCATGGCAGCCAGGCTTTTCTTAAACACCTCCAGAGATGGTGACTCCACCACCTCCCTGGGCAGCCCCTTCCAATGGCTAATGACCCTTGCTGAGAAGAAATGCTTCCTCATGTCCAACCTGAACCTCCCCTGGCCAAGCTTGAGGCTGTGTCCTCTTGTCCTAGCGCTAGTTGCCTGGGAGAAGAGGCCGACTCCCACTCCACTACAACCTCCCTTCAGGTAGTTGTAGACTGCACTAAGGTCACCTCGGAGCCTCCTCTTCTCCAGGCTAAACACCCCCAGCTCCCTCAGCCGTTCCTCGGAGGTCAGACCCTCCAGACCCTTCCCCAGCTTGGTCGCCCTCCTCTGGACTCGCTCCAACACCTCAACATCTTTCTTGAAGTGCGGGGCCCAGAACTGGACACAGGATTCAAGGTGCGGCCTCACCAGTGCCGAGTAGAGAGGGACGATCACTTCCCCAGACCGGCTGGCTACACTATTCTTATCCTGCAATACATCACAGTGACGCTACTAAACTACCAGAGTGCCACCTCACCTTATCAGTTACATTAAATTTAAATTAAAAATTATAATTAAATACAGTCAAATAGGATTTTGCACACCATAGCAGCACATCAGATACTCCCTCTAACGGATAACGCACGGGCCCCTTCTTACCTGGGGTAGCAATATGCCGAGCAGCACGCCAGCCATGATGCTGTAGTTGTCCAAAAACCAAATGAGCACAGCGTTCGTGCACCCGCGGACGTAGATAACGTGCTGAACGCTCAAGCGCTGCAAAACAACAGAGGTGATGTTCAAACAGGCAGTTGCACTGGTGAATGATGCAGTAACACGTGATAATTCACATTTCAAGGGGGCAAATTCAGTCCCTCTTCCCCATCTCTTTAAACCCACTGAGTCTGACACAGACCTCATCACTAATTCTTCTGTTTTTAAGTTGCTCCACACCTGAACAAGTTATTTTCTTTTTTTTAAACTTTTTTTTTTTCAACTGCTTTTCTAAAAGAAACGCATCCCATTCTCTTTTTAGACCACTTGGGCTGTAGAGAAGTCTCTCTTCAGCTTTTATCTCCGCTTCCAAGTTGAAAGCACAGCAGTGAAAAAATATAAATTGCGGACCAACTGCTTTGCAACGGACTCTAAAAAGGGCAGGAACGAGAAGATTTCAGATTCGGTCCTGCAAGCTGTGCCACACCGTGACCCCAACCCATAATACAGAAAGTACTTGAGGCTGCAGAGGGTCCTAAGCAGATGAATGGGGGAAAGTTAAGCACATGCTTAAGTGCTCTGGGTGTTAGAGCCAGGCTGGAGCGTTTAGGTGATTAAGCCATAAATCAATGAATCTCAATGAAGACAGGTCATATGTAAGGATAACCGTAATCCCCAAAACCAACACCCGAAGCTGGCATTGTGTGCCAAGTGCCTCCAATGAGCTGGGGAGAGGGGTTTGCTTAGACCAGCCCCCCCCACCAGCACTCCAAAGCCAGGGGTGGAGAACTCGCACCAGATCCAATTACTGATTTCCTTTTTTAATCACTCCGCAATTAGTGCCTTGAGCCAGCAGTCTCCACTCTGGAGTCATGGGGGCTATTCCCAAAAGGGAAAACCAGAGGAGGAGAGGCCCCATCCTGCTCCTGGAGGGAGGAGAGGGCTGCCAACACAGCCTGGGAAGTCCCACTCCTCTTCCAGGAATAACTATTACAGGCTTCAAAATAAAACACCCACTGCTGGGATATAAAATACTTAGAAACAGCTCAGTTGGCTTTGGCGAAACCATTTTACTCGGTGAGAAACTTTGGCTTTTAGGCATTAAAAGCTTTCCCCAACTCAAGTCACCACTTAAAAGCACTGAAGCATCTTTCTCTGTATTAACTGGACAATTAGCATAAGGGGGGTGAGCTTTGGGAAGTAACACTTCACACACATCAAATGAGGAAACGTGGAAGATACAAGGAAGGGAAGATACCACAATCAAACAAGATTAATTTTTTTAATACATGGAAGCTATTCCAGATAAAATCATTTTAATTGTTGATTAGACTGTCTGGTAGATTTAAGTGCACAGAAGACAATTTTATAACTACAAAAAAAAAAGCAGAGAAGCACAACCCTCTGCCATGACAGGATGGACGCTGGTTACATTACCTCTTTGTCAATGGTTTTGTATCCGCACATAGTGTTGATAATGCCTGTCTGAAAAGAAAACAACAAATATAAACTATAACAGAAAACAAAAATCACCAAAAAAAAAGTTCTTACTCTTCTTGTGTTCACCCACAGCTCATCTAAAAGCAACAACGGGGGGTTACTCGCCAGCCCAACACCGATTTCTTCCCAGCACCCCCAGGGTCAGGTGTAGATACAGCTCTACGTGATTCTAGAGAAATCAGTACTGCCAGTGTGTCACGACACAAGACGTTTGAACACCATCTATCCAGCAAAACCAGCGTGGCACCAGAAACAAAAGCTGGCTACAAAGAGCTGTAAGCACAGCTGCTTCCACAGAACCAACAGCTGGGTTCCCTTTTAAGGCCTTAATAACTCAACGCTTCTTCTTAAGAAAGCCAGGGGTTAACACAGCCATCACGATGACAAATTTACACTCAGAAATCCCTGAAACCCAAATAACATCCAATACTATGAATGCTCACATGAACATTTTACAAGACCAAATTTATTATAATGTATTTTTATATACCTTAATACATATGAATGTAAAATTAATACATTTTTAAAAAGACCGAGTGCTTGCATTCATCACAGATTACTAATGCATTTTCTGTAGCCATTTACTATTTTGCTTGTGTCCCAAAGCTCTACCTGGCCTGGCAAAGCTAACATGAAAACGCTGTTCTTCACTTGCAAGTCAACCAACGGAAAGCCCACCAGCATCAAAGGAAGCAACGAACAAAGCCCAAGACATGGAGGAAAATGAGAATACACAATTGAGGAGAAGAACAGAGCAAAAAAGGCAGAGCAAACTCTTGTGTACTGATATACCCACCCACTAAATTAAGACAAGATGTAGAGATGAGAATTCTAAATGCTGGTGGCCTCTGAGCAGTGGCTCTTGGAAGTCAAAGCGTGCAAGACGTCAAAGTTTGCAATACATCAGCACGTTGCTGTGTCTGCTGTGAGCGAGTTCACATTTACAGAACACTTGAGCCCAACAGACAAACACACAACCCTCCACAGAATGTTTGCCAACAAGGAACACAGTCACACCATTTAATTTTAAACACAGCATTTGCTAACGGGACATCATGGCACAAGAGAACGTACGCAGCAGAGAGAAATGCATTGGGAACAGAAGTTTATAGGCATTTGGGGACTCATTTTTATCTGCTACACTAGTGTAAGTATTTAATAAATACTTTGACTTGAAAATAGTCCCTTCAGAGCCCCCCGAGTATGAGTCCAGCTCGTCTCAGCACAGGGCTTTTTCAGAGGATCAGCATCCAACCTCTGACACTGTCGTGAGTTTTCCATGACTACAAAGCCAATGAGTAATCACAAGCCATATCTGTAGCTTTCCAGGACAGAAACCAGCCTGTATTTGGAAGCATTTGTCAAACACACAAGATTTATGCATCTTCTGGTTGGGATTTTTTTTTTTCCCCAAGGCAGCTGGCCATACAGCCACGGTGTTAGTCTCACCCTGCCCAACACGCATCCGTGCCACTTGGACTTCACAAGGCACAGCAACGGTATCCCGGGGCAGCAAAGCCACAAGCCCTAACGTACTGCAGCATCCCACTGAACAGCCTACCCTTAAATAAGAAGTTTGCTTGTTATTTTGGGGCTTCTCCCTGCCTTTCAGTTAACTTCCCTGACCATAACGCCTTGCAGGCTACCTTTAGGCTGCAAGTAGCCTCATCCCCCCCCTCCACAGTTGCCAATGGAGAATATACTCCCTGTTTTCCTCGGAGAAGTTTTTATTTTAGCGCTTTCCTGCCTGACAGGTTGCATTTGAAATCCTCAGCATGTTTGATTATTTGTGCCATGGCTGGCATTATTAGTCCCTGGTTACAGCACTGCTGTATTTCCACACACATGAACTAACCTTTTAAAGTAAGACTTCAACAGAGAAATGAGAGCGACAGGAAAACAAGCAGTATTTTGGATGACCACTAAAAAAGCCAGATTGCTCTTTACTAGCCAGCTCTATCTTCCTTTTACCATCAGCTGAGGGCAAAATCCTGAGCTCTGCTGCTCAGTGCAGCTGTGGATCAGCAGATATTATTTCCATATACATGACTTTCTTGTTCTGAAACACCTAAGACTTAAAGCATAACTGTTTAGCTTTGGTTTCTGGGAATAAACCAAAGCTCAGCGCAGATTTAAACAGACTCTTTCTCATACACAAAAAATGTGTAAGCGCACGTAATAAACACCTTCATATTATACACATCTCTCAGCAACACCTAGCAGGATTACTGACACAGCTATTGCATTTATTTTCCCCTTTTTTAATTAAACAGCCACTCTCAAGGCAGACATGGAAAGGGCAGCACGTAGCAGGCGCCAGCAGGCTATCCATCACGAGCCCTACTGAAATGGGTCCAGCACACAAGCTCCTGGGTGTTAGATGTGAAAGGCTGCAGAAGGTGACGTGGCACCACTTCTCCAAGATGGGTGAACACCAGCGAAGGGCTCACACAAATGGGCATATGCCAAGGGCAAACGCCGGTGGCATCTTTTTGACACCAGCCAAACCCCCACCTGCAACCCCCTGGGTATCACACCAGGGGTGGGTTTATCCACAGGCCTCCATCACAAACACGCAGCCCCTCCAGAAGCACCCACACACGTCTGCTCCTAACCCGTACTCGATTTCTCTGTCTTGTGTTCGGACCAAAAACCCAAACCCAGTGAGGCAGGGGTTGCCCACATTGGTTTTAAATTGAGCACCGGTTCTACAGCAAATTCAGCATTACGTTCATCCCTCAAATGAAGAGCGATGAATTCAAACTGCTAAAATTTATATAAAACACGGGGTCTGCACAAAATCATTTGCATGGAATGCCTGCACCTAGTGCTGCCCGCACCAGTTAATACCAGTTCATCGTAGACTGAGAAACTGGTCCAGACTCCAGCTGACAGGGTGTCCTTCCCAGGAGGATTCTGCAGGGTGGCAAGGTGGGCAGTTTTCAGGGGTGGGTTAGGGCAGAGCAGCAGCTCTGGTCTAGGTCTGCACCCACAAGGACACGCTGACCCTGAGGTCATCTGCCCACATTTCTGGATGATGGGGTCATTCTGTTTGGTTTTTAATTCCCGCAGCAGCTGGTGCGCATCACTCCGACCCCCACCCGCGGGGCCCAGGCTCCCTGGCAAAGCTGGAGCAGCAAACCCTGGGGAAAACACCAGCAAAACTGAACTTTAAGCAGACCTGGTCCAGGCAAGCCACGAGGTTAGAGAAGCTCCCAAGATCCCTTCTGCGTTTCTAGGACTGTGTAGCGGGACAGTAACACAGACCAGAGCCAACACATCTAATTCATTATTTTCAAGCTGTCAAGACCCATGGATCCATAGTTCCCATTTTCGGGAGGGACCCATCTTCCTTCACTTCTCCCCCCCCGACTTTCTAAAGTAAGGCACCTTTTTACCTTATTTGTGACGCAGCAAGTGTAGGGCACCCCGCAGGCCAGCGGTCCCGGCGCCGCGCAGCTGTGGTACACGTTTTGTGACCAATCTCTGTAATCTTCCCCACCGCAGCACTTAAACTGGAGAAAACGGCACAAAAGGCAAAGGAAAAAAAATTTGTATCTTAACAGAAACTCTTCAAATCACTAGAAAACAAAGTAAGAATAAAGCAATTTTAAGGGCACTGAGCTACCCAGCAATTCTGTCATTTTATCAGCAAGGGACACATGAATGTATATGATAGACACAACTGAAAAGAATTAAAGATCTAGGCAGCGTTCCCCAGTCACTCATCGAGCTATTACCCAGGGTGTCAGAGCAAAGTACTCGGTGCTCAGTTCCACCTCCCATTTTTTCCAAGTTGAAAAATTATCTTTTCAGGTCTGGACATCATTAAGCAATGCTTTTACATTCCCTCCGTCTCGAGCTGTAATATACTACTTCAATCTTTTTTTTTTAAGGATTGTGACTACATTTCCAAATGAGTCTAAAAGACAGAAGTGTTGCTATAAGGCATAAAAAACATCTCACCAAAACTAAATTCTATTGTAATTTAGTAGAACAGAGATCTGGCAAACAAATACTGTAAGTTTACATTGAGTTAATACAAATATCCACTTTATATATTAAACGAAGGGAAAAGGAACAGTTTGTTTAATCACTGAAATGTATCTTCGCTGTACGTATACATAATTTTGGGCAGTGCATGGAAACTTTAAAGCGTTATGAAGTCTAATGACAAAATTTCCTCAGGATGGTTTGCTTTTGACAGACTTTCCATGCTAACTTTGTTTGCCAAAGCAGGCTGCCATCTCCATAACGATGTCATAAAATACACATATCACTTCCTAAGTTAACTTTTTTTTTTTAAAAAAAAATCATTATTTGGCATGGTCACTGACATCACGTGGACCCTGACATCACATTTCTGAACATTTTCTGCTTCTCCTATAGTCTCTGAACTGCACAGCAGAACTCTTCAATAATCCAATAAACATTTCAACACACCAGCCTTAAAAAAAGAAAAGGCTGTGAGTCAACTACACATGCCATGAAGTAATGCTCAGCTGGGCTCCACACAATTTCTGAATTTTAATTACAGGTAAATACACTTCCACGGGCATTTCCTTTGAATAACCACCTTGTTAAAGAGCTTGGTATGTGCCCTTGAGTGAAAATACAATGGTCCAGAATCCAACAGCCTAATTGCCACCTAATTTCTCTTTATCCAGTGCCTGCTGTTAACGAGATGCTTTTGAATGTCTTGGACCAGCCAGCAGAAATGCTAAGCGTAAGAACTTGTGTGGAATTTAGGCTGAATTTGTCTGAATCCAGCTGCAGGGCTCATATAAGCCTATAAGTTTGCATGATCTGGTCTTGAGCATCCGAATCACGCCTACCAAGGCAAAAGCTGCATTTTGCCCCCTCCTCTTGCAGTGATTTAGGGGGCTTCAAACGCCAGCTGGGATGCTGGAGGAGCCCTGCCGTAACAGATGACACTTGAGATCTCATCCCCCTCATCAATAAGAACACCACTGAAAAAACTCAAAGCTGAATTAGTCCCAGGAAAGAAAAAAAAAAACAAACGCAAACCTGCTTTTGAACAGAATCCATGATGTTCTTGAAGTCTAAATCATCGTAGTAATTCTCAATTCCTCTTCTTATATTATCGTTCAAAAACTTGATTGTCTAGAAGGCAGAAGTAAACCAAGACTCGTGGGTTACACACATCGAAACAAAACTAAAAGAACAGGATAAAGCGACAAGTGTAATTGATGAGCACAAGAGGAAAGGCGCTTTTATTTTTTTTTTAAAAAGAAAAAACAAATACCAGTTAAAAATCACTGCTGGCACAGTCCTACAGGGACTGACCAGCCGTTCTCTCTTAAGGCAGCAGCCTCACTGCTGGTTTTGTGCTGAGAAGTGCTAACAGCATGACACCTCTCCAGTGAGGTGCTGCTTCTCTGAGGCTCTCCAAGAGTCTCCCAGAGATGGTCCCGTTGTCCCCCAGGCTGCGAACGGGATGGCAGGACCCCTCCCACTGGGCACCAGGGATCCCTGGCTTCTTTTGGGCAACAGAACGGCAGGTTTGGGTGATGGGTCTTGGTCTGCACCACTCCCTGGGCGACAAGAGCTGACTCTCTCCCTGCTCACCGTCTTCCATGAATTCTATTTTCCATTAATCTTATTTTCACTCTTTTATTTTCCCAGGAATCCCTAATTGCCACATAATGAGCGTTATTCCACTTTAAGCAGAAAAAAGTGGAAAAGATCTCATATCTGTATGTTTTACAGTCATGGTTTTGAGAAATAATGGCAGTAGAGCAGTGGCAGGTATAAAACGGTACCTCCTCAGATTGGAATATTAGAAATTAAATCAACAAAACACCTTTAAAGTTCAGAAGAGGCAAAAAAAAATATTTAGTTTTCAACATCCAGCACCATCACAGCATAGCAAAAATCGAGACTAAACATAACCAGAAAGTAACAACTTCCCTTTCAACCCATAAATGATCAAAGCAGGTCAGAAAGAAACCTGAAGTACACCTATTCATTTTCTCAGCATTACGAACTGCAACACTTAAAAACAAAACAGAACACAAACGATTATCCCAATGATGATTAGAAAACACGGGATTTTGCAGGACTATCCTAACTGGCCAAGGATAAACAGTAGCAAATACTGACTCCTCTCGCACTGCCTGTATCGCCTCAGACTCCACAGATTTGAGAAGGAAATAGAGAAAGAAATGGGAAAAACCAATGAGACGTGTAAAACAATCCGCAATTTAAAAATACTTCCTTCTCCTCCCCCTACTAACCCCAACTTCTCCACTAACCTCGTAAAACCAACCAACCAACCTGTCCCTGACAGAGCTGTCCTGCTCAGACACCCAAGACACATCTCAGGAAAACACTTAGTGCACAAAACCCCAACAATACGTTTTATTTGCTTGAAACTCAACAGCAATTCTTCCTCGCCCTCTCAGCAAATACCATTTTTGGCATCTACTTAATTTTCTGCCAACCAAATTCTCTGCATCCCGTGACGCCCACGCTCCTACACTGGGCAGGCTGATCTGTTCCCTTCGGATGAGCCTGGTGCTCCCACCACAATTCAGAATGAACCCTTGCGCAGGGCCAAGGTGATGGCTAACGATGGCTTCTGGAAATGAAGACAACTCATCATCTGCTCTCACAAGTCAAGTCCACGACTCCAGCATGGATTAAGAAGAAAACACTACCTAGGGAGAACATAATCCATAATTCCAACCCAAACCATTCTGTGATTCTATAATAATACTGCTTCAAAGTAACAACGAGATGTTATTTTTTAAAAAATCTTTTTTAAAGTTTTTTTTTTCCAATAACATATGTAACATAGTATGTACGACTTCTTTTTGTGGAAATGAGATCGGCAGGATTGGGGTGGGGAGGGAAGAGGTCTTATTATTCAGCATCTCGTATTTTGCCAGATTAGAAAAAAAATCAAAGCACAGAAATCTAGTACTTGCTACAGTGAACACATTTATGTTTTAAAACTTTTCTATCAGAAAAAAAAAAAAGTCTGCTGCTTTCTGTTTGGAAAAATTAAGGTTTTAAAGTAGTTATAGCATGCTTGTCAATGATGGGGTCTCCTACAGAAATCAGTTATGTTGCCAATGGACGTGGGCAGGGAAGAGATGTCCCTTAGGTAAGGTTAAAATTCCAGCCCCTAAAAAGTAACAGAGTCTTAAAATCCAGCTGGAAATTTCCCAAATCAGCAGTCTGAGATGCAGAAGGCAAATGAGAAGAAAGCACTTTGTAATATATTAAGAGCTGGAAACTCGTTTTGCCTGTATTGCACATTCTTAGTTACCGGATTTTCTGCAAATTCTTTAACTGGAACTCCTCTCCAGAACAGGTGGCCAGTCCCACCCATCCCCGAACCTGAAATGCCCTGAAAAGCCCGGACCTGCCTTCAGACTCCATCAGTTAGTGCTCGGGTGACAAATTTAACACCTTTTATTTGCTCAGTAGCAGAGCCATCACATCATGGATTGTGAGGAACGCTATTGGTGACCAAAACCTGAGCATAAGCAGCTCACCTGGTTTCTGAAGATCAGGGCCACCACTCCGCCAGTCAGCTCAATCAGCAAGCAGACACCGAGAATGTACATGAACTGCAGGAAAACAATTGCAAGTGAGACCTTAAACAGAACAAACCCCAATTACTCTTTCAATTAGCGTGCTTAAGTCTGTAACATTCAATTGCCAACATACTTGGCTTTCTGCACATGAGATGTCACGTTAAAGAAAGATAGAAAATTATGGGTTTGTTCTTAAAAACTGTTCATGTCACGAGAAAGTCTTTTTTCCCCCTCACTTGAGTCATTCTGGGTTTTGCCCAACTGGCAAACACGTTATTTTTCTGCTTTGAATGGACTCATTAACGGTTGGACTTGATGATCTTCAAGGTCCTTTCCAACCAAGACAATTCTATGATTCTATGACTCAGAACTGACAGATGCATTTATCATGCCAAGATACTTCTCTCCATAACAGCATCCCAGAGAAGCACATTAACGGACTGCTACAAACCACACCGAACACAGTGTTTTTATGCTTCCTACACAGAACAGCACCTACCTGCCAGGTTTCATTTCTTGGGTAAAGCAGTGCTTTAAGATAATCCAAACCATCTTCTACTCAATTGTCAGCGCTAAATCAAAGCAAAATTCTGGGCTGGGTACCTTGTAGTGTGTTGCTTCAGAAGAGGGAACTGAGCAGTACTGTGTCACTAAGCGCAGAGGCTGCACGATGGGCACTAATAGGACTTATTATGCTCAGTGGTAAGAAAAATTATATATGCTAGCGCTCTGTTTATTTATTCATCTGTGTGTGTATATGTATGTGCTCACAAACGCACTCACACACAACCACAACATATGCATCTGTGGCTACTTATCAAAGCACATGCAAAATACGAATAACAAAGAAATCCACAGCAGCACCACAAGATAACTGCGACATGCCAGTACTTGAAATGTTTTTCCTACCCAAAGGATTCTTTAGGTATAAAAGATGCTTGTTACATGAATTTAGGTCTGCTTCTTAACGACAAGCTTCGTCAGGAAATAAGTTTTAGGATCTCTCATCTGAAAATAATCTCTAATGCTCCACCCCGAAAGCTGGTTTAATTTCTGTGCTCTCAATCCCAGTATCAGTGCCACGAATTCACCAGACAGATATCTTTGCTCCTGCTAAATCTGGAATCAGCCTGAGAAGCAGACATCAGGGGCTTTCTTTGTTTAAATACCCGACCAGGTTTGCTACCACAAAGGGAACAGAAAACATCCCTGGCACCAGACGAGGACACACCACCACACTCAGAGTGAAAGAAGCCACCACCACCTAAGGACAGACTCCCAGTAAAATTCCAGCCTAATTTCAAAATCCACGATTACCTCTTGCTTTGTCCTACGTAACATAACACATATTTAGCATTTCTTTGCATCGAACTGACACAAAGGTGAGAAGTATGTTTTCATGCTTTATTTTTAAGCAGTCGTATGTGCACCTGCTGTCTGCAACCACAGCCTTATACAGGAATTTCCCTAAAACTTACCCTTTCATAGGCACTGGAGAGAAAAAACTGCGTCCCTTCTGTTTCCCCCTTAGGGCCCTTCTCTCAAAGCCCCACGGTGCTGCACAGCTAACGTCGTAATGCCCATTTCTCCATCTCCCCCCTATATCCCAGACAGACCCCAGCCACCACCAGCCTGACCCTCTCCAGCAGCATCCCCCGGGTTGAAATGAGAAGCGTTTGGGAGAACCATCAGGTTCCAGGAAAATATTTTTCAATACATACATAGTTACGGGTTTGAATTCAGGTGACACTGAAAAGCAAAAGCCGTGAGCCTTCAAAGTTAAGAATAAAAAAACCCCAACACTTACTGCTTGAAGAAGGCATAAATTGTCTCTTAAAGAAGCCAGTACACCCACAAAAGATACCAGGAACATTATAATGCCCAAAAGTATTAAAATAATTGCTGGGGCTAGAAAGGCACTTTCTAGAGTTTTGTACTTCTGTCTTTCAACTTCTGCATAAATCCCAACAGCGAGGACAAGGGCTCCGATCACCTGCAGCAGAAAAAGAGAAGAGCACAGATGTTACCCTTCCTCCCAGTAAACACAGAGACGACATTTTGTGAGTACACAGGAACCTGTGACTAACTCACTTCGGAATTAATTATAAACAATGAAACACTCGAATCAGAAGTGTGGATTAAAAAAAACCCTCAAAGACTAAAGCAGAAAAAAGCCAAGTTAGAAAAAAACTGAGATTTGTTCATTTCAAAAATATTTTAACATTCTGGAAGTTAAACAAATTGAAACATACGTCACTGGTTGAAATGTAATTTATTACCCATCTGAGATCACAGATCTTACATACACTAGCAAATGCCACGGCATTAATATTCCTCCTTTGCGTGTCTGTCCGTCCTTCCCTCTCTGTGTGTATGTATGTATGTGTGTGTGTAAACATGGCCAGGTGTATCCTATACCTCCGCTCCTCCTGCCGTCGGGGGAAATGCATCAGATTTAAAAAAAAAAAACAAAAACAAACCAAAAAGTTTGAAATTATGCCACTTCCTTGAGCGCTACAAAGCTGACAAGCGAAGCAAGAAGTGATGCATTTCATTTAACAAGGTAAAGATATTTCAATCGAAATAATTACGGCTAAATCAAAATCATTTGGTATTAAACCGACGGTCGTTTTGAATTATGCTAAATCTGAAAAAAAAAAAAAAATAGCCCACAACACTTAATCATGAGAAATGCAGTGGAAAAACTTTATTGCCGACTCCAACAGCCAGGCACACCCTTGGGGAAAAACCCAGATCCAAATCAATCATTTTGTCAACCTGATAAACAGCATTTCCCTTTTCTGACCCGGCATTTCGGCAGTAACCCCGAGTCAGGAGAGCACACTTCCTAATTTCACGAGGCTTTGGGATATCACACGGTATATCCCAGGCAAAGGTCTACACAGCCACACGACATGTTTAGTGCAAGATCGTGAGCCCAACAGTTGAAATATTTTTTTTAATTATGGGATATCTTAAAATAAGTAACAACTTACTGGAAATTCTTGATGTTCTACAGGCAAGAATAAAAAACCCAAAGGATGTTATGTGAGGAACGCCACTAAGTTGTCATTTAAAAAAGAAAAATCTCAGAAGGGTTCACCCATAAAAATAAATATACCAAAGCTATTTAAAAAGCAACTTAAAATTTTACACAACCAAATTCAGAGTAACTCCCCCTCTGACAAATTCAGAAATTTATGGAAGGCAGGAGAGAAAACACGGTGGACAAATAACAGGTACCCAACTTTACCATTTATATGCTTCTACTGCAAAACTATAATTAGGGTTTTTTTACTACTAAATGGTCAATTCGTACTGTTAGCTTCATTCTTTAAAAAATCAGTTATTTGGGTAATAAATTATAAATTACTTTTCAAGCAGAAGACAACATAAACAAATCAGTTTGAAATTTTTAAACACAGATATAACCATCGAGGAAAGAGTCTCAGAACCATACAGAACAATTACAGAATATAAAATTGGTGACTGTACATGTATACATGATTCAGGAGTTCTAGTATTATTATTATTTTTAAAGAATAAATTTTTTTAAAACCCCAAAACCTAAAACGCTGATACCTTTGTGTCAGGACCGCATTTACCCTGCTCGGAAAGCAGCAGATAATACAAGTTAAAGAGAGACTATCCTGCAAACACTAAAGCACCGTTAACAAGCTCAACATTTGCCCAGTAGATTCTTTGTTTAGAAAATTAAAACAAACAAACAAACAAAAAACATTGGACATAAACCACAGGGATTAAAGCTTGACGGGGATTATGTGAATTTCAGAAGTGTGTTGTTTCAAGACCAGAGTATTTATTGAAATGCCTGCCTTAGCCTAGTTTTCTCATTGAAACATTCAATTTAAGGTGGTTTTAAAGATTCAAAGGTGCCTGCGAGCAGAAATACAATACACATTCCCACTTTAAGAGCTTAAGATATATAGACACATATAGAGATATTTATATACGTATCTTCATCCCCTTCCATCTGCATTTTGCTCCTGCACCCTCCAAGACTACTTCTAGCATTTTAAGTGTACAATGCTTTATTATCTTCTATTTTTTAAAGCATTTAATACAAATCTTTTAAACCTTCAATATGGTCAAACCAAGAGCAGCAATTATTTACGCCGAGCAGATGTGCTAACTTAGCAATCATCCCACCCGTGTCTCTTCCTGCGACTAGGGGTGGAAATGCCGCTTTTCCGTAGGTAGCCCACAAACATATGTACTGTTTACATCCTGCAGCCTTCACAACAGCTCCCAACTTGGTAATTCACGCCGTGCCCGCAGGAAAAACTATCTGGCCTTGACTCACATTAAACGAGTATCCACCAGCAAATACCAGGGACTTTCTCCAGGGGCTTTTGCACGCACAGACGTTGCTTTCCCAAGAGACAGTAAAAGCGCTTATTTCCAAGTAGTGGTTTTAACCCTGTATTTACAAGATTTAGTCTCAAATAAAACGCCTGCTCAACAACAGCACCTTCTGTTTAAAATGCTGGATGTTTTTTCAGCCAGGCGAGAAAAATCACATTACAGCCTCATCCACCAGCAAAAGTCACCCGAAAAAGTTACAGCGACAACTATTTTTTAAAAAAGCTCCGGGTGACATGGGAAAACAGCAGCAACAGGGCCTGTAGCAAACGTCCCCTCTGGCCCTCCCAGCGATGCTTTCATTTCCTTTCTGCTTTTGGATAAGGCTGATGTTTAGTTCCTGGTGATTTTAAGCAATCCTGGGGACTCCAGTCTGGGCATTCATCACTCGCAAATGCACCGGAGGAAAAGCAACAGCAGGGAGGGAACCGAATGGCCTCAGCATCCCGTACATCAAAGCCCCAAAAAGCAGCAAAAGAACACAAATCACCCCAAATTTAAGCAAGCCAATACTCCACAGACAAACTTTACTCCCATTTACACCAATTAAAAAACAAAAAAGTCAGGAAGAGTAATACAATACGCTGAAAAAAGAACTGGACGGCTGATATTTAGGGCTAATTAGATCTGCTTCACTAAACTAGAATAAAAGAAAATTTCGAGAGAGAAACCCACGCGCCGTGCCTCACACAATACGGCGAGTGTTGGGCCCGAAGGCAAACGCCGCCAGCCCCCATCCTTCCCCTTCCCGCAGCCCCCGTCGCGCCTGCCGCCCTCCCTCCCAGCGCAAACCACCTCCACCGAAGCGCTTGGTTATAAACGGGAGCGTTGAAAATCCAGAGCAAGCAACTACAAAGAGTAAATAAAATCCTCAGGCCGCTTGAAAGAGGCTCTGTCCTCCAGGGATGCTCGGAGAAACATTTCAGAAGGGCCCTTTTTCTGCTACCGGATTAATTTTTTACGTCCCACCAGCAAGGGCCCTTGTTGCCAACGGAAAACGTGGAGTAGACAACACGCACAGTCCTTCATGAGGGACACAATGCAAAAAAAAGGGTCTGAAAAACAATGCAGCAAATTTGCCTTTGCTGAAAAATCGCACCTGCTGTGGAGTAACGCAGAGAACTTCAGGAGTCTAAACCCAAGGGTTTTCCTTGGTTGGTTTGTCTGCTAAGACAGACAAAAGATACCCAGGATCGCAAAAAGTCTGAATTACACCCAAACGCTTCGCATTTCAATTTCTGTTCATCCTTAAATCACAGCTTTAATCAGACACCTGCTATCAAACCCGGCGGATCTAAACCTCTTCTCCCATGCGACGTGCCAAAAGCTTTACGCTCCCACCTTGCAAATACCGCGTCTACCAAGACAGAAGCACAGACCAGCAAAACAAAAGCTTAGGCGGTGTTTAAACTGCAAGAGCCATAAAGAAACCCCGCCTAAGCATCTCATACATCCGTACAGACTGGTGCCAGCACAGCCACGCAGCATCACCCCAGTATCCCAGAGCCTGGAAAAGCATCTTTAAAAACCGCAGTGAGCCCTGCCAGCCCCTTCCAGCCCCTTCCAGCTGGGGGGTGGCTGCTCAGGGCAGATTTGCCACATTTCAGTAGTAGGCTGGACCCAAAGACTGGGATTTTGTCGCTTCCAGGAGATGGCACGTGGGTTTTACCTGACACCTGGCTGAGAACAACAAGTGTGGCAACGCCTTTAAGTTTCAAAGCTTCACAGTATCATCTAGCCAAGGCTCGGAAAGGGAATTACCCTACACACTGACGACTGCCTTTGTAGGGCAAAAATCTACCCAGCTCCCCTAGGGAGAAAAAAGCAGCATTTTAATACTCGCATAAATGATTATTTTTTTGTTTTATCTGCCAAACTTTGAACCCCTACGAGTCCCCCATCCGCCAAAACCAGTTTGTCGGTACCCGGGGAGCTACACCCACGGGCACGATTCCAAAACCCGGGGAGGGGGGGACGCGGCGCTCCCCGGGGTACCCGGTGCGGGACCCCCCGCACGATGCGCGGCCGCCCGCGGGCTGCGGGAGCTCCGCCGCTCTGCCCCCCCCACCCCCCCCGCCGTTCTCCCCCCCGCACGGGCAGCCGCCGCCCTCACCCAGAAGGTGGTGGAGTAGGTGATGAGGGTGAGCTTGAGGCAGAGGTAGGAGAGCCGGCCGCAGTACCGCACTTGCTCCGCGTCCCCCGCCGCCATCCTCCCGCCCCGCAGCACCTGCCGCCGCCCGCAGCCTCCCTCCCTCCCTCCTTCCTTCTTTCCTCCCCTCCCTCCGCCCCTGCCCGTCCCTCCCCTCCGCTTCCCGGCGGCCCGTGCCCGGGGGAGGGAGCGGCCGCCCCGCCGGGCGGGTCCGGGGGCGGGTGGCACCGGAGCACGGCGGAGACACGCAAAGAAGACGGGGGAGAAGCGGGGGGTCAGACGTGGGGAACGGAACGGAAAGGGCTTTTTCTTCCCTTACAAACGCCTGGCTGCCGAGGGGCTGCTCCTTCGGGGCTTAACCCCACAGCTGGAGACGCCAGAAAAAAAATATATATGGCCTCTCGGTCACTAATCGGGACACATCTAACACCGCCGCCGGGGCCCGGGGCAACGCGGGCACCTACAGACCCCCGCAACCGCCCTTAACACAACACGGACAACAACATATAAACGAGATGCCGCTGCTGTTGTGGTTAAACACACACGAACGTGGCAAAGCGGCATCCCGACACTCCACGGCAGCACAGTCAAGTGACACCAGAGCGTTCACCTTCCGTTATCACCCAGGCGACTGGGCGCACAAAGAGGGTCCCGACCCGCAAATAACACGGCCCAAGTGCAACAGGGAACGGGCACAGTGCCCTGGCCGCGTTTTCTGCCTACGCCAACATTTATCCGCCGTCCCGTTGCCGCGACAGTGGGTCAGTGTTGGGTCTTACACAGCGATGGTGAACTGCAAACACCGTTCATGCCTACGGGATGAAATAAGCCCTTTCAAGCTCGCAGTGCTGCACTCTTGTCCCACAAAAGGACTATTTTCCTCCGGGGAAAAAAAGTCCCATTCAAAGGGGCAGACAACTGTCACAGAGTTGGTTGTTGCATCCCGGCCCAAGGCAGAGAAAGACAGCATTGAAAATCAGCGTCTGGTACCAGAGAAGATGAAGTGCAGCATCATTTATTGTTAAATTATCTAGCAAAGAGACTGGAAAACCTCTGAGCTGTGTATGTAAAGCTGTATAAGTAGTCGGTTGCGCATCATTTTGTTAGGTACGTACAATAAACCAGTAGCTGCTACCAAAACCTCTTTATAAAGCCTAAAAAAATATCCCTGGATAATTCTATTATAAAATGTGCAATTGCTTTTGCATGCGGTGCTAAATGCTGCTTCTGGGAAACAAATAATCCAGCCTGGGTCCCTGCCAGCGACAGAACACCTCATCACCTCCTACATTTCCGACAATAATACGTAATACAATGTCCTAGAGCATTCATCTACTAAAATATCAACAACCTCAGTTTTCAGACAAACTTGCAAATATCCCTGATGCTTACCAGTGGCGTGCGGGCTGGAAATGGCATCACGTATCGTGTAGGCGCTGGGAATTAGAGTCTGCCACACATTCTGTGTGTCTCACGGGCGTCGTTCACATCCAAACACGTCCCTCTCACTTACGCCTTTTCCTTTTTTGTGTATTTAACTACATTAGTAGTTTTGGTTTGACTTGCCTAATGGCTTTACCTTGTTGTTTGTGCTCTGATTTCCGTAAATAAAATTTCAGGGCACGACCGGCTGGATGAGGAAGCCGATTAAAAGGAGTGTCCATTTTCCTGTTGTTTCCACTCTGAACTGAGCCAATACGTCAAAACAGGTTTCTGTTACAAAACCGTAAGAAAATAATTGAATTTCTTTGTCTGAATCCCAGGCTTTGTCTAGACAATGAAATGGCAAGATTTCTGCACCCAATTAGTATAGTTGAGCAGCAAACGGTGGTTTAAAGTAAGACATTATGAATTGCCTTCTGGTGCCGAGGGTCCTTCTGGGTTGTGCTCTCTCCACCTCAGCCCAATGCAGCACAGAGCTACAGTTTTACAACCGAGAGCTTGGCACCTCTGCCAGCGTCGGGGCAGATCGTGCATCACAGCATCTGCGTCCGATGGCTCAGCTAGTGGGGGTTTTGTTCACGTTCAGTAACCTCCACATTTCCTCCCTCACCTTCAGGGCTACCGGGGTTGTTGCAAGTGTGTACAGGGCATGGTAAATCCTGTGAGTGGCCTTCAAAAGCCATGATCTGCAGAGCTTTAGGAGGTCTGCAGAAAAGGGAAGTGAACCTGCAGCTAGCCCTGCACCAAGGAGTGTCAGAAAGAGCCCAAGCTTTCCAGAGCCACCAGCACCATTGCTGCTGCTTTCTTCCAGCCCAAGCCTGGCCGATAAAGCTGTAGTCCAGCTGCATGTTTCCCCACCCAAGGTGGATGCTCATGGTTCTGCTCTCAGAGCTGTTCCCTGGACAAAGGTCCTTCAACCCAGAGCCGAGTCCAACCTGCAATATGATTAAAGCCTCTACTGCCCATATTACCTTGTATTATTTTTCCAAAAGACAAAATGCACCTTATTCACCCTTCCAGACCCGCATCTTTTATTTGCATCTCTCACCCTTTGCTCAGGCCTGGGATCAGTGATTCAGCACAGCAATGTTTGGCCTCAAACAATCCTGCCCGTAATAAAAACAACAGTGAAACCAGCCAAACCCCAAACCCCTGCCCTCAGATAGTCCCTCTCCCTGGTATAACTCCAAAATCATCGGAGAGGCGGGTTTTGCCCATAGTCCCAGGCAAGTACGACTCTCCTGTGGAATTTGGAGCCTGCCTTTGTAAAAAATCGCTCCAGTTTGCGAGTCAGAAGGCCGATAGCACAGGCTACGTCGCTGGCGGAGCTCCAGGACGATAACCTCGCCAACGCAGGGCCAGCAAACGAATAAAAGGTGTGGGTGTGTATAAACGAAAGCAAGTACCTGCTGACTTGTATGACGAAATGTTGGCCAAAGGGTGGCTGCTCTGCGATTGTCACCCGAGTAACAGATCAGGGACCGGGGCGGACGGTTCAGAAGGCGGCAACGGTGCATCCTAGCAAACGTGGGCACCCCGGCCATCTTCAAAGTCTGCCAAAGAGAGGTTATGGTTTCACCACTGAAACATCAAGAAGTACAGTCCTTTTTCTAAGCGCTTGCTTATGTTCTGCTTTCTATAACAAAGACCGATAAAGCACTTCAGCTGCGCTCTCAGCTAAACCAGATGGAGGTTTTTGCTCATATTCTCCTTGGAATTTGAAGAGATTTGAGCAAGCCGAAGGAAAAAAAAATCTGAAGAACACTATTAGCCGTTGAATTCATATTGCAAATCATGAAAAGCCCTCCTGGATGGCATACAGAAAGCGTAAGGTTCATCAGCTGTTTAATGAGGTGTCAGTGGAAGACTTTCAAGAAGAGCCTGGAATAGCTTTGCAATGCACATGGCAAGATACGTGCAAGTGTATTTTTGCAGTTTCTGGGTAGGGAAGTGAGAGGGATTACCAGCAGGGAAGTCCACCATGAGAAGTAGATGCTACATGTAGTACTACAGGTATTAATTTCTAAAAAACAACACTTGGGTGTATCAGAGAAGACCAGAGAAGAGTTGCGGCGGTTAGGTGATGGGTTAACTGAAGGCTGCCTCCAGAAATTAATGAACCAAGGAAAAAGTCCAGGCTGAGCTGGTGGGAAGGATCCTGAACCAGTAAATGCTGCCCTGTTACAGGGGAGCCTGGCACAGCTGCAGCTCCAGGAACCAGGGGAGCTGGAAAACCACGGCCATCCCAGCGCCACACGCACAGGGCAAGCTTTTCCCTTATGTTACTCATCAGGAGCTTTCTGAATCCTGCAAACAGCTTTTAGTATCTGGAAACAGGTTTTAACACCTGAAACGCTTTTAGCTTCCAGCAGAGCAGGCATGAGCCAGTGCCAAGTACCCTTTGAAATCTCAGCCTGGATGTGTTGCTTATGTTTGTGTCATTTACTGCAAAGCTGAGAGCGAGCAGGAGCTCTGTGCTCTGAGCAGAGATGGGAGCCAGGGGTTCCCCTTTCCTACGAGGAACAGATACTCCTTCTTGCACGCATGAGGCCAATAACCTTCTGCAGCACACCCTGGGAAAGGGGATGCAGCGGTCCAAAGGGGGAATGCCCCTCGTTCAGCCCCTCAGCATCATGGAGCATGCAGGCTGGGAACTGAGGCTCATCTGGATGTTTCTATGCCAGAGAGCAGCCAGAGAAGGATTTCTGGAGCTCTGGATGAGACCCTGGGTGCCAGCTTCCCACTGAAGCCTTATGAGAAGTCCCAGCTCAGGTCTGGCATTCACAAATGCCTCTCTCCTGGCATTATTCACCAGCGACCCTTCAAGCACCAACAGGATGCGCTGCTGCAATTTAAATAAATTAAATCATACCAAACCTACTAAATATGACTAGTCGAGTCACATAACATAGGGCAGTCACCACTAAGTAAAATGTATTAAAAGCACAGATAAGCCTCCAAATAGTTGCAGGGAGCAAGACCACCTTGCTAAAACGCATTGAATATATTTTGTTTCTTTCTTGCTACGAGAGCTCGCACGAAGTCAGGGAGGGTCCTGGACACACAAGGATTGCAGGACTGGTAAACCTGGCAAAGGAGCTACCCTTGCATTTAAGCCTGTAAACGCTGATAGAGCAGCATGGCCATTTCAGAGATTATTTCAAAAGAAACAGAGAGGCAGGGGGGGAAAAAAGTTTCAAGTACCACTTTGCCGCGTTTCATTTGATGTCAAATTAGTTGTTTAGTTTTTGCCTGCGAGAGACTCCACCTCCTTTCAAAGTCCCCTTAAACCCTGTGAAGAATTCATCCCAGTACGGCTCCTGCCTTGCACTTAACAGTTACACAGGCAAAGAAAACCAAATGTCCTCAGTCCCACTGTGGAGGATTCAGATACCTGGTGCCTTGGAAAACCGCTGCCCTGAAAAAGGATTTCCACTCGGATTGCAGCGTTTTCTGGCTTGATACTTCCATTTATATTTTCTTGGCCCTAAAAAAAAAAATCTAAAAATTGCCTGTGACTGACCTGGAAAACACCTTCCTCCCCCCGCTTTTTTTTTTCCCCTTCCTTTTATCTTTTTCTTCCTTTTTTCTTTCTTTTTTAGAGGAAAAAAGAAACTCAAGGGGGGGAGAGTTGTTCTTTAGTTTTTTGCTCTTCAAGCGTAGGTTAAGATGCCAGGCAAGGAGGAGGCCCTCGGTATCGCTCATCTCCTCCTGGAACTGCGTTGCATCACTTGGAAAACAGGACGAGAGGACACAAGACATCTCATCCCGATGTCTCTTTAACGACACGTAGTCGTATGCATGGGGATTCATAACACCAGTGTCTACTGCAAGAAAATGAGCAGACGCCAGAAGATTTTATTTTACTCTTAGCCGAATTAAAAAAGCCATGAGCCCATTTTCCGTTTCAAATGCTAGCAACGTCTCGCAGGCTGACTCCCTCGAGGACAGCGGCAATTGGACAGCAGTAACCCAGTTCACCCAGCCGGGATGGCAAATCGCTTTGTGGGCTATCACCTATTCCTTCATCGTTATCTCATCCATCGTTGGCAACGTCACCATCATCTGGATTATCCTTGCGCACAGGAGAATGAGGACTGCTACCAACTACTTTATTGTTAATTTGGCTCTTTCGGATTTGCTGATGTCCACTTTCAACACCATCTTCAATTTTATTTACGCCAGTCACAACGTCTGGTATTTTGGCGAGGAATTCTGCAGGTTTCAGAACTGGTTCCCCATCACCGCGATGTTTGTGAGCATTTACTCCATGACAGCCGTGGCTGCAGAGAGGTAAGAGGCGAACGGAGAAGATAAGGTCCAAAAAATGCACTGTGAGTTATAAAGAATTATTGCAATACTTTGTGCAACTGGCCCCCGCCCACCGTATCAGGTGCCTTATCAACAAAGTGGGAGGGGTGCCAGGCAAATAGACTACGGGGTTAGATGCTAGTTATGGCATGAAAGGAAGGCTCTTCCGTCTTATCCCTGGTCTGAATCACACCTGAATGCGTAACAAGGGGCTGGTATTTTATTGTTCCCGTGTTCCTGATCATAAATTGTTTCCCAGTCATGCTGCAAACTCATTTTTTTTTAAACCACAAGAAGGATTTCTCATTTGGACAGAGCTGGAGCGATACAAATATGTTGCAGGATGCTGACAGATCAGCATCCACCACCCCGCTCTTGTGAGTTCAGCAAACCACCAGAAATGATGGGAATTGGATCAGAAATGGCAGAGTCTGCTCCAATAGTTCACAAGAATGACTTGTTCCAAGAGAGAGGAAAGTAATTACAGTGTTTTGTTTGACTTTTGAGGCAATTTGGTATTTTCATAGTACTCACATCTGCCAAGTCTCTCTTACTCAAGCTTAAATTTGTGGAGTCTGAATGTGTTTACAGCTCATTGTTAAGTAGCGCGACGCTGCTTTTCCTTTTACTAGAAAGTGGCCAAAAGTCCATGGGAATTTCCTCTCCTAATGGCAATGGCATGTAAAAGAAGTAGAGGAGGTTAAGCTCCCTTCTAGGCTTCTGCTCTCCTTCCCTCCATCCTCCCTGTCTTCCCTCTGTTTCTTCCACTCTCTGCCTGGTGCTGGCAACATCTGGATCTTTTCCATCCTATGTCCCTGCCGCAACTCCACGGCAAAGGTCTTCCCCCCAGCGTCCAGAAATACCTGGCGGTCCTTTATCAAGCCCTCCTGTTGACTTTGCAGTTTCCTTCAGGTTTCCCCCGTTCCTTATCAAGGGCGCGTATCCACAAAGGGCCCTTCCAGCTCCCTCGGGAGTGGAGCCAGCAACTCTTTTGCTGTTCCTGGCTTTAAATCAAGGGTTGTTGGAAACTGCTATTTTATACACATGTATACATATTTAAAAAACTTTTAAAAAATCCATTTCGGCCTGTCCTCACATCTCCCTACTCTCGTTCCTTAGGGACTTTTGGTGAAAAGTACCTATAGAGTCAAAATCTCTTCAGTCACGTGGCACAGATCAGAAAGAAAACTTGGCATCTCACTGCAAACCATATTTAGCTATTCTTTGCTTAACCTTAAAATAGATCCTGACACTGTCTCCTGGAAACTCGCGGCTTCCATTTATTGTTATGAGAACTTGCGTTCACGTGGGCTCCGTTGTTTAACTTCGATAAAACAATGTCTTCTGAAGTGGTTTATTGTAAGGAAGGAGGCTGAGAAGTGACAGCTCTATGAGTCATCTCTGTCTGCAGTGGAAAAGGCCCTGGCGATGTTGCTCACCGTTGGCTTTAGGACCACTCCGTTTCCCCATTTCCAGCTGCTCTGCGTACCGGAGCAGCTGTTTCCACTGCACGCTTCCCGCAGCGCTCCAGGCAGAAATGGACTAGATCAGATTGAGTTTCACACCCCAGTTAGCAAAGCCTCCTAGGCCCTCTGTGGAAAGTGTGCAAGAGCGCCCAAAATTCAGCTCGTTTTGCCTGCAAGGAGTGAGGACTGGAGGAAGGGTGCCAAGAGTGTGGTTCCAGCATCCTGGGACGTCACAGGGAGCGGGGCACAGAGAGAGGGCACAGGGAGCGTGAGCAGCAGGGGCACAAAGGCAGCCCTGCCACACAGATCTCAGCAGATTGGGTAAATCTCCCAACTTGCAGGAGCTTGCCTAAGTGCACGCCTCGCCTCGGGGGTGCACCCCTGGCTGAGTGGGACAGCCTCCACCCAGCAGCCCTGTAACACCTGTGGTATCTGCGACACGGGCTGCTGCGTCAGGCTGCTTCGGCAGCGCGGCGCGTGGCATCGTTTACACCCAGGACTTGCCATCCACCAAGAGCCACAGACTGTGGCTTTGGGCACTTCTGCGGGCAAATACTCTGGAGAATATTCTCCGCTCGATTCCTCCCTGACCAGATTCGAGCACAGTATAATACTGCCTACGACGAGCTGAAGAAAAGCGAGGTGACATGAACATTTTATAGCTAAATAAGGCTCTGTTGCCGTGCAGCTCTGGCTTACTCACGGTGCCGTCTGTCCGTGCAGCCGCCCTCCGTCCTGCCGCAGCAGCCGGGCAGAGCTCCCTCCCAACGGCCTGGCCAAGAGACAGCACAGAGTTTGTCAGATTTGCGCTATGAAAACCAGAAGGCAATCGGCATTTTCCACTCTATTCTGCCTTGGTAACAACCATGACAGAGAGTACGGAGAGCATGACAAGAAATGCATAATTGATTATGTGCTCGTTACGATACTGTGCATTTCCACACGGGGAACTTAAAACCAGAGAGCCGCCCCGGGCTTGCCAGTAATCTAATAGTCAGATGGGCCGTGAGGACTCTGAGCAGGTGTGGGATGGAAGGGTCAGCCTTCCCCTTCCAAGTGCTCCAGCCTTTACAAGCGGAGGTGGATGGCACATGAGTTTTCCATGGCTAAATATCAGGGGAAAAAAATCCAGGGTAAAGGATACTTGAGACCCTAGTCTGCTGTTGTGATAACACGGGGCGTCAGAGGAGACTGATATAATTAGGGGGGGAACAGGGTGTTTAGGCTTTTTGGTAGCAGAAGGAGAAAAGGGCATGGTATTAAACAGTGCATAACTCCAAACCAACATGAACAGTCCACAGCATGAAACTTCAGACCAAACACATAATGCATTTGAAAAATTAACTTAAAAAAAAAAAAAGATAAAAAACAGAGAAGTTCAAAGTAAGGGGAATACTTGTGCGGACCATATGCAGAAGGCATAGATGACTGCTTCCTCCTCACACTAGAAGCATCCATCCACACGGGTTTAATATATTCTGCCTTAAGACTTGCAATTGTTCTCTTTAGAAAGGATTTAGCTCCTTCCAATTATTTGTAGCCTGGAACCTGTCAAAATGTCTACAAATAAAGCCCACCATACTGTCTGGTGACTTTTTACACTTGCTATATTTGCTGTGCAGTTTACAAATGCAAAAGCATTACCTGTTTTTCTTGCAGGTACGTGGCAATAATTCATCCCTTCAAGCCCAGGCTTTCTGCTGGAAGCACCAGAGTCATCATAGGGATAATCTGGCTGGTGGCGTTTGGGCTCGCCTTCCCGCAGTGCTTCTACGCCGAGATCATGACGGACAACGGAACGACAAAATGCATCGTCGTCTGGCCCGATGACGTTGGATCCAAGCACCAGCTCACGTAAGAGAAACAAAAAACTCCCAGTTCGTGCAAAAGTTAACTATGACATTCATTTCATCTCCAAACTGTTGGTTACAGGCAGTACTGGGGGAGAGGGCAGGGGGAACCACGCACCAGGGGAATACGGGTCTGGGGCAGCCCACCTAAGCTCAGCTTAAGCCAGCTGTGGAAAAAGCTGCCAGGTGATCCTGGCTTAGGGTAAAGAAGGGTGATGCACCATCCTCCCCTGCTTTGAAAAGTGGTTACAAGAGCTAGAAACCCTAGATACAGGATTTAAGAGAAAACAGCATGAAAAGTCTCTAAACCAGCAATAAATCCTGGTTCCAAAGATTTTGGATTTTCTCCATCAGGCAGGAAGAAACTGGGTATCTTTAATGCTGAGAAGCCACATAATTAGCTAAAAATTACGCTGCTCTTGGCGGGGGTGGGGAGAAGCATGTTTCAAACATCCTAAAGTTTTATAGACTGACTTATCTGGGCACACATCTGCCCTTGCAAAAGCTCCTAGCCAGCCCTCACAGCAATTTCCTCCTGCTTTAAAGCAAGATTGTTCAGACAGATGAAACAAGCCATACCCGGCATTTAGGGGATCTGCTGTGATTAATCATTATTCGAAGCACGTGATACACAGAGCAGTTTGAGAAATTTATCAAGCAAAACATATTTATACAAAGTAGTAATGGAAGAACTGAGGAAAAGGAACAAATTGATTAACGAAATGGAAACAATTTTTCAAACCAAACCCAAGTGCTCAGCTCCCCATGTCCATTCTTCACTGTGAACGTTTTTGCCCAGCTACGTGCATTTTCCCTTCTCCATCTTCATCTCTGGCAGACAGCTGGATGCCTCCTGCAGTTAGTTATTACCAAACTAACCATTTTTCACACTAATATGTGCCGAGTTCCAAGAGCTTCATGTAAGTTTGGCCGAGCTGCAGCATGTTCAGCCACTGGCGGTCAGTTGTCCTCAGTCTCCGGAGTCACAGAAGAGCTAAAATCAGGCTCACATCATGCTGGGTGATGTTCCTCCCAGGGCTCCCTGGCTGGTACCCCACGGCACACGCAGGGGAACACAGTATGCCAGGCTCCTGTCGATTGAGAAGGAGGGATAGTAGATAATCACTTACAAGTCACTGATGACTATTTCATTCAGATGAAAAGCATGAGGTTTATTTCTCCTGCATCCACTGGTTGGGAAGGACTGAAACAAAAGTTTCCCAGCATGCCGGCGAAACCTCTGCGGGCTGGAAAGGTTGGTCCTGAACGTGGCAAATAAGGGGGCAGGTTCTTTCTGGGATCCCCAGCTAAAGAGCAGCAGCTCCCGAACACAATCAATCACTCCATTCACCAGCTCACTCCCCCTGAACAGCCTCAGGTCTGCAGGTTTCGGCAGCTCTCCTAGAAAGGAAGCTGGAAGCAGCGCTCCCCAGAAATCATCCTGAGTGATGGATCTGACGGGACAAACGCCTGCAATACAGACCAGGGAGAAAAAGCCACGTGCAGCCATTCATGTGCTATTCCAAATACCGAGAAAAAGAAACCCAAAGCAAAAACAAAGAAATGGAGAACCGGGTTCCTCTGTTGACAGTGGGCCCTCCGAATCCTTCTTAGTCAATTAAAATCAGCTTTCAAGATTTCTAGACTTCAGAACAAAGGAAAATAATTTTCTGCAGGAAAAGTGTTTATAATTATGATAGAAACGAGTCCAAAAAACCCAAACAATGCACTACTGTGACTGCCAGCACCTGAGAAATCTTGGATAAGAAGGGACTAAACTTGTAGAAGTTTAACCAAAATAAAGAACCTTAAACCACAGAGGACTTTTTTCTGGTGACAGGTTAAATTTCCAGCAAAGTAGCAAAACTGCAAGACTAAAAGTTTCTTTTTGCCACGTGCCCAAGCTTAGGCTCCCATCCTCTCCTCCTCCTCCCAGGATGGGAACTCTAACAGGGCTTTGCATTTCAGCTGTGCTCCACACACAGTATTAGACCTTCAATCTGAGGAGACTCAGGGAGGGTGGAAAACAGGCAGTGATAAACTTGCCACATGTCACAAATATAATATTTTTCTATACAGCGCCCTGCAAAGCAGCTGACCCCGCTCGCTCACGCAGCGAGTTAACTCCAGAGCATCGTCATACTGAGAAAGACCATTTGCACCCAGCCTTTTGTGGTCACTGCCAGCAGCGTGTGCCAGAGCCCTCCTGCCTAATCCCAGTTTTCACACTGTTTATGTTGATTTGACAGCTGCTCTAACCGAGTTGAGCAGGTTCTTCCCTCCCCATAAATGGTGGTCGCTTAAAATAATCAAACCCCCAGCACAAGGGGACCAACAGAAGCTTGTGGGGTAACATGGGAAGATAGAAAGCGTCGAGCTAGAACACAGTCAAAGGAGATGCCAGCACTTTTGGCTAGAGCACTAACCGAGTTGGTTTGTAGGCCAAATTTCTGCTTCTTTATGCTTTGGGGTTGAAGTTAATGGGAGCCAGACATACACACCCAAAAGACAGTTTCTGAAAGAGCCCTTCAAGAGACATACTGACCATGAAAACGTGCCTGTTCTTCTTTTTCAGGTATCACATTGCGGTGATCGTCTTGATTTACTTACTGCCTTTACTGGTGATGTTTGTTGCATACAGCATTATAGGAATTACTCTGTGGAGCAGTGCAATTCCAGGCAACCACCTTAACAGAGTCCGCTACGAACACCAAGTTAACGCCAAAAAAAAGGTCAGAAGTGAAACTTAAAGATAATTACCCTCAGCGCACCAGCCCTGCTTTCTCCAATTCCAAAGCAGAGCTTGCATTTGATACAAAACCTTGTGGGATTGGGCACAAAATGTTGACAAAATATTTTGGGCTGGGGGTAAAAGGGCATCACCCAAGTATGAAAAAAATGATGGTCTAGATGCACCAACCAGCCTCCAAGGAAGAAAGGCTCACGTTACTACGTGGTGGGCCAGTTCCCAGCAGTCCTTAGAGAGTAAAGCCTGGTGCCCAGTGAATCTGCACATCGCAGGATAAACCATGTCCAGGAATAACACACTGGGTTTGTTTTTTCTAGTTTGTGAAGACCATGGTGGTAGTCGTGATCATTTTTGCTGTCTGCTGGCTGCCCTATCACATATACTTCATCCTGGGGAGCTTCAAGGAAGACATCTATCAGCAGAAGTACATTCAGCAGGTTTATCTTGCCATCTTTCTCCTTGCCATGAGTTCGACGATGTACAACCCCATCATATACTGCTGCCTTAACCAAAGGTGAGTAGCGTGCACGTGTGCACGCAGAGAAAAGGAAAATCTCAATCTGAAAAAGCATAATAATAACTGCGATTTTCAACTGCAGTCCACAGGCTGGGTAGACAATGCTGATAACACAAGATGAGCCACGCTGTGCAAGTGAGGTTTTAACTCAACCCTTAAGGTTTTCTGCCTCCGAGTGAAGTGCAGGCAGCAGGTGTATGATCAGCGCAGCCACATCTGCACCAGTTCCCACACGCAGACTACTTCATTTCCAAGGAAGGAGGGAGGGCTCTGTAATCCCCACAGTGCATCTGCTGACCTAACGCCGGGCTGCCTTAACCACCCGCTCCTCCTGTGCCACCGCGCCCCAGCGCAGCCCTGAGCCCCCCATGCAGGCACGGAGCTCATCGCTGTGAGGAGTAGGGGCAGCCCACGGGTGACCTGCCGAGGCTCCCGTCCGGGTACACGGCCACAAGTGAGCAGCTGGCAGAGCACAACCCCGTCGTGCCAAGAGATGTCTCTCTTGCTCTGCGCTGAGAACGGGCTGCTCTCGGGACGCTGGGCTTGGGGAGCTGCCCTGGCTGCCCTGCAGGTCTCCCTGCCAATTCCTGCCTGCGCACCCCACTGCCAGACCTCTCCCTAACCCACATCTCTTCATCCCGGCTGCATGCGCAGGGAGCTTTAAGGGTAAGAAATAGTCCTCGGCACACCTCCTCCAGCACCTCCAGTGCAGTTTCACTGGGACTCCACCAGCCAAAATACCTAACTCCAGAGTGATGCCAGGAGGCTCACTCCTTCCGAGCGCTTCAAACAGCATCCTGCCACTCAGCTCGCACAAGGAGGCAGCTTTGCAGCCCGTTCAGCCAATCTGCATTTAACATAAAATACCCAGACACATCCTCCATCTCTCTCAGAAAGCAGACAGCTTCCTCATTTAATTATTCATGTTTTTAAAAAAAGTTTCCAGTGGGTAAAATACACATATTTTCCTCAGATGCTCCGCTTCTCATGAATGGTGTTATCAGCATGGTCAGCACCATCTGCTGAGAACATCAAACATACTGCCATTTAACTGATCTTATGTATTTACTTAAAATATAAGGAAATCCAATGATAATCTCTCCTATTGCTCTTCCTTCTATAGATTTATACATTTAGCTCTACAACCAGCTCCTTTAATTTCAACAGAAACCTTTTATTTCCACGGTCATTCAGAGGTAGAACCAAGTCATGCGTTTTGTTCTCTGTGCAATTAAAAAGATCATTTCGCCATTTAATTTCTTTTCTTATATTTACAGGTTTCGTTCTGGCTTCAAATTAGCTTTCCGGTGGTGTCCGTGCATACAAGCAACTGAGAAAGACAAACTTAAACTTAAGTCCCCCTCCATTTACCAGACAACGCACAGGAAGTCAAGAACAACAAGTTTCAACACAGAAACTCAACTGAACGAGAAAGAGAAGACATCATTTGCCCTCACCCACCTAACACTCTGATTTTCTCCTCGCGGTTCTGGCTCCATCCTAATACACCATACCAAGGCAGCAGATTTGTGGAAGCCTGAGGCAGCTCTCTTTTCTGAAGCAACCGTTTTCTACGGGACTTTTTCAGGTGCCATCAGCATTGAAAGCAGTCTGCTGATAATACTTATATCCATGTAGGTCCAAATATCACCCAGCTATGGATGCAAGTTCAGCCCTCCCTTACACCAACAACTGCAATACAGAACAGAGGGATTCTGCCCACGAGGTCAAAAAAGTGACGGCGCAGACCTCAGGCAGTGCCAATCAGTAGAATACAAATTATTCTCTTCTAGATAGTGATCCCCCTCTCTCTGTTCCACCAAGACACTTAAATCTGGAAAAGAGGTGATGGAGCAGAAAGGCTGGGGCACATCTGGCCCAGTTTGGATGGACCCTTGGGGCTGCCTGGGCAGCTAAATCTCGAGGCTCAGCAGCACCAAGGCAGACAAGGCTGTGGCGCAGAGTTTGTTTACGACAAAGGCAAACACTAACGTGTCCAGACGGAAAAGCCTGCCCTGAAATTTATCTGAATTCCAGGATTTTCGGACCTGCAATTTTGTCAACATCATCTCTCATCAATTAAAAGTGAGAAACAGTTCCTTAAGAGGTTGTCATTGCATGGATTTGTATAACCTTGTACCAAAATATGATGTCATTTTCCTATCAAACTGTGCCCAAGTGATTCCTCCAACTTCACATAGTTAATTATGGTGCCTAATTTGGAAAGCAAGGCTCTCTGAAGGGTCGGTAGCCAGGTGTGGGATGCTCATGGTCGGGGCTCATGGATCCAATCCGAATCCCCTTCCTTTACCTCCTCTTAGCCCTAACTGCAGTCTGACCCATCGCTGTCTTTTCCCAGATAGCCCCTTCATCTTCCCTTTCCAGACTTACCATTTTTATCAGCACTGTTCTTCTCTTCTCAGATACGAAAATAAAGGCTGAAATATGTCATCTTCAAAGCCTGAGGCATTACATGCAGGCATGCAAAACAGGAGAAGCTGAAATATAAACATTATATAAAAGTAACACAGCATTTAATACTGGTGTGATAAGTAGCACCTCACAATCACCTTCACCTTTCATGACAGGTTTCTATATATCACAGAGCCATACCTTAGCAGACAAAAAGCTCCTACAACACTGACAAGATCCAGTGATTTGAAATATTCCCCTTTGCTCTGTGAAAGCAAAACTACAAACTGTTGCCAGGCTTAAATTCTGGAGTAAATTCAGAGAAAAGATTTGTGGCTTGAACAGGAAGAGCGCTCAGGGATGTGATTTTCCCAGGTCTGTTTCAATACAGGTACTAGCAAACGCATCTTCCTTCTCCACTTAACCTTCTTCACCTCCCTGGCTGCTGTGGGGAACAATTGTGTTACACAGAGGCCCAACAAACTTGTCTCGCTAATGGGACAACAGAGCACAGGGCTGTGTGCCCTCCTTAAAACGTTCATTATTTTAAATAATGCCAGCAGGCAGTTTATAGTCTAGATGTTACCTGGCCAGCCCTCTTACCTGGCCAGCCTGCTCTTCCCCAGACTGCACCGCTGGGGTGCGTGCAGGGCAGAGGGAGAGCAACGAGAGGCATTTACAGACAGCCACCACCAAGTCTTTCTCCTGAAGGGATCCAAAACAATTTGGGAGGGACACTCTGCAAGGCACACATCTCTGGGATCAGACTAGAGGTTGCAAAGACTCTTGCTCCGAGGAGCTGGAGGACATCTACACACAGAGTTCACTATTTTATATACATAAACTGTACCTCTCCATGCCCAGCCAATGTGATTGCAAGGCCTTTAAACCCTTTAAATCCTGCAGCTTTCTAATGCGGATCTTTTTAGACCAAACAGGCCTGTCCTGAGCATCCCATCTTCCCCTCCGTCTTCCATCACAGCTTAACAGCCGGGCAGAGCCTATTTCAGATGCACGAGTGTCACGCCCTGCGCAGTCCCTGACAGGCACTGACATTTTCTGACAGCTCAGGGCACGTCTCTCTCTTGCTCGGGTGCAGAAAGCAGAGGATGACTTCTTCAGGCTGCAAGCAAAACTCCTGGTGCCCTGAAGGACTCACACTGCAGATCCTGAGAAGTTTCTCTGCTAGAAACAGCAACAGTTAGGAAAGCAGAGACGCTCTGAGCCCTCGTTAGATACTGGAAGCGAAGGCATGCCAAGGCAGACTACGTTATTTCCTGTGATATACGAGGTAACAGGAACACCAGGCTCCATAGCAAATACATGCAATTCTTCATTTAAATATAGACATGATTAAATACCATGCAGCAGTAAAACACCTCCAGGTCAGCAATAAATCCCTCCTCTGATCAGTTACTCATGCGCTAAGCAGCGATGGAGACCCTGCAGTCAGTAAAGAAAAACATTTGAAGAATGTCGTTTTTATGGCAAAGGAACGAACAAAAAGCACAGAACGGGGTTCAGAAGTTCAGAAACACTTTATTTTGCCTTCTGCTATTTTCTTAAGAAAACAAAACAAAACAAAGTCTGCTTGTTTTAAAACCCATTCAAAAGGCTTCTGAGAGAACCCCCAGAGGAGTAAGGAGCGGATGACATTACAACAGTGGTATGCAAATGGTCTTTTCCCCAGGAAATATAAGATCTTTGTGTTCATATTGCAGTAATTACAGCTTAACAATTAAGAGGACTATGATTTTATTCACCAAGCCTAAAAGCTTTAGGTAAGACATCTCAGTCATTGCTTGGATAACATTGGAGACATTTCTTCAGACAGTTATAGCTTGTGATTCACTTGGAACAGTTTCCTAGGGGTAAGAAGCAGCCTGGAAATGGAAATCCCACCAGGTCTCCCTTTGGAAAAGAACTGCTGTGTCTTATCGAGTACATCACCTATGGTCCACAGTAGGAAAAGTTGCGCTGTTAGAAACACAAACTCACTCCCTATTTGTTATGAGCTGGATCCAATAAACAAAACGACCTATGCCAGCATCTCCAAAATTCACAGTCACCCTGAGACCAAGTTTAACTTCCACTTCTCATTCATCCTCTACCCTGCACTGAGCCTAGCCCTCAGATGCTGAAGAGCTCTGAACCCCAGGCACGGCTCACACCACCCCTACGGCGGCAGGCGTAACATTTGCAAATCTTCAAGCAATTAAAATGCAACGTGTCCCCTGTGCCCAAAAACTTTCTCACCTTCTTCTGTCTCCTGTTTGGGGTCATAGCTGCACATCAAGGGTGTCAGAGACTATCCAAGCTGTAACGTAAGATGGGTTATTGGAGAAGCACAACTTTAGTGTATGCAAAAGGGGCTTTCATATACAACTCCAACACAGGATGTGCCAACCATGGGCGGCTGAGCACCTCACACTGTGATTCTGCAAACATTAACCCTATGCACACAGGGAGGTTACGGACTCCAATGTGCATCAGACTTCTGCGGGGACACAGTGACCGTAACATATCCATCACTGTGTATCTGGCAAAGCCTAATATAATCACGGCGGCTCTGATGCCGTGGGCTGAGGTTTTCCTGGACTGCAGATTCCCCTGCATGAGACAGGGCATGAGATGCACCCAGACAAACTACATGTGCCCTAAGATTTGGGTATTGTCAGCCCTGTGCCTCTGCTGAACTGCATTAGGAAACGCGAGGCATGGGGACCTGGGTGAAATCCACCCTGTTTGAATCTGACCCCGAATGCCCGGGAATAAAAACACACACACAAAACACAGGCACCACTGGGATTAGGTTGCAGCTCTCCCTAGACAATAGCTCTTCCCAAAGCACTAAGCCACCAGCCAACAGCACCTCTTCCAGAAAGAACCACTAAACACCAGTTAACGCACATCAAAATGTTTAATATTTTCACAAGTATCACGTAACACTAGTATCGGAGCTACTAGTGTGCAAAGTAAAAAGACTCTCTACCTTTGCAAAACCAGTTAGGCATGCAATTTTTCAGGTAGACACACACTTAAAGCTGCAATGACTGCTTGTGACTCACATGTTACGTTACAACATTCACTCACAGTGCACCATAATGCATACTGAAATGTCATCGATAGGTAGGGCAATCCAAATCTTAGGGGAGTGGAACGAGGACAAAGAGGAGTAGCCTGCAAATTTCCATCTAGTTTCTGCAAGAAAAGGCAGCAGGGAAAACCATGCAGACATCTTAAATTCATTTTTGGTAGAAGAGCGGGAATTAAGGACTACTGTGTGGTCTCCCTCTTTGCAGAAAGTGGCGTGACTTGCAAATGTTATTCAACGTTTGCCTTCCTAACTGCTTTTCAATTTAAGGGACGCAACTGGTATGCAAATATTATAATGGCATCAGCTCGACAGAGGACAGGATACACCGAGTGTATATGATCCTTGTTGTTGCTTTAGTTCTTGGAATAAGCTGGGTCTGATTTTGGCTTTGTGGCTTGTTTAGTTTATGCACCCGGGTCCTCAAAGGCAAGATCAAAATCAAACCCTCATATTCCTTTCTGATCGCTAACTCTAGCTGAGTGTTTGTGTTTTGAGTGGCTGCTTAACAGTATTTAAAGATTAAAGCTTTGTGTGGAAGCAAATACCCATTTAAGGCGAGAGACGGAAGTACACACATCCGAGTGACACTGCCTAGCTGCAGATCCGGTAGGAGGGCAGCTGCAGTGCCCTGATCCAGACTAACAAGAAGAGATAGAAAATATTTTTAATAAGAACTCTTAAACAGAAGAATACAGCACAGCCCGCCTAGGGACCATAAATCTACCAACTTCCCGGGTCTGGAGATTTGGATTACCCCAATCGCCAACCACTTTGTTTTACTCTTGAGGGATTTCTTGCCAAAACGTGACAGGTTTCGCCCAGTAACACAACACTATTCACAGAAGCAATGGGAAATACCAGTGGAACCAGATCTGTGGGACAAGGGCGTTTACTTTTACCATGACAGAACAGGCATCAAGGAAGCGAGTAAGTCGCATTGTCAAGTCCCACTACAGAGTTACGTGCGTGCACGGTGCCGGCACACCATAATGTTTTCACAATCGCTTTATACGAAACAACAGCAGGTAGATATGCAGGAGGGAACTGTTGCTTCCCCTTCACTAAAAGCATCGACAACCCAGGTCTGGTGGTCAGTGTGCTGGCGGTGCGCTTAACAGGGATGCTGCAAAGGACACATTTGGTACGGTGCAACGGTAGCTCTCAACGCACATCACTTGGGGGCAATTTCGTCTCAGACAACAACTGATTTTTGACAGCTGCAGAAATTATAGACTGATTTTTCCATGACCTACAGATGGGGAAGGTACCAACAAGGTGAATAAGAAACATGCAGATTGGGGTCCAGAAACAGGAGATATTATTAACAGCACACATTCTATCTTGCATCCTATTTTTTATGTCATTAGTTGTGTTTCGTTTTCCCCGATAAAGCAGTGAGTTCTGGGTTTTTACCAGTTCTGACTATGCAGTCGCTGCTTTATGAGAAAGTGCTCACAAGACAGAATCGGGGCCGGGCTTGTGGAGTTCAGTTCTGCTCGGCATCGCGAAGCCTGCATCCCACTGCTGTGATGAGCGCTGCCCCCTTCCCGCTGCCGTCCTCGGACAGCAGGAAGGTCACGTCGCAGCTGGGTGCCAGGTCTTTGACTGTTTGGTGCATGATCCTCGAAAAGCTGCGAAAGAAAACAATGGTAGTGGGTGAGGGAGGTCCTGCAGCACCTGCAGAGCGTAGCGCTGCCAAAGGCCTTCGCAGTGCTTCCCCTTTTCACTGGGGAAAAAACTAAAATGCTGGAAACTAGGGTGGATTTGAAGACTGGGAACAGTGGGAGTTAAAGGAAAAAAGCACTTGCATCCCAGCCCTGCCTCTCTGTCTGCGTGGTTTAACCCAGATTGCTAGTACCACAGCAAAGGGGAGAGAAGAGATCATGTACAGCTGTCTCCTTCCTACTCATCTCCCTCCTTGCACACCAGAGATGGGCACTAATCTTCTCCTCCTGTTGCCAGCTCTTTTAGACCCCCACCCTCACCTGCCATGGCTTCGCAGCAGCCCATCTTCTCTGCACACTGAACAGAAACATCCTCCAAAGAGGCAGCAGGCATTTCAGCACTGCTCTGTCATTGCCTTTGCAAAGCCAAGAGATCCTTCCCTTCCTGCGCAGCTTCCAACTTGTTCGGCAAGCTGCGTCCCCTTCAGTTTGTCACCGGCCCAAGAATCCTTCACAAGTCCTCCTTGATCCTCTTGTTGCCCTTTAGAAAACCCTGACCCCCCCTGATTAAGGCTTGTTTTCCCTGGCTCTTATCCCAGCAAGTAAGAGAGACCAGTTTGGTGCATCAAGAGGAAGGATGTACAAGCAACGCACTACAGATCGCAGGCAAACAACTGCTGAGAAGGTGAATACTCACTGTGGATGTAGTTTGTACAGAGTCCCATCCACACCAACCGTTATCTCCAGGTGCTCTAATCCTCTGTTCTCCCTAATTTTATCTACAACTGCAGCCATTCCAGCGCCGCACAGCTGAGCTGCTCGCCTCGACACCGCTCCGCACACTGTCTTGACAATGATACTGTCGTCGCAGGTGCTGTTGAGCCCCAGCTGCTGGAGGATGGCTCGCACCTGCAGCAAGGCTAACCTGTCACTGCAGAAGCAGAGGAGCATGGCATTAAAATTAAAGGTTTCCCTCAGTCAAGCCACTGCCACGAACCCCACCGCACCCGCACGAGGCAGCCGCCCTTGCTGCCAGCGCAAGAGACCTCAGGGAACACAAATCCATTTGAGATTACTTCAAAATACAGAGTTCAAGCAATAAAGACACAAAAATATCCAGTAAAGAAGTGCTCGTTCAGCTGGTGTTCATTCAGTTCAACAATTACAGCTAGACACACACAAGGAGCACAGGGAAATGCCTTGATTTCCTGTGATACTTGATTTTTGCCAAGTAAGCAAATAAAATTATATTCTAAGGGAATCCTTGACAGCCCTTCCCATGACTTAGCAGTGAGCATTGCTAGAAATTCAGATGATTTTGTAGAGTCCTTCTACACATGCACAGGCTCTTACTGAAACCAAAATTATCTCTGGAGACCCAAGCAATGCTCTCCCGCTGTCCCTCCCCTCCAGCAGTGTCACCAGATGAGCATCACCACACTATTTCACCCTGAACAGCCTCCCCTGCAGCCCTCTTACCTCTCAATCTGAGAAAGGAACTTAGTTTCAAAGATATGTCTGGTCTTCAGCGTCTCTGAAATCTGGCCTCTGAACAGGAACCCCCGTTTGGTGAAGTCAATCAAAATATTGCGGACTATCTCCCCCAGGTACATCCCACTGATCATTTTCTCGTACCTGCAACGAAAGAGCAACGCAGCTCAGAGGGACGCCGCTCACATTTGCAAAAGCAGCATCACAGCTGCGTTACCAGCCAGGTGTCCTGTCTGCACACATCTGGGACATGAAATATGCAAAACAATTTACACAGAAGAGCCATTTACTAGAAAAACTGGGCAAGAAAAAGCACGAACACTCAGTGGGGTGCCTTTTGAACCCATCTACAGGCACATCTATTCCTCACCACCATGCTCCCCCAGCCAGGCTGTTGTTAATGATGGCTGGTAGTTCTCCCAGATGGAAGAAATTAAAACCTGTCACCATAGAGCAGAATGGTGCCCAGCTGAAAGCCAAATTTGCCGTGCATCCCCCAGTGACAGCCCTGAGTGGATCTCAGGGAAAACTCATCTCCACTGCACAGTGTCTGGAAGCCCTCTTGAAGCACGACTGAGACCTTCAACAGAAAAAGCTCAGTGGCTCCGTGCAGCAGAATTACAGGAAAACCACAAGGTACAGTCACTGTGCAGTGTTTTTAAGGGGGTCCTGTGCTGCAACACCCTGTGAAAGATAAAAGATGTGAAAAGGTACGTCCGGCATGTTCGCAGGGTCACTGACCTGTAAACTAGCAAGCTGGGGGTCCCAGGGTGGTTAATGCTTTTCAGTTAATTGCAGCACCTGGTTTCCAGTAGGGAACCAGTAGTCCAAAAACCACAGGGAGGAGCCAAGCTATCTTGAACCCCTCTTGGCCCCTACTTTGCACACAGGACCCGTGTTTCCGACTTGCAGGCCTGCCCCCAGGATAAAGAGAGGGAGTATCTTCCACCTGCAGACCTCTCCTGGCACACGACACGGAGCAGTCCATGAGCGATGCTCGGCACCAGCCCTGTGCCGAGGAAGGCAGGAGTCTGCTTCGCTTTCCTTCCCCTCCAGCATCATTCTGGTTTCAACGGAGCATTTTGGAGTCTGTGACTGAGCTGTGCCCTTACTGATGAGAACCGAACGCTTTTCCATCTATTGAAAAGTGCATTCGGTGATGCACCCTTTATTTCACCTCCTGAAGCTCTGAAGCAGGGTTTCTGCCCTGGATTGAGCAGAGCCCAGCAAGTCATCCTGCTGGAAGCACGCCACTTAGTCCATTTAATACTATGAGTGCTCTCAGGCTTGTACCCAGCAAGTGTCCTCCCTCTTGAGTGCCTAACTCTCTCTGGAATAAATTATTCCCCCTGGCAGCCTCTGCTACTGCCTTTGGCTGCTTACTCCATGCCAACTCTGCCGCTGCACCAGGCTTGCTCAGCGTCCACCTCTCTGGGTCTGTTTGAGCCCTAACCTCTAAAGAGCTTCCCAAGGGACCTGCCGACTTGTCTGCATCCATCAGGTTTTCAGGCAGATTTACTCTAGTCACAAAATCTCTTTAATAGCTCCTGGCATCAAAGCATTGCTGCAGAGAAATTATGAAAAATCGCAGTCATGGCATGAGAAGTCCCAGCCAGTTTAATCAGCACTGGATACACCTCCTTGTCAGCCCTTTGTTGAAGGGGGCAGGGAAGGACTTACCCAAACAAGAGCTGGACCCCCAAAATGGGATCCAATCTCCAGGGCCAGTAAAGGCAGGTCCTCTAACATGCCATAGATCATCCAGAAAATTGCCTGAAATAAGACCTGGCTGCAACTACTACAAAGCTCCTGTCTGCTTTACAGTGAGCAGCTCCAAGCTCCAGCCATGCTGGCTGGTCTAGGCTGAGGGTTTATAGAGGCAGAGCCCTCTACAAAGAGAGTTCAGCTAAACGAGATTAAACTGAAACCAAGAGCAAAAGAATGACAAGCTATCTTAACTCCCTCAGTACAACACGGGATGAGAAAAAGGGTCTCAGTAATTTCAAGACTCTTGAAGATCTCACCAAAACCCCGCTGCAGTCCCATGGCAGCAAATAAGTTGCAAAAAAGGAGTGACCAGGGAAAGCACAGAAGAAGGAGATCCCACAGGATAGCAGGGCTGCAGTCATTTTTGATTCCTAACCTCTCCCTTCTCCGACTGGGAGAAATCCAAATCTCTCTTAAAAGCACTTAAGGCAGCCTGGCTCACACTTAGCACACCATTTATCCCACAGTACCTTTGCTTTCCAGCATTTAGTGAATAGTCATCAACCGCTTTGTCATATATTGTCCTGATATCGTCCAGGCATCCATTGTCCCCGAACGCTCCCCACTCTGTGTTCACGCACATCCGTCCTTGCTCACCATCCACCATCTCTATGTTTCTCATCTCTTCCATGTAACAGGCATTGCTGCCAGTTCCTGTAAGAAGAAAATACTGAGATGACTCTTTGTTTGGAACAAAACAACACCAGAAGAAGCACGACAACCCTGACAAAACCTTCTTGGGGATCTTGAATGTGCTTTTTCTGAATGATGAAGTCAAATCATCATTTGAAACGTCACAAAAACACTCCACTCTTCAATAATCCTGAATTGAGGGAGAATGTTACTGCTGTGGTGGCACTGCTCAGGGTGGCTCAGAGAAGAGGCTCACCCAGGCCAGCTGGGCTGAGGGTCCCACTCTACAGGGAGGAGCAGCAGCACGGTACTTTTGGCACACCAGTCCTCATGTGCTTCTGAACCCAAAAGCGCAGCAAGCAACCAGCTGGATTTTGAAGTTAGGAACCACCCTTCCACAAAGCCCATGGACCCACAAAATTCAGGGGAAAATTTGCTGATCTGAAACCTCAGCAACTTCTGAGGCATCAGGCAAAGAAAACCCCAGGGGTTTTACCAGCTGATTGCAGGGTATTTTTCAGTTCGTGCTTGTTTTTTCCCTGATTCAAATTGCTTAAATAGTTTATCTGGCAGGAAGGTTACTTCCACGTTGAAATGATGCCATATCTGATGCTGCTTAAGGGGGATCCTAAGGAGCGTGGCAATTACGAAGTGCTCCATGTACACAGAGACCTTAGGGAGCAAAGCTTCATTAGCAAAGAGAGGCAGCTTTTGCTGCTACCTGGGGCAAAAGTTTTCTTGAAGTTGCCTGCTGAACTCTCATTTAACCCTGCATCACAGATTCTGCACCAATTATATCAGCAAGTCTGTTTTCCCTTGCTATTTTTTACAGTATATACCAATAAAGTCTGAGCAAAAATAGAACCTCCCACAGTACTCCTCTGCTGCAGGAGAGCTGAGCCACAGCACAGGGTTTAGGGGGCAGAAAGTCTGGGCTTGCAGGACCAAACCAGACCAACCCTGTCTCATCATCCAGAACGAGCTAAGTAAGGGCTGTCTGAATAGGTGGATACCTGTTAAACACAGGCCGTTAGGCTGACAGGCTTTTAGATGATCTCCTGTTGCCAGCAGATGAAAAGCAGAGACTTGGTCTCATCAATGGCAGTTTCCAAAGTATTCAGCAGTGGAGACTCAAAGCATCAGCTCTCCTAGGCAGGACAGGTGGCACTGGGCAGAGAGAGGGCACCAGTGTGACGTGAATAGTCACACTTGCAAGAATATTTTTCCCTGCCAAGCAACAGCAGGAAAGTTCACCCACCTCCCTGCACTGGGGAGAGCAGGGCGACCGCTGGCTTGTGCAGGCTCCTCAGCAAGCGCCGTCAATCTGGCCAAGGCAATTCAGGCAGGGCAGAAGGAGCTGTCAGAGCCCCGGGGCTTTCGTTCTCATTATCCCAGATGTACCCAGGCCACCTCCGATCCCCTGCTCTGCACACAAGCACGCTGGGTGGAGAGCATAGCTGGCAGGGCTGCAGCAGACCATCCTCAGAGGATGCTCTCAGCACCCCAAGGACACGCTGTCCTTCCTGCAGGGAACTCTGTCCCTGAAAACACACCACCCACGGAGCTGCACAGACACGGCTTCCTACCCACACCGCACTGTGCTGACTCATCCTGGATATTTTCCAACTGTCTGGAGGAGAAATCGGTGGTGTTTTATTTTCCTACAAGCCACCTTGCAACTGAAAGTGTTCTTAAAGCTTGCAGATGCCTTGTGCCCTTCTCCCCCACTGAAAGCTCATTTCTCTGGAGAGCTTTGGGAATTCACACCGCCTTGTGCCACAGGCACCCCAAATGTGGTATTTTCAAAGGCACCGGCAGTCGCCCGTGGAATTATTTCAGCTGTCTCACTGCTGGGAAGGGAGCTGTCAGTCGCTGCACTTTGTCTGTCAGAGCTTGCCATCACATGCCATTTGGGAATTGTGGCTGTGCTTTACAAGTTTATTCCGAGAGACCACATGCTCAAGGGAAGCTGTAGGCTACCTGCACATCCCCACAGGAAAACTCTTAGGGGCTAAACTAACAGATACTCCAGGAGCTGGTGAGGCTACCTAAGCCCACGTTTGCTCGCTTCCCAAGTGGCACAGTGCCTTCGCAGTTAAAACAGGCAGGATTTGTTCAGCATTACAGCCTGTGCTTATCTCAACTGATCATGCACAGGACTAAGCCGGCTGTTGAGTTTTGCTCTTAATTCCTTCACGCAGCTTGCTTCTGAAGGGATAGCTGTTAATCTCAAAGTCTTTCACTCCTGGACACCCTAGCTATACTTTCAGTTAACCACAGGGATGTCTCCACAAGGATACAGACAGATGTGTCAACGTGCTGTTCAATAACAAAATGCCAAATAAAAAGCAGTTCTAACACATACCCACAATGAGTCCGATTTCACAGTTTGGGTCTTCATAAGCACAAGTCATCATTGTACCCACTGTGTCATTCACCACGGCCACCACATCCAAGTCAAACTCCTTTGGAAGAGAGAAATAAAACAGTGAGAATTCTGGCTTTGTGGCAACCCCTCACACCAAAGGGGACACGAAAGGAGTACAACATTGGGAGCTCTGTCAAAGTACACTGGAAACAAAGAACTGGAAGTACCAGCCTGATTTTACACATGCAGAAATAGGAACTTAATCTACTAGCAGGTAGCTAAGGCTCCTCACACGCTCTACCTACAATAGACTATGTCTTCAGAAAAAAGTATATTCCTGGCTGTTCTCTTTGGCTTAGATTTTCAGTACAGATCTTGTATACAGGCACACAGCAGAGGGCTATCGCCATTCTCTAGTACAGCAGCGTGGTAGCAAACCCAGTAGCAGAGGTTTTTAAGATCCTCTTTTCACTTTCTGATAAAACTCTGCTAAAATTAATGCTCTCCTCAGGCTATTTTTCTTCCCTTCCTAGAAAGATGCAACTAAGCTGCCTGAAGCTTTTTCAAGAACAAGGGTTGGGAGGGGGGTAAATTGTCATTTAGGGTGCACTGAGGTAGATTCCTGCAATCACTACATTGAAAACTGCCTTCTCCATGCTCTGATGCAGTGAAAATTGCCACAGGGTTTGAAAGAAGCCTTGAAAGTTCTGCCAAATTTAGCAAGTTAGAAGCCTCTGGGGTAAAAAAAAACAAGCAATGAAACAAAATCCCCAGTGTGGCTCATTTTGAGTAGCAATTTTGGTTTGGTGGCTGAACTCTCCCACTGCCAGTGCACACCCTCTAGACCATCCTACGCGGTGGTCAGGCTACATGCCAGCATCAGAGCCAGCACAGCCACACGGCGTCGGGGGCTGCTGTATCTGGACCTGCTGCAAGGCAAACACCTTCTGTGCAAGACAGGAGGCACAGCCCGTTTCCTCAAGGCACACAAACCCTGCGAGAGGGAACCAGCCTGGCCCACGAGGTCTGTCAAGTCTGGAAGGGAGAGAGAAGTAGGAGGAGAAAAAGAAAACAAAACCAAAAGAAAAATCACCTCTCTTCTTTTAATTCCTTCTCTAAGCAAATACACCACATCTTCTCCCTCGCAGTCTGTAGCTTTGAAGCCTTTTGTCCAATTGAGAAGGATACCCTAAAAAGAAAGAAAATACGTTACTGAGTTTCCTGGTGCACTACAGATTGCCCCCAACATCCTAAAATCCTCTAAGGGATGATCACTGAGCATTTCTACCTAATAACTTCCCTTCATTTGCTCACCTTCCCAGCCCGTAAAAGCACAAAATCACAACGCTTCACACAGGTGACGACAGGTTATCGCACACTGCTGCGACCCCACGGTCGCAGCAAATGGCCATGAATATTTATGGCTCGTCAGTACACAGACTCATAGAAGCCCTCAGCTCAAAAAGGTTCTCCGGTTTTCACCAACATGGGTGCTACGTTTTGCTGAACAACCTGTTTACTCTCTCAGTCACACTCCGAAGCCTCCCTGGCTTGACCAAGCCTCCTAGCATCAGCAAGATGACAGCATTTTAGAGCTGGACATTTGAGTGCTGCTCCTAACATCACTGCCTATTTCTTCCTTCCTTATATATGAATATTGATCTTATTTTTGCTAAGACTCAAACATTATTCTATACACTTGACATTTCAAATGCTTTAGTGTGAGTTTATACAGAAGAGTCTCTATGAAAAGGAATATCTCTTTATACATGTGGAATTTGCATCTAAAACTACTAATCATGCTTGGTCTCCAAATTTCCAGAGCAATGCAAGAAATAAAAAAAAAAGTGTGATAGAAACAGCAAACTCAAAAAAAAAAAGTGCAAGAGAAAATATGTCTTTCTTCAAAAGAAGTGCTAAGTAGACAGGAAACTGTTAACAGCTGCACAGGTGGGGTTGGTGGAAGTACGTGGCAGTGAAGAAGTTAAATATGAAAGCGAAGAGAAAAAGGGTACGCTGCAGGCTACACTGTCACCCGCAGGGTGACACAGCCAAGCACACCCTGGTCCATCCACTCCATCCGGGGAGACCAGATCAGCTGGAGCTGGCAGCAGGGATGGACTTTTGCTCACTGCTTGCAAAACCCAGGAAGTATCACAGTCCAGCAGGTTTATACTATTGGGAAAAACATGATACCTTAAAAAAGGGAAATCACCACCATGGAAAATCTAAATGCTCTTCTCTGTCACAGCCGTGGGCTGAGCAGCATTTGCATTACTACCTTTAAAGGAACTATTTATAGGAGCAGCTGTACTAGTCAGGGTCAGAGCACGAACCCTCCCCTTGTACAACCTTCTGTAAGCATCACATAGATGACACGAAGGCAGAGGAATCAGGCCTAGCGTAAGCACAAAAGCAGATTCAAAAGGTACTAAGGAACTTACAGCATCCAGACTGGTCTGCTTGCAAGGGAAGGAAAACGTGAAGCCCAGAGGAAGACGTGCGCCTTTTATCCCCATATAATCCAGGAAGTCAGAAATGCAGGTAACGATGTGATCAAACAGCTTTGAAGAGAAAAGTCAGGCGTTGGAAGTTGCACGTTACACGCTCTTAAGAAGGTATTTAAAAAGTACGGTGCTGCAAAAGAGAAACACAAATACTCACCTCTTCTCCCGTTCCCTGCATCACCTCTATAGGAATGGCATAGATCTTGTTGTGCATCTCAACTGTTCTCCTTTTACCACTGCGGATTTTCACCAGCAAAACTCTAAAGTTTGTCCCTCCAAGGTCAAGCGCCAGAAAGTCTCCGTTCTCTGTAAAAGAATATGAGTGTGTATTTAAAGAACCATAAGCAAAATCTTAAAATGTGCTTTTCCCAGAAAGCGCTTTGATATAAAATCTCTTCGAAACTCTGAGTTGGGAAGATCTTCATCAAAGGGGGATTACAGGTGCTGCTCTGATTCTTCCAGCCCTTTTTTTTGTGGTTTTTAGTTTTGTTTTGGTTTAAACCAACAAGGGAAAAAGGACCCACCTAACTGTTCCCTAAGAGAACGCAGAAATCTGGCCAGCTACCCTGAAATGCAAAGAACTACCCAGGAGCCCAGCTATGGTTTTCTCCCCCCAGGCCCTGGCTTGCTTGCACCCTGGGGCAAGGATGTGGGGCCGAGCTGCCAGCAACCAGCACAAGGGCAGCACAGGCTGGGATTTCCTCCTTTGTACAGCTCAGGGGGTTCCTCCTTCACCACGCCAGATCTTCTCACTCTCCACCAAACCCAAACCCCATTGCTGGAAGCCCATTTTGGGCACCCCACAGCTGAGCCGGTGCCCTCACTCCAGCAAGGGCGTGCCTCTACCTGTGCCATCCGGTGTGCTGCGGACGAAGGTGGGCAGCATTTTCACTTTGGCAATCTCATGAGTCTTCTTCTTCAGCCCTGCTTCCATCTCCGCCCTCATCCTCTTCTTCACCTGCAGCAGCTGCTCGTGGGTGAGCTTGAACTCGGCCAGCGTCTCGTCGATGAGCCGGTGCTGTTCCGACAGCCGGTACGCCACCGCCGTCACCATCGCCGCTCCCTTCCCGCTGCCGCTCTCCGACAGCAGGAACCGCACTTCCGAGTCGGGCACCAAGCGCCGGGTGGTCTTGTGCAAGCGCCGGGCGTACCTGTGGGGAGGGGAGGCTGCAGGTCTGCCGTCTGCATTGCTTCCCCCACGGCCCCAAAATCTACGCTACCGACACAGAGAGACTGCAAGGGGAGCAGGGAGCCTCATCATGCCCAAACTAGCTACAGCCTCCCAAGTAGGAAAACTGCCGGGGAAGAGCAGTTCTTCCCTGTGGCTTCTTTTCTCCTGAATTTCTAAGAAAAGCCAGCAAAAAGTAGGGGGGAGCATCAGAGCCTCATCCCCTGAACCTGACCCTAGATGGGAGAAACCCCCTGGCTCCAACGCTGCTCCAATCTCCCCTCCTGGGGTCATCATCAAGCTGTCCTGAACCCACTGGTTTAGATGGTGTGGAGAAACAGTTCAGAAACAGAAATTGCCCATGTATGTTATCTTAACACACACCAGACCTGCCCATCTGGAAAAGCCAGTCAAAACAGCATTCTTGGAAATTTTTGTGTTTGCCAAAATTTTATGTTTTTCTTTAACGAAGGAAAATATTTTTTTCAACAAAATAATGAGAAACTGAAAATGAAACGTTAAACGTATTTCTCCTTCCAAAAGTTTCCTCACAAATGACACTCAGCCCTGCCAGCCAGCTCCAATGCCAAGGTTATGTCCTGTATGCTGTGCATTCCTCCCCTTCGGTACCCACAGCTGAATCCTACAGCCAAGACTGGAAACTGACTTGTTATCACGTTATTATTTACTAAATAAAAGCCTTTTACTATGTGTGCATAAACCACACCTGCACACTTCTTCCATTTCCTTATTCTTAACTTGGAAACCCTCATGCAAGTGCACACAGGCCAGCAGCTGCTGCTCCCAAACATCCACAGCATTAGGGCTTGGGCACTGGGCTTATTTTTGACACTAAGACTCACATCAAACCCTGCTACAAGGACCAGGTACACCCACAGCAGAAGAGCTCAACTTCCTCTCCAATTTCTACATAAATCTAAAAAGCTGTTTGATTAAAAATGTAACTTTCAAGATGGGGAAAAACAAGACAAAGCCAGTTTTTAAAAGGCCATGGAAATGTAAGCACCATTTTTTCCCCCTGGTTTCCACATATATCTTCAGAAAAGCTTGAAAAAAATAGGGTTCAGCACAGTCATTTTCAAAACAACTGAGCTTATACTGAAAGTAGAAATCAAGGTGCATTAATGCAGGTCTCTTCGAAGCCCAATTCACATGCACAAAGTAATATTTTGTACGAAGAAACTCTCCTCCCAAGATGTCTATCGAGATCCCTTAAGGAATGTATTCAAACCTCCATAGTTTTCATGGATATTGCAGTATCCAGTTACTCAAGGTTTTGGTTCTTTTCTTTGTGGTTTTGTTGGGTTTTTTTAAATCTCACCCTACTTCTTCAGTTAAAGACATCTCTCCTCCCCACTGCGCTCCCCATCTCATGCTAAACCCCCACGCTCACGTTTAGGTGCCTCATCTCACACCCAAACCGCATGCCTGGGTGACATCTGGGGGTGACATGCTCGACCCTTTGCAAACCGGAGGCCATGGCAGGTGAAGAGTATTAACAGCAGGAGCGGAGGGACTCACTGTGGATGCATCTTGTAGAGGGAGCCATCAACCCCCACGGTGGTCCGGAGGCGGCCGACCCCTTTGTTATCCCGCAGCTGGTTGAGGATGGCACCCAGCGTGGAGGCTACCAGGTTGGCCGAGCGGAAGGACACGATGGTGCAGACGTGCTGGACGGCGATGCAATCCTCGTGGGACGGCTCCACCCCCAGGCGGGTTAAAATTTCTTTGGCTTTGTTCAAACCTTCTTTGCTCCTATGAAGAGAGAGCAGTAAAGAGTATTCCTTAGTGGGGGAGCTCTAAAATGCAGGACTGAGGCGCATCCAACCATGGGTGTCCCTGCCTGGGCTTTGTGAAAGGGGTTAGAAAGAAAATTTCTTAGGGATCTGGACTGGGAAGCTCCATGAGGCTGGAAATAAAATGCTCTAAATATGCATTCATTCACAGATAGAAACAGCTTTCCATTAAAGCCTGCTGCAAACCTGCCACCTCCAAACCATGCAGCTCCAGGTACTACAGCAGCCGCCCTACGGGCAGGATTACTCCCATACGTACCCAAGAGCCTGCCCTCCTTCAAGTTCACTTCCCACAAGGCAACAGGTACATCGTGTCACTGGAATCCTCTTGAACAATAATCTCTCCAACACAGACCACATTTTCGTTGTGCCAGATGGTCAGACCAAGTCTCATACCAAGCGAGGTTCCTGTACTTCGAAAGCACGAAGCACGGGACCGGGACCAGCCTCGTCCTGCGGAGCCAAGGCATCCCCCCAGGAGCACAGCACGTAGCTCAGGCTGCAGCTGGTCCAACAGCACCAGACCCGAAGCAGAGCAGCAACCCCATGACAGCTCCTTCAGTGCATCCCCAAGAAAGTCAGCAACTTCCAAGCACTTTTACAGACCTGGAGGAATTAAATGCTTTTTCATGACACTGATGACTTCAAACAGCTTCTGCTCTTCAGAGCAGGAAGCCTCAGCCCCACAATTCAGCACAGGGTACACCTAATCCCATGCTTGCCTGTTCATATGTCTCAATGAATCAAGCCCAGTGTGAAAAACAAAACCCTGAGTGAAGGTTGCCCAAGTGATTTCACCCTAATGGGTCTCTTTTCAGGCTTTTACAACCTCACTGTATTTCTGCCTCTTGCACGGCTTTTTCCCACATTAGCACCCAGCCTGAGAGCAAAGTTTCTGGCAAAACTTATCCACGTCCAGCTCAGTTATTTCCCAGACAAAAACACAAGGAGTATATCTTGTCACTGCTAGCTGCACTCCATACATCTTTTTAAGGACTCTTGCATCTTGCTAGCATCAGCTAGAAATTTGAAGCTGCACAGGGATGTGCCTCCTACTTACGACCAAAGTGCTCTTCAGGGAGTGAGGTGGGATTTCAGGGCAAATTTTGCTCTTAATAACTTAATTTCTCAATAACTGCGTTTTTCTCGTTGTTGTTCAACATCACATTGGTTCATTACATGGACCTCTGTGGTTAAGACGAATGAACACACACATTTAATGGAAAGCTGTTCAAGCAAGACGGTCTGCAGGAACAGGAGTAAAACGGGGCAGGGGGCAACAGGCATCGCAGAATTTACTGGCTGTTCCCTTGGCGTTGCACTCGCAATCAACGGTACTTCTATACATGTGCACCAAAATCAGAAGCACTTTGAAAAGCCACCCCTGTGACTACAGTACAAACTATCCCAGTGATGTGAATTTTAAAAATGCAGGGGAAAGAGCCAGTAAGTCCTGACCAAAGGGGTGATGACACCATAAGAAACCAACTGGCGCATAGCTCAGAGGTCGCCGTGTAGCACCCGGCACTGCCTACGAGACTGAATGCTCTGCCTTGTCACGCTTGTTTTCCTTCTGCCAGCGATCCCGTGGATACAGCAAGGAGCAACACAAGTATTTGCTAGGAGGCACTAAGCCAATTCACTCCCGTGTTTAGCTGCAGGGTAGCAATTTCAGAGTTTTTCGAGGAGGGTGAGAGGTAGCACAGTGCATAACACCCTGTGGCTGCACAGACTGGTAGGCTTTCATAGTTCCTCCCAACACAGAAAAAGGAAGAAATCTCAGGGAGGAGGGCACAGGCTGTCTCCTGGGGCTCCCGACATGCTGGCTCTGCACCTGCGCTGGAAGATGGCAGCCACCCCCAATACAGCACACCTCCCCACAAAGTGAAAAGAGATGTTGGAAAATTAACACTCAGAGTCACTGTGAACCCCAGGGGGTGAAACGAGAGAGGTACTCACTTTTCTATGGCAGAAACGTGCTTCGTCTCAAACTTCCCTTTGGTGAGAAGCTCGGGGGTGATTCTCCCCTCAAAGAGCAGCCCCTCCTTGGCCATCTTCACCAGGATGAGCCTCACCAGCTCCCCCATGTACATCCCGCTGACCATCTTCTCAAACCTGCAGAAGAGGACAGCAGCAGTCACCCACCTGTCCATGGGCAACACTGGGAGGCAGAGCCCAGCTGTGCCACTGTACCACCCAGCCCAGCCTGCAGTTTGCCTCACCACGGGCAAAGCTGAGCTTTCTTGAACTGCTGAATTCATAACAGAAGTGGAAAAGGGAGCACAGAGTGGAAAACAGAAGCAGCAAAGCTCACAAATAACTGCCTCACTCACAGCTGCTTCCCAGGATTAAGGGATCCACGGTCGATCTCTCGATCAAACTCGGTCCTGATGTCTTCTAGCGAGCCGTCATCTCCAAAGGCGCCCCACTCCGTGTTAATGCACATCCTGCCCTCGTCCCCTTCCACCAGGTCGATGTGCCGCATCTCCTCCATGTAACAGGCATTGGTGCCAGTGCCTTTAGGGAAAGGACATCAGAAGGTGCTAACCAAAGAGGCCAGGCTAAGGGAGAAAAGCCACGTGCATGCTGCAGCAGCAAGGTGCGTTACCAATGATCAAGCCAACTTCGCAACGCTGGTCATCAAAACCACAGGTCATCATAGTCCCGACGGTGTCGTTCACAACAGCCATGATATCTGCGTCGTAGTCCTGATGGAGGAACAAAACGTGACTTGGACCATATGGCTTCTCTGGAAAACATGGCTTGTGTTTATCACCGGTTTGCTTCTATCGACTAATTTCACAAGGAATAGCAGACAAATAATTTGTCTGAATACCACAGCTCATCTTTTTAAATATCACCTGCTCCATCTGCCAGTTCCCTAGCCCACGTACCCAAGAAGACAATGAGAGCAGACTAACGCACCAGGCAAACAATAAAACAGCAGTAGTGTAATTCTAGAGAGCAAAGACCTGCTCTCACAAAAGCACCCTTAGGCAGGAAAGAGAAGAGCTATACACAAGGGAGGAACTCTGCAGTTAAACATCATGGAGTAATTTGATGCAGTTGCTTGAATCTAGAAAATATTCCCAAGTTACATCTCTCTCACAGAATTCACTTAAAACATCTAGGAGTTTTATTTCAAGTGAAGATTTTAATACAAACCTATAAGCAAATAATGCAATTTTAAAAAGCTATCCAAACGACACGCACTCATTCCTTTCCAGCTTCTTCAGTGTGTTATTCTACATGATACCAAGTCTGATGATAGTCACTGACTATAGTAATGTTGTTCGATGACAGTAGAACTCAGGTTTTTTTAAGTGTCCTGAATAGAGTAAATACTGTCCAGTTTCCAGTGAATGCGGATGCTGAGTAATCAACATATCACCTGGCTGGAAGCATTACGCAAACCAAATTCATTCCATCTCACGCTCAGTGCCTTTTTATTTGTTCAAATCAGCAACCTGGTCACCTTCACCGTCTATAAAATCAGCAGTGAGAAACTGCAGGGAGCAACACAGCTCACTGAGCTCAAAATCTCCTTTCTCTTCTACTGTGCTCCTCTCCTGCTCCCAGGCAAGGCAGCTGCACAACTCAGCTGAGCCCAGACCATGAGAGCAGTTTCTCAGGAATGGGATGTGTCGGTACCACTGAAAAGCTGCAGCACCGACACACAGCACTTAGTTTTTGTAGAGTGACAAAAGTGCTGAAGGTTGCCAGTGACAAACCACAACCGAGTAACTCAGGTTTGCGCTACGAGGAAAATCACAGCTTCCACACAGCAGCTCTGATGCCGCTCCACTTTCCCAGCAAATGGCAAAACCACTCATCTTCACACCAGAAAGCAGAGCTGCACCTTCGCTCAGTTCACACAGTCAAGTCAGTGACGTGAAGGGTGGTCCCTGACAAAGAAACACCAGCTTGCTGCGGTACAGAGTTAAAAAAAGAATGAAGGCCAATTTACCCCACGTTTCTTGATGGCCTTGTTAAGCAGCTTCACAACATCTGCTCCCTCCACTCCGCTTGCTTTGAAGCGCTTCGTCCAGGTTATCAGAATACCCTGATAAAACAAGAGAGCAACGTTCAACACGATGCCGCCATAAGACACAAACTGATTTTTTTTTCCCCTTAAAAACAAGATTTTATACTTCAAATGCATCTTCAAGTCTCTTTCCTTATATGACCTGACAACCCAACCTGAGACAACTGGTGGGCTTTGATTCTCATTACAGTAAGCTGAAAGATGGGAAATTGTTTACCCCTCCCTTGCTAGAAAATGGCTCGTTTGCATTTTGTACTTCCAGCCCTCTCTTCTCCCTGCTACTCCTCGACAGTTTTTCTTGGAAAACCATTTAATCCTTTTGGGCCATGGAAATTGGCTGCTTTCAGAAAAAGCTGACTGTGCGGGACTGACTAAAGAGATGGGGTGTGATGTTTGTACGTCCAGGACTCGGCTGCAGCGGGGATCAGACTGCTGCATGTTTGCTGCCTGGAGTCCCAAATATCCGGGCTTGTTTCACCATGGGATCATGTTTATGGGCTAAGGCAAATGGAAATACTGGAAATGTAGCAATGTCTGTCCCCAGCTTACAGCATGGATGAAAAAGGAAATCCTGGTATCGAATGCCTTGTCTGCAAACTGTCATAAAGAGGCTGCAAATCCCCCAAGGTAACAACTACATCTTGTTTTTTTCTATTTAGATAATGCCTGGCTGATTCAGAGCACTCAGTAAATAAGTAAGTAATAATAAAAGAAAGAAAAGAACGCTGACAGTAGTCAACAGGGAAGACTACTCCAATCATCTCAGCTTTTCACACCCATCACAATATTCACATCTATCACAACGGGAGTTAAAAAAGCTAAAAAACAGAAAAGCTGAAGCCTATAGACACAAGCAGCGACTGTGCAGGTGTACGTTTGCCCTTATCTCAGCTTAACAATCAACCAGATCTCCTGTGCATGTTCCCCTTCCCAACTGGGATAGCAGTTAGCCCCAAAGGTAGAGGGGACAGAGGGATTAGGGCAGCTCTTTCCAGACCAGAAGGAATTCCTACCACTAAACCATAAACTCAGCTTGCACCAGTTTTGCCACTGTGCTATCCTCATTAGCACTGCTTAGAAACCCTGCAAAGCCCTGTGCTGCTGTGCAGAACTATGGGCAAAGCCCACCCTGCAGGCACAGCTTTAATGGTCAAAAAGGCCCCTTGGTCCATGTAATTTTTATCATTCAGGAAAGCGGTCAAACCACACTGGCAAAGAGCAGCCCTTCTCAATGTGAGCAGCCACTGTGCTGGAAGGATTTTCTGCTTTGCCAGCAGGGAGGAGTCCTTGGAGTACAGCAGGGTTGAGCGGGTCTCAACCATGCGGTGCCACCTTGTCACTCTCAGAGAAATCAGGGACTACCCTGCCTCCTTCTGCTCACCAAGCGTGAGACCAGCACCCAGGCAAGCACAGCCTCGCAGAAGCAGCAATCCAGGAACAAATCTGGCCCACAGAATCCGGAAAAACGTATTTTTCAAACACCCAAAATATCACAAAAACTCTCAGAAAGAGTCCACTCTGCCACCACTCATCTCCAAGTCTCTACAGGTGTCCCCAGCCCATCCCACGTGCTCCCTGCCCCTGCCTCACACAAGCGTAACTTCATCCCGGTTAGCTTGAGCAAACCAGCCCACAAACATGCACCTTTTGTACAGCCAGATTTTCACAAGGGCAACTCAAATTCACAGTCTCAACCCCAACGTGACTCTGGTGCGGTCAGGAGTCTGAGCCTTACCGTACAGCACAGCCAGACCGCAGAGCTGCACCAAAATCAACTCTTCTCAAAGGCAGCCCTCTGCTCTTAGCTACATTCAGACCCTGAGTTAGCAAACACCCTTGGTTTCAGCTCTCAGCATCGCTCAGCAAGTATGGAATGTAATAAAAACTGTGCCTCACCTGGGCCTCCTTGGCACCAACACCTGGGGAGCTGTTGCACCAGGCTATAACCTAGAGACCTGCAAGCTAGAAAAGCAGGTCGTACTTCAAGGGTGCAACCTCTTCGCCTTTTGTGTAGATTTAATTTCCCCGGCCTTAATCTGCTACACCGTTGCCATAGCAATGCTGTACCAGGAGCCTGCTGAGTCATTTGTGATATAACGAGCAAAAGAAGGAAAATATCGTAGCATCCTTGTCATGGGAATCACATCAGTCACTTCACACAAGGCTGGTTATTTCCATCCCTTTTTAAAGCATGTTGCTTCCAGGTACCCTGCCCGATCCCCTCCTTGGTGCTGAGCACCCAGCCTGCTCAGGAGGAAGACCCTGCTCCGGATCGGTGTGTGCACTCAGGAAGCTCAGCAAAATCTGAGCAAACACTGCTGGGCTGGGTCCTTCCCAGTTATACCCCATGGAGAGGTGAAAAAGGCTGCAGAGGAGGCAGGCAAAACCGCTGCCGTGTTTACAGGGTCAACCATAATACCCAGGAGCTCACGCAGAGGCAGTACAAAACATCAGATGCCTCTTCGTCATCTGCTAACCAGCTCTTTCAGACAGAAACATAAACACAAAAATGAAGTCTGACAGTCTAACACTCATCTACCCCAAAAATGAGACTTGTTTGGGATACTGCTTTCATAGCAGTGTTTTAATAACACGGTACCTCTTCTGCATATGATGAAAATTGTGAAATCTTCTTACCTCATCTAGCTTGGATTGTCGACACGGGAAAGAAAACGTAAACCCTACTGGTAATTTCTTGTCTTTGATTTGTTGTTTCTCCATAAAGTCTCCCAGGCATTCAGCAACATGATCAAAAAGCTGTAAGAAAATGAAAGGTATAAAACCACCCTGATTAGAGATACAGTTTCAGGGAGAAAATATTTCAAACTGCACAAGAAAACTGTACTGGGTGAGAGGAAAGGGGAAAACACCTGCTCCGAATTTTTAAAGATATATAAATGACATAGCTATAAAAATTCTCTCAGGCAGCGTATATTAACACCTCAATAATTAATAGATTATGAAATACATTGTCCTTTTACACACCTAATTTTGCACGGCTTCTTTTACACCCATATAAAAACGCTTTTCCTGAAACAAGAGCCTGCCATAACCCTTCTACTTAACATTTGATGAGAACAAAAATGTTCTTTTAACCTTTCAATAACAGGAAGGAGCATCTCAAAAGAACATTTGGGATCCAGTCCCAGACGAGGTTGAGCACTTTCGCAGCTACACAGAGAAGATCAACATCTGCTTCACTCAAGCATTGCTGAGACCAAAGAAGCCAGCGCTTTGCAGAAGCCACCCAAAAGGACATCACCTCAAAGTTATTTCTAAAGCACACAACAAACAAAAAGGAAAACCAAGGGATTTGTCTAAATATTTTACATGTTCTGAGAAACAACCCAAAATAGTAACATTTTCTGCACATTTTATAACACTGGACTATGCAGGCAGCCTGCACCGGGCTTGCAGGTACCAATTCCCACCTAGCCACCTCGGTGGCCCCTTGGCAGTGCCCTGGGACAATGGTACCACGTGTGCCCACCAGCCAGGCGTGCCAAGGAGTGTGTGGCCACGAAGGTGAGGGATGTCTCTCACACCAAGCTATTTGGAAAGCACCTCAGGTAGACTGCAACACTCAAAGCCAAAATCAAGCCCTGGCAATTGAAGCAACAAAATTTCTGTCTACCTGTACCAAAAAGCCAGACATGCCTTGGACTGACCCGTACCAGAAATGGATGTCAAACCTATTAACAAGTCACCGCCTGCCCCAGAAGATAACTGTGCTTCACATTTTAACTCCCTGCAAAAAAAAACAAACAAACAAACAACTCTATCTGCAGCACTGGTGGGATGAGGCCAGGAAAACTGCTCAGAAGATTGGGGATAATTGGGAGGGAGTACAAGAAGATACCCACTGGTTGCAATTAGCCTGCACAGCTTTATTAAGAACAATTCACAGGCAGGCTGCAGCAATTGCAAAAAATAAAGAGGAATATTTTGCCATTTGAAGCAGATCAAGCAGCTGTGTCTGTAATGTTACAGTTTAACAGAACACCTTAAACTCATTCCTAAAACGAGGTCAGATTTGATTAAGCAGAAGTACAGTAGTTTCCCAGGGAAAATGTTGACATTCATTGTCCCGGGCAAATCAAGGACAGTTCACTGAGCGCACGCAGTGAAATGGCATGGGAAAGCAACCCACGCTGCTGCACTGCTGTAAGGCTATTTTGAGCTGTCCAGACGAGGGAGAGAGAAAAAGGAGTTACAAAAAGAAGAACTATAGTTAAGTAATAAGATATGACAACTTCTCCAGGAGGACCACAGAAATAACAGGGGTGTATGTTTTTTTTACGGTTTCCATCTCACAGAATCACAGACTCAATCAGGTTGGAAGAGCCCTCAGGGATCATCGAGTCCAACTCAATAGTTGACACCACCATGTCAACTAGACCAGGGCACTAAGTGCCATGTCCAGGCTTTTCTTAAACACCTCCAGAGACGGTGACTCCACCACCTCCCTGGGCAGCCCGTTCCAATGGCTAATGACCCTTTCTGAGAAGAAACGCTTCCTAATGTCTGAAAGTATCTTGCTAAATACTCAATCCTACTAAACTTTCAGCTGCTCCCAGGATTACAAACGATAACCAGGGGCCAAGCTCAAACGCCTCAGGAATTCAGAAAGCAGGAAGAACTATTGACTGTGGATGTTCCTACAAAAATCCCTCTCATGCCATGAACCACACATAGAGAAGAGAGGGGACTTGCTTTGTGAGTCCAACTGCAAAAGACCCCTGGGCATTCCCAATGCACGCCGGAAAGTCCGTGCACCTGCCGGCGTGTGCCCACGAAGCGCTGGTACAACCTGCCGAAGCTTGCCTCGGTGAGCAACGCGCCGTGAGTCAGTAGGGCTCTGCGCTGGCAGCGCAGCCCCTGCCGCAGCCTGCACGGGCAAACGCGGTTAACTATTAGCCACATTCTTGAGGCTACAGTAGCAGTGCCTGGTCAGTGATGTACGGTCTGGCTGCGCTACTGTTTCTCATAAAGCACAGAGGGAAGGCACTGCTCTAAGGGAGAAAAGAAAGAGAGAGGCATTTATTAATTTTGCCACCATTGACGAATTTTTCCTAAGGAGACTCAAGGAAGCATCTGTATGTGCCCACGCCCATATTAACATCCAGACTTTACAAATGCCAAATAACTTTCACAGGACAGTAGAGGCAACATTACGAAGTTCCTGGGGAGGAATAACCCCATGCACTGGTACAAGCTGGGGGCTGATCTACTGGAGAGCAGCTCTGCAGAGAAGGACCTGGGTGTTCTGGTGGACAACAAGTTCACCATGAGCCAGCAATGTGCCCTTGTGGCCAGGAAGGCCAATGGTGTCCTGGGGTGCATTAGGAAGACTGTGGCCAACAGGTCAAGGGAGGTTATCCTGCCCCTCTACACGGTCCTTGTGAGGCCACATCTGGAGTACTGTGTCCAGTTCTGGGCCCCCCAGTTCAAGAAAGATAAGGAATTACTGGAGAGAGTCCAGCGAAGGGCTACAAAGATGATCAGAGGGCTGGAGCACCTCTCTTATGAGGAGAGGCTGAGAGAGCTAGGTCTGTTCAGCTTGGAGAAGAGGAGACTGAGAGGGGATCTTATCAACACTTACAAATACCTTAGGGGCGGGTGTCAAGAGGAGAGGACAAGACTCTTCTCAGTGGTGCCCAGTGACAGGACAAGGGGCAATGGGCACAAGCTGAAACATGGGAAGTTTCGTCTGAATATGAGGAGGAACTTCTTTACTTTGAGGGTGCTAGAGCACTGGAACAGACTGCCCAGGGAGGGTTGGAGTCTCCTTCTCTGGAGATATTCAAAACCCGCCTGGACATGACCCTGTGCAATGTGCTCTAGGTAAACCTGCTTTGGCAGGGGATTGGACTAGATGATCTCCAGAGGTCCCTTCCAACCCTTAACCATTCTGTGATTCTGTGATTTAATTAAAGTAGGGCAGGCGAACTGAGGATAAATCCAAATTCCTGCCCACCCACAGGTGTGTGGCAGGGAACAGTGTGAGCCCAGCATTGCATCAAATGTCAGAGACAGCCATAGTGAACGCCTCAGCCAAGAGGGAAGGACCAGCCAGGTTTTACACCTTTATAGACCTGAAGCAATACAACCACGAGACACTGAGTAATATCATATCAGGCTTCATTACTTCCTCTGGCCATGAAGTTGCCTGCTCAGGTTGGGCTCCAAGAAGTCTCCCCAAGGATGCACCTGGCTGGCAGCCGGCAGACTTTGGCAAGCAGCTGAAGATCTGAGCTCAAGCTCAAGCCCCTGAACGGGGAAGATTTAAGGAGCAAGGAAACCACGGCTTCACATCGGGAGAACGGTCACAAATCTGTAACCTACCTCCGCTCACGGCAGAACACAAAAAGCAACACCAAAATCAAGCCTCCAGGCACGCTCCCATTCGCTGAGCTGACAAGGAAGACGGGCTTCTTACAAATTTTAGACCTGTTATTACACTGCTGAAGTCAATGAGAGTTTTGCCTTTGACAGGGAACTGTTTCCGACTGGCAACGCTGTCAGCCCGTGCCTGACAGATGGGCAAAAATAGAAGTTTGAAAGCAACGAAGCAGAAAATATCAAAACGAACTGTGCCAGCGAGGCATGAAGCCATAAATTGCAATCCCTCCAATAAGCACATTATGTATTAGGCTTTAAGAGTATAACTCACTGAAGTTAGTGACACAGCTTGCTCAAAAACATATTAGTAGCCTACCCGGCACGGGCAGTTCAGTCCAAGTATTCCACTAATCTGGCTCAGAGATTTCAGAGAACCTCAACCGTACGCATCAGTCACAAGCACCACATCATCACCTGCCTGCACACCTCCTGGGCATCCGCCATGCTCCCTGTGATGTCTCACAGCAAGCATTTGAGTTGTGGTTGGATACTGTCATGGGACAACTTCAAACCCGGATGCAATTCTGATGATGCTTCCAGTTCTCCTCTCCTTTTCCTGGTACTTAAACACCAGGAGCAACTGTCCCCCCAGGGTCAGTGGAAGCCTTGCTCGCCTCTCTCTCAGTTTAAAAGCCATGACAAAGCCTATCAGCCTGAGCTCCATGCTGCTGGTTCCCGACAGCCAAACAGCCTTTGGATATTTAAAAATTAAAACATAAACACGACAAAGCCCCAGAAGGAATGCAGACCTGGTGTCTCCTTTCCTGGCTTCTCCTTACCACCCTTATCATGTCTCCATCAAGTCTCACCTCAAGTCAGCCTGCCTGGCCTCCCTGGGACAGACACTTGCCCCCTGGGTGTGTGGGTAGCCCTGCTACTTGTCAGTCTCCAGCTCCTGACACTCCTAGATGGACAAGCAACCCCGTGCTCCAAACCTGCCTCCGGGCAGCCCACCTAACTTCCCTGCTTCCACCAGCAACAGGCAGCTCAGCTCAGCTCCCCTCCAAAACCCTTCCGTGGGAAAGCCGCTGCATGACCTTTTGGTCAGATAACAAAGCAATAATGTTAGGAAAAGTCTTTACAAGAAAGATATTTTGTTGCTGTGGTTCAGATATCGCAGCAATGCTTATATCAGTGCTACTTAAAAGTCGTGACTGCCATCTTACACTCACCATTGCATCAGAATGCAGCAGCAGTTATTAGATACAGACATTAAGGTTATTAAGGTGACTACAGAAAACATATTAAGGGTAGAAATGCTGTTTGCACAATTTTTCTTTTTTCCCCTCTCTTGTTTATTCTTCTGAAGCAAGCGATAAGTTTCCTGCAGGTCTCTCATACTCCTAAATAGCATTTCATTCTAGTACAAAGTGTAAAAAACTTGCTTTTCCCAACAATGAAAGTTACCTGGTTTGTCTTACACTGACACGGAGACAAATCCGTCAGTAAAATATTCATTGTAATCCACTTCCTGATCATAAAAAGAAAACAAATTTTTCCTAAGAACCCAATTTGAAATCCAAGTAAATGGATCCATACTTTTTCTACTCTTGGAACATGGGAGATTAAAAAAAAACTCTATCATTTATTCAGCAAAAATCAAGTTGAAGTTGTGCCAAAACATTCTATCAGCTTCCTGTAATTTTTCTAATGTACTTGTACTTTCCACGAATGCTGAGTTGCTCAGACTGCCAGGACAGATATGTGGCTGTCATGGGTATTTCTATCCCTCATCTAACACTACAATTGCAGGGCTGGTCATGCTCGTGGCTTACAAAGACTAAGTTGTTTTCCTGATCTCCATTCCCACCTGTGGAAAGTAATTTTACTATAAAGGTCAGAATTTTTACTTCTAGGCCATTTTTTCCCCAACTCAGCCAAAAGCCTCCCACGCAATGACAGCAGATTTCCAGCATCCATGTGTGCTCTGTTACACTAATTACTGCTTATTTATTTTCAGTATCGACACAGAGCTGTAGTCGAGTCCGTGCACGCTGTAGGTGCAACTGTTAGGATGCTAAGGTCATTCTTGTGATGCTTCTCTAACACGGCAGTGTGACAGCAGCTAATCTTTACAGAGACGTCCCAAGGAAGAGGTGCTTACCCGCGTCCCACTGCCGTGCATGATATCTTCAGGTGTATTATAAATTTCGCTTTCCATCTGTACCGTCTGCTTCTTCTCATGCGATACCTTCACCCGCAGAATCCGGAAATAAGAACCGCCGAGATCCAGTGCAATGAAATCTCCTTTCTCTACGTGGAAAAACAAGACACAAGCAATTAAAAGTTGTATGCAACACAAATCTGGGGAACATCAAGCTCTGTTAAGTATAACACACAGCAAATGCCCAGTGCCTACAGCAAGGAAGTTCTAGCTGCAGGGCATCCACGTGAGGCATCACCCTGATTCCTACAATTTAACAATGAAGTTGGTGCAATGGCAACGCCAACCACCACTGATACACAGGCAACTGCCATGAGGCTTTATCCAAAAAAGAAGGGACTAACAGTGGACAGTCTGTTTCCAGATCTCATGATGAAGCTGGCAGAGCAGAGATCTCAGGAGAAAGCCAAAAAGATGTTGAAAACAGAGACAGTAAAATGAAAGGATGCCAGACCATTGATGAGGAGTCTTTTGCTGTGAAGTAAAATGAAGGAGTGCTGGATTGTGCACTCCTCTAAAATCAACAAATTACACACAGATGTAGTTAAAGCAGGAACCACTTATTTCTCCCCTGGAAGCTGAGATTCACTGCAAACTGCAGTCAGGTAACAGAAGTCAGGGAAACAACAGCTTGAAAGATCACAGGGCGGCCCTGCACTGCTGCGAGAGTTATTCAGAAGTTGGGATCCCTTGCACAGAGCTCCTAAATAACGCCCCAGGAGCCAGGCAAAGAGTTAGGATACCTCCATCTCCCTGTGGTAGAAAGGGATTTGGATTTCTAAGGTCTGAAGCCAAATCCACTACCCCCTCACCTCCACAGACCTCAGGGTGTAATTCAGGCAACACGTGGTCTGGCTATCTGAGGAATGACACTTTCAGCACCCCCTGAAGAGCAAAGCAAACATATTTGACCGAACTGCTTCCGCTATCTCACCTTATCAAAGAGGGAGCAAACAAAGACAGCGATTGTTAAAGTCTGCGAAAAGATAATATTTAGGGAAGCAGCGTGCACAACTCATCCCACAGGAGCGCGTGTCCAGGCTGCAGTTGATCACCGAGACTCTTTGCAAGCACCCATGTCTGCGCACTGCATCCCCGGGCTCACCGAGGAGGATGAAGCAGAGGCGCACGGCGCTTTCTCATCCTGGTTTGCTCCTCAATTTGTACTCTTCTGTGGTGTCAGAAGCACCCCACACCATGGTGGCACGAGCTGTCTCCCCCACATCCTGCCCCACTGATGCATATTGCCAGTCCCATCCTGCGATGCTCTTTGGCCTCTTTTCATTCTGCCTCCCAACTTCAAACTATGACTTTGGAAAGGCCATTCCCAAGATCATCGTTTTTCCATTTCTACCTAAATTCAATGTGGAAAGACCTCTAGCACCTGGGAAAACTGGTACCTTTTGATGTGTTACCTCAAACTTCGACTCAGCTCTGGGAGACTTCTGACCCCACGCTGTCACCAAAATATCGGGTATGCAATTTCTCCCTGAGGATTTACAGACCCAGGCTTGCGTCTGAGATTGCTCTGCCCAACCTCAGACCAAAACTCCTACAGTCCAGTGAACTGTTCCTCCTCATCGCCCCATGCACCTCCAGGAGGCCCATCCTGCTCAGCAAAGCTGGATGAGGCATCCCTTGGGGCAGGACCTCTAGCAGGAACAGCCTAAGCGATGCAAAGACACTGCAAAAGCCCTTATGGTTTTCCAAGGTTGCAGTGTAATACAGAAACAAAACACTGTCGTGTGAGAAACTACAAAGAACAATAACCCCTGTACAAAAAAAAGTAGCAAAACGACAGAGCCCAGAACTCCTAACAATCCTCCTACTTGTAGGGCATTGCAATGCAGCTTTTCCTTCTCACTGCTTAAGATACGGGCAAACTCAAGAGTTGGCCTAAATACGGATCCTGCAGCGCCTCCCTACACGCTTCTGAACAGCGTGGCTTTAAACATCCCTTTGCTCCAGTATGAAAGTCATTTAAAACGTGGACGTATCCAAACTGTAGATGCAGTTCCCTTCTACAGTCAGGTTTGGCATAACAAACTCAGTAACTCATAGCTCCCTTCACTGCAACACGAGCTGAAGCAAAACATCCACCACAAGTGTCTCATTAAGCCAAATACCCGAATAAGCTTTATCATATGAGTATCATTTGTCGAATGAAAGTCGTTACCTCCAATAAATACTGGAAAAATCAACACTGGACCAGATGGCCCCTTTTCAAGCCTCAATGCACCTTGGTATGTACCTCAAACAAATACTGCACTTCAGAAGTATCTTCCCTGGCAGTAAATTAACACATTAGCATGTTTCATTTCCAGCACCATCAAGCTCATCGCAAGATAAAATTTATTAAGAACTATCCTTTTCAGTTAAAAAGAAGAAAGAATTCTTGAACTAGAATGTAAAACTTTCTGTATGCAAAGTAGCAGCTTTCTTTCAGTGTAGTTCAGGAATTAAACCCAAGTAGCAGCATTTAATCTATGCTTTGTAACACCAAAAAGCAATCAAACCTGCTGTCAATTGATTTATGAAAATCCTTTGAAAGTGTTTTGAATTAGCTTGAGATACCGTCCTGGGCACTCTGGACCAAAAACATTTCGTAAACTAAGCAAAAAACTTGGCTAACACACCAAAGTCTCCATAGTCTCCAAAATTATTATTCAAAAGCTCCTTGTTAGTACAGTACACAAGCACAAATCTGAAACGAAACAACAGTATCTTCCTGAATAGTCAGCTCTCATAATAATAATCAGACTCAGAGGAAAGAGCTTACAAGGCAGTAATTAGAGACGGGCCAGAGAGAAGGGCAGGCTTTCAGCCCCTGGCTGTTACGGAGGGACAGCTGGAGGCAGAAATCGCCGTCGGCCAGGAGCCGAGCCCACGCTTTGGGTACAGCAACGCAGACCCATCTGCGAGGGCCCCCCGAGCCCTCCGGAGGGAGAGGGAAGGGGCTCCGCGTCTGCCCCGGCTGCTGTGCGGCAGCTGAGCCGGACGCGGCAGGCACACGCAGGTGAGTCAGGGGAAGAAATGCCACGACACCCACCCACAGCAGATATTGCTCGTAACTGGGGTCAGAGCACGGCTTTTCTAGGCAAATGATGGAATGGTTTTGCCTGCATTTCTACCAGCTCTCCAAAGAGACGCTCAGGACATGCATATACAGATTATTATCGTGTTATACAGAAATTGTCCAGGGCAAAGCACTGCCTTGCTCTAATCCGTGCTGCAAATACACTGCCCACAGCATGCCTGTCCCGGAGAGGCTGGCAGGAGCCAAATGGGCACAGGATCAAGAACTGAGCACCCCGTGCACAACACACAAGGTTTCTTTTTTAAGTAGGTGTGTAATACATGATCTGAAATTAATGCCTTGACGTGCAGATACGCATACGCTTGGACCAGGGCTACTCACTGCTCTGGCTCGTGCTCGATCCCAGCAGCATTCAGCAGGCTCTCCCACCGCTCCTGGCCAGGTGCAGATCCCCTTTCCCTGTGCCATACTGCATCTCAAAGCCTCCCCAGTTCATGCCACAGAACAATTTGCAAAATTATCTGACTCACCATAAGCAGCTCAGATTTGCTAACCTGCAGTGCCTGGCAGACCAGGGCACTGATGACAGGTCTGTACTCAACGGAACCCAAACACACATGAAGGAAAAACAGGGATTTCAGAGTCAGTAAAATTGCTGGGATTCCATGCAAAAGCCCTCAAGCCACCTCACTTGCAACCCCTTGGAGCAACGCCTGCCCATGACCCAGCTGTGTGTGGCAGCTCCTGACTTTCTCAACATGCTCCGAATTTCAACACAACGTTTCAACATAACAGCCAGCAGTGCTAAATTAAAGGAAACACAGGATTCAAGCTTGTTTTCCCTTTGGTTTTTTTTAGACAGAGAATCACGTTTCAATTAAAAAGCTTAAGGTGGCAGAAAGCCACCGGGCAAAGCAGAACTATCAAAGATTTCCACCTGCCAGACAGCGCCAAGTGACACAAAGCACCAGGCTTCATGTTCCTTCACCCAATAAATTCTTGATCTTAACTCAAAAAAAAAAAAGCATCAAAACAGGTAACTGTGTTACGCAGTTCTTGCAACTGGGCCATTTCTGCACACAGGGACATAATTTGTGGTGGGCATCAAACTACAGTCAACCAAACTCATGCTACATGAGAAGGAAATCCAGTGTTACCACTCAGTAATAAACACACTATTACATACTCTTTATAAATATATTTATATACTCTATATAGTATTTCTTTTTTTATAACACTGGAATAAATAATAGGGGCGATCTTGGTCTCAAATACCAACACAACATCTTTTTGGTTTCTGATAGCTCTTTGTGCCACTTTTATCAGGTACAGTGAGCACGGAAAAACCAACACCTACACCTGGATAGAAACAGCTCAGTACACCAGAGCAGCAGCTTTGGAGCCACACACTGCAGTCCCGTGGAGTTCTGTGAGTTTGCCCTAAGACAGTCTGCAAGAGGTAGCTACAAAAAGCAAAACAAATACCAGGGAACTCAAATTCAGCATAATAAGGGTTCACACTTCCACTGGGGAAAAAATAAGGAGAAGAGATTTTGAGTCAAACAGCAAATGACCAAAAGCCACTGTATTTGTTAAGGCTCTGGATCACACGAGTGTGAATTGCATAAATCAGAAATCTTCCTATGTGAAGTATTGATTGTTGGCAGACAAATCTCGGCATAAACGTATTGACTGTTAGTGGACTGATTGCTAGGAAGGGCTCTTCCATTGGCAACAGAGTGGGTTTGACAAAGGAATCACAAAATCCTCCAGCATCTGTGGGAACAGACCTGCACACAGAGGGGAGGCTGTCTTCAAAACGTTGTCTGGACTCGCCAGAAAGAAAATTGCTCTTGTTCTTGGTAGCACATCAGTGTATTTCTAACCGACTTCCCACGAAGCACACCATGTTTAATACGGAAAACAAACACTCAGCTCCTTACCTGAACCATCAGGAATGGACCTGACGAATGTAGGAAGCATCTTCACTGTAGCCGTTGGGTTAAAATCTCTGGAGAGGCCGTTCTTCATCTCTCTCCTGAAGCGAGCCATAATGTCTAGCAGCGTTTCGTCAGAGAGCCGCATGGCGTAAAGGTATTTATCAATCTGGGGAAAAAGGCAAACACCACCACGGAGTGAAAGACTGCCCTGAGGTGCCCAAGTGGGGCTATACCTCTCTTTAATTGCAAAAATAGCCTATAGCCCCAGCTCGGCCCCAGGGCTCTGGCCAAGCTGACAACACAGCCACACGCTTCACGCCTTGTCTTTTGGCTCAAAAATCAAGGAAAATATGCAAGTGCTAGGACCTACGTGAGCTGAAGCCCCCATCCCACTGCCTTTCCAAGGCAAGAACCCAGTCCCACATCACTCTGCTTCCTCTTTTCCACACAGAACAGTTCGCCCACAGCCTCACATCACTATCTCCAGCCCTCGCCTCCCCTCTCAGCTCTCCTGACTGTCCATAAGCTGAACAGCTGAAGCTAAAAATCCCTCTTTTGGCACCTCGTCCTAGCTGGGGTGATGCGGGTGTCACTGCAGTCCACAGAGGTGCCTTGTATTTAAAGTCTTTCATTGTGAAGGACTTGCCACAGCAGTTTTGGGGCTACGTCCCAGGCTGAGAAATGATTTCTGCACAGCAGACCATTTTCCCTATCCCACTCCAAAGCTATCCACAGCCAGAGGGTCAGGAGAGGCAGAACTTGGCTGTGGGCAGGTAACGTCTTCCTCCTCAAGATAAAACATCAAATTAAAAGTTGTTGACTTCTCCCTTGTGGCTTCCCAAGACAGGAACTTTCTTTACCTCCCTGGAAAAAGGAGGCGGTTCCAGTTTTCCAACAATATTGCTCTCCATAATATTACACCCATCTTCAGCATCAGGAGGAGTGAGAGATGCTTTGATGCCTCAAAAATACAACTTGGCCTCGGGGGGTTCTTGCTAAACACACATGTCCCACCCCTTTTACCTCAGCTGCCAGTCTATTCTTGCCTTGTCTCTTTACCTGCCTTGGAAATTTGGTTCTGCAAACAGCTCAGATCGAAGCCACACCTTTGGGATCAACTTTTGCTTCCAGCTTAGTAGGACCAAGAAAATAAAACCCTGCCCATGTTTATCATCCTCAGCAAAACTGGAAAAGCCACTTCATTTTAAACCTCAGGCCAGCTCTGTGCCAAGGCCACCTGTGTCTCCTTTGCTGCTCTGGAAGCCTTGAGAGCAACTAATCTCTCAGCTGGCATTAAGTCCTAACAGGACCAATGCCACAATAAAACACTCCATGTGAAATGTATGCATGCAAGTGCTCCATATACCGGGGACTTTGAGACAGGAAGCGATGAACAATGCCATTGGCAAAGGAAATGTGGACAATCAAAATGTAATTAAACCCTAAACTGCCCGTAAAACCAGCGCCAATTGAATTGCTCCTGCAGAAAGTACTCCTGCCCGCACGCCTGCACCAAAGATACTGTATCTCCCCGAGCCAGAAGCCCTCCCACCGTGACCAAGCATTTACAGAGCCGAGGGAGGAAGGCAAGGATGGACGGCGCTGCTGGGCGCAGCTACCCGGCCTGATCCTGAACTGCGGGGCTGGGGCGAGCCCGAACCGCAGGGCCACAGCCAGAGGCTGCCCAAGCTGCGAAGTGTTCAGTGCCATCACTTGCAGAGGAAGGGCAAAACAGTCATCAAATAGATGCAAAGGGGAAGTCAGAGTGCAACAAAATGATACCATGCCTTTGCTCCACGAACCGGTGAAGGTGCAGGTGCACAGCTGAAGAGCAGAAGCGCTGAGCCCAGGTTCTCTGTTGGCAGAGGACAAATGTGAGACCCCAGGGCAGCATCCCCACATCCCAGCTGTGTCCTGTGCCGCCACGATGCGCTGACAGCCCTGTCGCAGCGGCAACCACAGCCGGCCACTGGTGTCATTTCACTCCAAGAACAAAAACCTGGACGGGATGCACCCCCTCTGCAGCCCCAAACAGTGTGGGGACGGACGCAGAGGCTGGTGTTGGGCTGGGCAGGAATGTCTCTTCTCCGCGGCAAACCCTGACATGGGTTTTTATTAGCAGCGACTGTCAAGCCATGATGCCAGAGCACGAGGCTGTTCCCTTTTAAAGCGGGGGGAACTCTTTTTAAGGCTGAGCTTTCAGCAGCTCACCCTGCTGTTCAGAGGCCTGATTCCCCAGTCTCCCAGTGACAGCTACGCTAACACATCGTTCACACAGTCAGACTTCACTCTGCAATTAAAATACCCCTCTGCAAAGCCCTGCTGCTGCATTCTCCCCAAAACAGGGCTGAAGGATTTGCCCGCCCCCACCACCACAAGCCCTGTTGTAAACGCAGGTTTTGGCGTTGGCACAGTCAGGACCAGACCAGCCCGTTCTCCCCACCTCTGCCCCACGCTGCCCTCACCAGTGAGGGAAAACAGGAGGGAGGGCTCTTTTTCCTCCCGTGGAAAACCAGCGAGCGCCGCCAGCGCCCTTACGTAACGGGGCCGGACCCTCCAGCCTGGGGAGCATCACCTCGCGCTGCATCGCTGTGCATCATCGCGTCGCGTCGAGGCCTTCTTCACCGCTGAGACTCACGGGGCTGGGGGGGGGGGAGATGGGGACTAAACCTCGGTTTGAAACAAAATCACTCCTGTGTGTGACAGCTTCCCAAACTAGAAAGGGCAAATAGCCATAAATAACTGGGTGGGGGAGCTGGAGGCTGGATTATGGGATGGAGGTTTAATAACTCCCTGCTCTGTCTGCGGTAAAAGCCGATCAGAAAGCAAATCTCAGCCTTATCCGAAGGGAAGCAGCGGAGGGGCCGGCAGGGACAGAGACGGGAGCTGCCAGCAGCACCCAGCAGGACACACAGCCCTGCTGAGGCTCCCGTGGGAGATGGGTGGAGAGCAGGAGCAATGTCAGGCTGGCGGTTGTCTGGGCAAGGAGCAGAAAATGCTCCTTTATTTATCTGCCACCTCAGAGCCATCCCCCCTAGGAAGGGCATCTTCCCAGAGTGCCACTGTGGGAGCCCTCCAAGAGCTCAATCACTTTTTTTCCCCCTGTTTTTCTTTAAAAAAAAAAAAAAAAAAAAGCCAGACGGAATCTGTGAGCAATTTTTGTTTAAAATAGGATTTTATAATCCAAACCATATGCACGTAGTTTTTCTTGGTCATATAGGAAAGATGCTTTTTTGTACTTGGGGAAAAGAAGTTTCTGAAAATCCAGCCATCACAGCAGCCTCTCCGGGAGGTTGTGAATAATTATAAGCGCATAATGAAACGGGCAGCACGGAGGGCCATTCCGTCAACTCATGCCTTATTCCCCTGACACTGACAACAGTCCATGGTATCCAAGAACAGAGCACTCCCACAACAATTTCAGAAATCATTAGCACCTATTTTAGACGCAGCCTTTGCACGAAAACCCTTCAGCATGTAAGCATTTTTCTGCAGAGCTAATCAAACTCCGTACTCCTTTCAGCATTGGGAAGATTCATTAAGAGCCAAGGCATGTTAAAACAAGTAGTTTAGACATCCTGAAACTGTTCCTGCTTACTTATGATTTATCAGATTGGTTCCTAAAAAGCCTTTACACAGGCGGGTCACCACCACAGGGCTTTTTTCTATGCCAGTTGCTACATTTTACACCCCATTCCATCATGTTCTTTTCAGGGTTAAACAGCATTTAAATGTCACTCTTGGGTTGCAAGATTTTTTTCTTCACTCACCAGATAATAGGACAAAAAGGTATTGTTTCCCTGACAGACAGAAACCAGGCAACACCTAGAGGCTCCCTTTGCTGGGGCCAGCTACCGCAGGTACAAACCTGTTGGAAACAAAAGGTACTCAAAGGCGGTTTTACAAAAGCAGCACAGATGCCTGGGATGCTCCGTGGTGCTGGTGGCCCTGAGGATGGAAGTCAGCCTCTTAGAGAAATCGAGGCCTCGGTTCGGGCTGTGCAAAGTCCTCTGTCACAGCGAGGATGCTCAGCTCAAGCTGCTGCCCGTGCAGGATCACAAACGTTCAGGAAGAAGATGTTTTCAAAAACATCTGGGTTATTTATCCTGCTTGGAGTAAAACCACAAGCCTATTTATATGGTACAGGGCATCGTACATCACCAGCTTGCTTCTGCACAGCAGGGTCACATGCAAGTGCACATATGTGTGGTTTCATGGGAAAATGCCCCCTTGCCGGGGCTGCTGTGCCCTGGGGCTGCCAAGGCGTGATGAACCACTCACATCTCTGACACTACACATCCACCCTGCCTATTCCTCCCGCTCGCCACGACTCATCTTGAAAAATGCTCCAGAAACTGCGAAGTGGAAAAAAAATGACTAAGTTTAAGGGAGTGTCTAACATCCAGCAAAACCAGTATGGAAGCAGTACACACCAGTTCTCAGACCCAGGGTATCCTGAGTGCCTGAAACCACCAGCCCCATCTGTGCCCCTCGGCAGGGATCCCACCATAGAAAGGCAGCGCTGAGCACTAGTGCCACACAGGGATGGGAACCCCAGAAAGGAGGAAACGGGGTGACAAGGGAAGGAGGACGTTCAGCCTGGGAGCAGGGGAGACCCCGGTAACAAATCCATTCCCAAATTCACCTCGCCAGTACTTTTAACCCTTTCACACCCCTCCTGTGACCCTCAGCAGCATCCTCAAGGTGACCTGCCACCTGTGCCACCAAGTGCCGTGAAGGTCGCTGCCACGGACCAGCGAGGCAGAGGAGCAGCCACCGTGGCCAGGAGGCCCACGGGGCAGAGCGGCGAGCGGGGGCAACGCCTTGGTCGGCAGCCCCCGGCCACAAACACGTACCAGCAGCAAGTGCTGCTCTGCCGGAAGCAGAGAGCAGAGGGAGGGACCTGAAATGAAGCCATGCAGGCTCGTATTCCCGTAAGCGGCACGCCGAGATGGAGCAAAACCCCCTTTGCCCCGCGGGGTACCAGGGAGCGGAGCCCACCAGCTCCCAGCGGCTGTGGGGCAGCAGAGCAGTGGGGCAGAGCCCCTGACTGCTGCAGAAACCCTCCTTACAGGACAGCCAAAAGTGCAGGGGCTCAATCAATATCCATCCCAAAAGGATACAAACAGCAAACGATGTCTTACATCCTCCAAAACCAGTAGCCTGCTTTTTTTTTGGTTTTAATTGGATTTTTTTTTTTATACTTTCCTTTTTCAGACAAAACCAGATCGATGCATAAGAATGCTTTACAGCTCCCTGGCCAAATGATTTCCCGTGCTGTCAGACAATAGCAGCCTCATGGTGCCAAGCCAGCCTGCAATAAGTAACCCCCGGGGAACACCGCAGAGTTTCCCCGCTGCCTGCATGCTCCCACCGTGCCTTCCCCACGCAGCCCTTCTGCGGCTCCTCGGCCAGCGCGCACCCTTGTGCTTATCTTGGGTTTCTAAATATAACAGGCCCAGAGAGACAGAGAAGGCCTTACCAGGCATGCCTGCCTGGCGCCAGCAGCAGCACTTACAAAACCTCCGGGAAAAGGAAAAGAAGGGGCCTGGGGAAAAGGAAGAGCCACGGACGTGGTGCCAGAAGGTGCAGAAAGCTGCCGGCTGAGCGTGGACTTCAGCTCCTCGTGAAAACCGCGGGGCAGAAAAACAAGAGCTAAACCATGGAAGGAGATGTGGAAAATATGGGGTGCTGTCTCACGCTTTATCCAAGAGGAGTGGGTATGGGTGATCACATCTTGAGTGGGGCAGGACGGGTCACCCACACACAGGAGCTAAGGTCTTCCCAGGCGCAGCCATGAGCCCAAAGGGAGGGGGTGCTCTCCTCCCACCAGGACAAGCCCCAAGACCACGACAAACCAGCCCTGCTAACACTGCCACCGAGGCTTCCCCACAACATTTTAGGGATGCCTTCAGCAGGCGCTCAGCCATGTGCCTAGGTGGGTCACGCAGCACTGCTGGAGGCGGCAGCAGAGGGGAAGCCTCTGCTTCCTGACGTCAGCCCGGCTCTGTGACAAGGCTCGGTGATATTTGCAATTATTTTCCCAATTTGCGTCCCCACATCCCTAGCCTCAGGCTCTCCGCTCCCCGCAGCTCTGCAGTATGCTCAGCCAGGACCCAACTGCCATGTTTATATTTATCCTGTGCTCTGCACCCATTTCCTTGTGGCAGTGCTAAACCCCAGGGCTATACCAACCATCAGCAGCGTTTCCTTAATGCTAAAGGAAAAGAAAAGCCCATAGAAAATACTTCTTCTTTTTAAGCACAACTGACAACCACTTCCTGTAAATTCAGAAGCTGCAGTGACACATAATCCAAAAAATATCTGCTCTTCGTCCTCGTCACCCCCGTGCTGGAGTGACAGATGCCCACAGGCACCCTGGGGAAGAAGGGGCACTCCCCTCTCCAGGGATGCTGGTGCCTACTGAAAGCCTGAAAGGATAAATCACCATCACCACCACCAATCCCACTGCCAAAGCCCCCCAGGCTCCTGCCTGGCTCTGCCGAGCTCCGTTTCCGCGGCCTGACCCGCCGCCGGCATCACCCACGCCCGGCAGCCTCCGCACCGAAACCCCGCTCCGCTCTCCACCGGGGATGCTTTTCGGGAGCCTTTTGGCTGGGCTTAACAACGGGTTTATTCCCCTTTCTCCCACAGCAGGGTCACTATGGGGACAAAGGCGACAAAACCAACAGGGGGGGAAAAAAAAAATATAAAAAATAATAAAAAAAAAAATAGAAAAAGCGATGCGGCTTGGGGGCGGGGGGGGGATTTCAACGTACCTTTTTGACCTGATCCTCCTTCAGCTCCGTGAAGTAGTAGGCCAGGAGCTGGGCGGCGATCATCGTGCCGGTGCAGCGGGCGGCTCGGCGCACGCAGCGATGCGGCGCCCGGGGATGGCCGCGCCGCCGCCGCCGCAGCGCCGCCCCTGCCCCCGCCTCCGCCCAGCGCCGGGCGGGGACGTGGCGGCGGCTCCCGGCGGGCAGAGCGGGGAGGAGGAGGAGGAGGGCGATGCCCTGCCGTACCCCAAAAGGGCTTTATACAGCAGCCTTGGAGGCCGCTGGAGGCTTCCCCCCGCTCCTGGGACTCGGCTGCGGTACGGGGAGAGCAAACTGCAGAAAAACCCCAAAACAACCCCCTGAACCAAAGGTGTTTTCAGAAGAGCCTCTTCACTCGGAAATCTCTGAGAAAACAGCAAAGCTGCAGGAACCTCCACTAACACCGAGCATCCCCTGCCCGGGTGCGATGCCGCCTCCCGAGCGAGCAGGACCCAGCGGGGACCCCACGGGCTGGGAGCTGAGCTGATGGGAGACTTGCAAGGGCGCCATGAGAGGAGGATAACTGCTTCAACTGCTGTACTTTTGGGGATCCCACGTTCGTATCCCATCAGCAAAATCCCCACATCAAACACACTGATGGACAGGACCTCCCCTCCCCGCATGTGCCACCCATATGTTTGCCATGTTGGGGTGCATGCCCCAGCACCCCAAGTAGGCACCCACCGCTGTGAAGCCCCTGAGGGCCTCACATCTGCACAAGCGAAGAGATGCACTGTCCCTCCAAAAGCCCGAGGCCAAACGCAGATGCCGAGGTGACAGCAGGGTTTTTGCCTGTTGCCCTGTCCATCCGTGGGGACAGGAACACACACCCCACACCCATGGAAACGGCGGTGATGCCGGAGGCGTGATTTGCATGGAGATTGTCTACCAAAGTCCAAGTGATTAAAAACCTGTTTCTTGAGTTTCCAGCTTCCTTTTCAGCGCTGCTTTAATTAAGTGGTTGCACTGGCCAAAATCACGCGCTGCTTTGGCAGACACAGCCTCCTTTGGACTGCCCTAGCCGCTGCAGGCAGGCAGGGTGGGCAGGATTTCCTTCTCCACCTCACCGCACTAGCTTTAAGCTCATTCTCAGATTTTCATCAAGCCTTTCACTGATCTGCATGTGTTACTCCTGCTCACTTGTTTGGCAAGCTAACCAGCAAGCACGCCTGCGGTCCCCGGCACAGACGGGCTGCCTCGCTGCAGGCGCAGCAGCATCGCCCTGTGACCAGGCGCAGTCGGAGTTCGCAGCCGGCACAGAAACATGGGGCTGAGCAGCATCGTCCCGACAGCGTCCGGCAACGTCACCCACTCCCTTACCCAGGCTGACCGAGCTCTCACTCAGATGTAATTCACTGCTCAGCCATGCTCCTCCCCTTCTGCTGGTTCCAAACGATCTTTAATTCCCAGCCCAGGCTCGCTCCTGTTTGCAATCCATCTGTCATCTCCTAAACCTTGTCCTTCAGCTGAAATTGCTCTCCTCGCTCTTGGGTATTCACTTTCTATAAATACAGAGGAAAGTAACCGTACACATCCTCAGCTTTGGCTTCACTAGGGAAGACAGACCTAGCTCTTTTTTGGTCTCCTTTCCCTGAAAAGCCCAGGTTCATTTAAGCAGCCTTTTTCCACACTCACTCCAGCCTGAACTCATCTCTATCGAACACAGCAGCGAAAATCAGGTAAGTTATTCCACAGAAGGTCAAAACCCCTGTGCTGGCATTCATAGTTCTCCTACTGGAAATACGTCACCAAACCCCTTCCCATTAACAAGCACAAACCCTGAGGCTCCCGAGCTTAACCGGGGTACCAAGCTACTCCACGCCATCAGCCACTGCTCCCAGGAGACAGCAGACTTTCCACCCCATGCCAAAAAACATCCCTGTTCCTGCTTCCCCAGCATGGCCAATGCAGTCCTGGCTGCCAGAGAGGTCTTCACCAAAAAGCTGCAGCAGCCCAGATCAAAAGCAAAAAGTCGCTTTCTGCACGTGTGCATTTACACTTGCCTTTCGTTGCTGTACGAACACAGCCTGGCACTGCTCAATTCCCGCAGGCTCTGTGTTCACAGAGCTGCCTCTACACAAGGTTTACAAGCCCTACCCTCTATGCCCTCCAGCTCACATACCTAAACACCACCTAAATACAAGATACTCGCCTCAGTTACCTCGCTGCAGGAATGCTTACTCACTCAGTTAGAACACTTGAACACAAGCTCAAGTTGTTTTCAACTAATCTGTGACCAAATGAAAGCAATTCAAACCATCCCCTCTGGCTCTCAAGGAATTTGAATCAGCCAGCCAGGAGTTTGGGCAGTCCAAAATATTCAAAGTGGTTACGAATATGAATGGTCTTATCTTTAACACTATCCTGTCTTAAGAATGTGCAAGAGGAGGACAAGATTGTTTTCTTCATCTGCCAAAATTGTGACTTAGAATTGAATTGAAAATGTCACAGATCATTAAGGTGGCTTTTGGCTCCACTGACTGTGTTAGAGCATATTTCAAAACTCACCAGAAGCAACTGCCCCAGGTTTGCTTTAAGCTACAAAAAGCAAGAAGTAAGTTCAAAACATCACTACTCTGAAGCCCTCTTGGTTCTGTGCAATGAAAATAAAACCCACACACATTACAAACCCCAAATAAATTAAAGAATAAAGTGTACACTTAAGTGGGAGGTGGTTCATGTGGCAAAGAGTAAAGTATACACTTAAGCAGGAGGCGGTTCATGTGACAAAGTCAAAAACAATTAAGGGACAGTTAAACAAGTATTGCAAATAATTTGGTTTGTCTTCAGTCACTGAGTGTGGCATACAGGGAAAAATGAACTCCACAACCGAAAAGCCGTTAGAGAAAAAGTAACAGTCCATCCAAGGCAAAACAGCTGCAGTGTTTAAACATTTAGTATTTTTAAACTGCACCTTGCAAGGATAAGTAAGAGCGTATGACCAGCTTTGCTGCTGTAACCAGCAGTGGGATGAATAAGCTTTCCTCCTACCATAGAGTGGAAGGGCAGCTAAATATCCCTGTGGACACCCAAACCATTTGCAAGCCCTCTTTGCATTGCCAGGCCAGCAGTGAGCAGGCAGGTGTTATTTTTGGAGGGCCGGGGAGGAGCTACACACAGGCTGCCCCGGCACGACCAACCAGCTCTTCATCTCTGCCTCTGCAAGCCTCTGTACCTCCTTACTGCCTAGCCCTGGGTTTCCCCTTCTGCTTTACTGGAAAAGATCAATTCAGCAGCCAATTAATTACCAGCACCTAATGTATGCTGCCAGGCATCCAGCAGGCTGTTTTGAAAGCCACCGTCCTTGAAGACAAATTACTGGAGGCTGAACGCGACACTCGATGACTTGCAGCTATTTTAATTGTGCTCTGATCTTATTGTCCAGGTTTAACTGGACTGAAGTGTTTCAGCTGACTGAAGTAATTCAGTGCATCAGGTCTCCTGTGTGGTGTTTCTTTCTGCTTTTCCTATTTCTTCATTAGATGTTTACTGATCTATACAGGTCTGCATTCAGATTTAACTCCTATACAACGAGGGGATTTTGTTTTAATCATGTCCTTCACGTAGTTTTGAGGTACACAGTTGCTAGATGCTTTCTACTTTTGTAATGAAGTTGTAATTGTGTTTGTTGTTCTTCTTTTAAGTGTCTGGAAAATGATCGATCCGCTTTTCCCCACGTTGCATTTCCCTTTCACAACACTTAAAGCACAGTAAAAGCAAGCACCATCTCTAAGAACCATTAAGTTCCCAGTTTGTGACAGCATCTCTGACTAACAAGGGAATTTTTAAGTGGCCTTTGAAGCTCCCGTTCCAGGGTAGGAAACTCCGTGTTTGCACAGAAGAAATCATTGTTCATTTGTGCTGAACTTGGTGCAGAAGCTACTAAAAAAAAAATCTAAAAGCAGCAGCGATATCGATTTGATAAGCAATTCAGCCGAACAAGGTTAAATGCATTATGCAATTTCACCTTGCCAGGAGGCACAGCAAGCAGGCCCTGCCACACAGCCAGCCAGGATGCTTTACCTCATGTTTCCCCTACTAAGAAACAAGATTAGAGGAATGCCTGCTGGTTCCACGCACAGAAAAGGCCACGCCACACGCAGACAGAGCAGCATGCACTTACCAAGTGCGTTTTATGCTCACGGTACAGCACACCAGGAGCATGTTTCCAAAAGACGAGCGCTTCCCCTGGGAAACATGGAGCCATGGGCTGGATAACAAAGGGCCAGTAGAGGCTCAGTGCGTCCAGCTGAGCTAACCACCGCCGCCGCCACGCGTTTTACCTGCACCCAAACGCTGGCAGGGCTTGAAGCCAGGGGCTGCGTGAGGCTCCCAGGCCCTGCTCCAGCAAACGTGGTCAGAGGGAGGATGACCACCAGGGAAGCAGGACCTCCCTCTCCATCCATCCGGCGGCGAAGGCTGAGGACTGCCAGTGCTAACTGGCACGGACTGGCAGCCTAACAGCTCGTTTATCTTTTGAATTTCTAACTTATATTTATTTTATACATGTAATATACAAATAAATATTTTTATATTAACAAAAGTATAACTTATAATTAAATTCAAATAATTCAATTAAAAAGCTAACAGCATTTTCCATGCCTGGCTGTGCATACGGACTGTCGTGCCACACGCACGCCGCTGTCATCGCATGCCGCAGCAGCTGGCAGGGGCACAGCACACACAGGTCTGTGCCCAGTCACAACACTGTCCTCATCAGGTCCCCCAGGGAGGGGACAGGGCGCAGAGACTGTGTGATGTCGGGGGTAACACAAGAATCATCCCGTGTGCTTCGTGCTCTGCCTCTCCAAAGGATCGCTGCAATACCCAGCCGTGCTTCGGGCACAAAGGCCAAGGAGGGATTCCGCCCTGTTTTGTTGGAGTGGCTCCAGGGAGAGGGCGAGCTATTTGTTAATAAAGTCCCTTTGGAAGAATTTTAGCACCATTCTAAAGGTGCTAATGTCATTTGAGGGCCAAATGACACTAGGCAGGGCTATGGCTCTAATGACTTAAATCCCAGCGGCCTCCAAAGACAAGGCAGTGTTCCTGTCAGCTGCAGACTACACAACTAAGGACCACAAACAGCCATGAGTGGAGAAGGAAACAAATCCAGCGGAAGAGGAGCATTGTCTACTGGTTCAGCACGGGAACAGAGACTCCTGGGGCAGATGGAGATGCTCCCTGTCTCAGCTCCCCACATCTGGGCATCGGGCGGCTGTGTTTGCTTTTATTTTTTCAAAGTACACAACCCCCACGAAACCAAGAGATGCAAACCAGAAAGAAGATAAATATAAGCCCCAAACCCATGATTTACGATAAAGCCCCGCTATTTGGTAGGCCTGGCTGATGTTTTCTTTTTAAACCTCTTAGTGATGGCAAGCTGCATTAAATTGGGGGCAAACCCGATTACTCCATCTCCAGTTAACTGATACTTCCAAAAGCTATGGGCTGCCCGAGCCACACTGCAAAGGTCTTCTCTACCCAATTCCTCACCTACGTGGGGAAAAGAGGAAACAGCTCCCCAGAGTCACACCATCACAAAACTTAACCTCTAGCTCCTGCATTGCAGCACAGCAGAGCTACTCTGTGCAGCTGAGGAAGACGCTGAAAATTCTGAGTTGTTTAGTGGTTTCTTGCGCAGTGTTTCAAGAGAGAAAAAAACCCAATGCTTTACTACATGTGAGTGAGCAGTAAAGGCAGCACAGCTGAAGGGTCACGACTTGCAGGGAGGATGAGCAGCACTGTTTGCATCCAAGCCTCCCTTGCTGGCTGGAGGTGAAGTGGGATGAGGAGAGTGTTTCCCTACAGTATGAACAGGAGTCTATTTTCTGGTATTTTATAATATTTAAAAGTAACTTGAAACCTCAAACACTGTCCCATGACAGATTCCTTCCCCATAGCGGTGTACCCAACAGCTCCCACGTGCAGCAGCTGTAGTAAAGTGGCACCTTTCTCAGAGCACCGTCTCCCTTGTGCCGCAGGCATCCCCAAAAGCAGCCTGGGCACTAACTGGAAGAGACAGCCCCTTTTGCTGTGGGGCTGGTGGGGAAACCAGAGAACTGTTTCCCAAAAAGCTTTCATTCCCTAGCAGAGAAAGTGAAGTCACTATTGTGCTAAAATGCTTTGTGGATGATTACAGGCATCTCCCCCCACCCAGAGAAGAGTTCCCAGCCACGACAACGTGTCTGGTTCAGTGATAGCTCTAGGGAATGCAGGCATAAGCCCCTGTCCACCCACACTGCCAACAGCCATGCTGCCGTTACTTATCCATCCCAGCCAAGGAAGCGTGTGGGTAAAGCAATGTCAGGTTAAAAGTAAGAGCCAACGCGGAACACAATGCGTTCCTGGCCATGCAAGGTGCTATGTCATGTATTAATGTGAGTTACAATGAATTAAGTCAACAGGTTTTCCAACCCACTGTGGTTTCCCAACACAGATCCAGACTGCTCACATCCCTGGGCACTTGCATGCAAGTCCGCTCACTTTGCTCTTCCCTTACACACTACAAACGAAATACAAGTGTAACCCATCCAAGCTCATCTCTCTCTTATTTCCCCTCCAGCCCTGGGCATTCACCACAGCAACTCCTCTCTCCCCAGTGCCAGAATTACAACTCGGTTTACATCTCTGCAAAGGAAAGCAATAACCGTCCCAGTTTTCTGACTCAACTTGGGGCCCTGCATTAGTTTAACATTTTTTCCATTGCGGTGAGAACTGCTGCATCAAGCAACCGCTTTTTGTAGTGCATTGGTGGTAAGTCGTTATTGCAGATGATATACATATAAAGCAGACCACACATACACACACATATATGTGTATACACACAGAAGTATATCAACAGACTCAGTTTACAGGGCAATGGAAGGGCTGTGGTATTAGGTAATGAACCTACTGTCAATGAGTTGCCTTTCCTAACCAGGAGGTGAAGCATTTGTTTCATTTCATAAAACAACTCTTGACTCCAGCAAACTGAAATGAGCAGAAATGCAGATTTCTGATACTCTACTAAATCTCCAATCCTAATAAAAAGTGTTAAAAGAAATGACACTGGAAAATGGATAAAATATAGAGTGCAAACTGGTTTAAAATTTCAGAAGTCAAGGGGTAAGCTTAAAGTATTTGCAGTTGTTCGATTCAAATCTTTTCTCTTGAGAAGAAGCCAATTAAAGGATGTCTGCACAACCAGCCATCACTTAAGCGATGAGGCAGTTACAATTATTTTAATGAAGGAAAATATAACCTAATTTATGATACTATATAGAAACAGCTTTCCTAAATCTGCTTTCAGCTCCTCACAGATCCTAGAGTTCGTTTATCAAAGTTTAGCTCGAAAACACCCACTGTGTGGAAAGACTTACAAAAACAAAGCCCATCCTTCATCCCTGCAAAAAGCAGCTAACCTCCAGCAAACAGTTGGTTTCTGTGCACTGGTATGTACCATCCCAAGGAGGCTGGAATGGCACAGTCCAAACTGGTGCTTTTAACTATAGTGTGTCTTTGCTACACGAGCAGTAAAACCGTAACGAAGAGCTTGTACTTTACAGCACAGAGAACGGGACCTGCCCCTCTCTTTTGGCCATCCACTACCACAAAACAAGGTGACACCTCTCCATCCAGGTTAAGAGGCCAGTTTCCACTAAGTATACGCCTTTCTCCTCGATCCAGCATTTGATGCTAGCAAAAACCAGTTTGCATCGTGAATCCCAAACCCACAGCGGTGCAGGCATTAATGGCAGAGGCTTTAGGTTCGTGCTCCTTTTCCAGCAAGACCCAGTATAAGAGACTCTCCTTCCAAGTCAGGTTAATATCTTCACAACACAGGGCTCTCCCCCATACTAAGCTAGTGACCCCCATCCTTCAGCCCAGAAGGGGTACGAAGCAGGCACTTACTTTGCACAACGGGGAGCAGCAGAGGCCAGGCACATCCAGGGCGTTCGGCTCCGTCCATGTGGCCATAGCAGGAGCACCTCTTGCCATGTCACATTGTCATCACAGGGGGCTGTCAACAAGAAAGGAGGCAGAATTGTAGGTTTTCACATCTGCCTCCCCCCAAGCTCAGGATGCCTTTGAAAACCACACACCCCGCAGACAGGCCCTCTTTTAAAAACCCATCCAGTGGCTGGGGTACAGCAGACGCAGACCCGTGGTTAGCATCACCCCAAAAGAGATGGGAAATGGGGGCCACGTGGGCTACGGACCACAGGTGTGACCCAGAATAATGGTGGAAATGGGGAACGTGTTGGCAAAGCACTGGCCCTCACATGGCTCCAAGCTACAGCGGTGCCATGGGATTCCTGCCATGCGCAGGGAAAGAGGGCTTAGCAAGCAAATGTTGTGTAATAAAACACCTGAGTCCAGCTAACCATCTGTTATCCTAACTAGAAGAAGCCACTAGGCCTTGAAAATACAAAATATTCAAGCTAAAAAATCAGGAAGATGATCACAGATGTTGGACTTGCAGCTGAGCATCGTCCAGGAGCAACCACAGATTTTGAGCTGCTCTGTGATTATTTGGTGATACCTTTTTCCGGCCGAAGTCCAAATCTGTCTCACCAGAGGCTGGAGCAGCATGCAAACGGCACCTCCGAGCAAAATTTTGGCTTCTGTGATTTTACAGGCTGTTGTCACGAAACATTCTAGGGTAGGGTCAAAAACCCAATGAGGCCAGCCCCGGCCAGGTCCTCGGGCATCCATATGGCCTCTTCGGGGTCCTCCTCTCCACCTCAACGTTCCCTCAAGCTGCTCTGTCTCTCTTGGATCTTTCCCAGGTGTACGGGGTGCCCGTGCCCAGGGGTGGCAGCAAGGGCTGAGGGGTTGCTGTGAGGAGAGGCCAGGGCTGCCCCATGCTGGACTCCTCTGCAGCCCATGGAGAGACTGTGGTGAGGCAGGTATCCATACTGGTGGATACTGGCGCACGCTGGTAACCCTTCTACACTTGGGAAGGTGTTGATTTAATTTTGTCTTTGTTTCTCGCCATCTAAATCTATTTTAATTCATTTTCCCCAGGTGGACTCCATTTTGCCTGTGATGGTGACCGGTGACTGATCTCCTGTCCTTGTCTCCACCCACCAGCTTCTTCCTCCTATTTTCCCCTCCATCCTGCTGAGGAAGGGGAGTGAGAGTGGCTAAGTGGGCGTCAGGCAGCCGGCCACAGTCAACCCACCACACCAGGTCAAATACAAATCTAGAAGAGATTCTGGACCCCTATTTTCATACTCAGATTTTCACATGCACAAAAAAAAAGTAGAGGGGGAATAAACAATTTTAAAAAATTCAAGTATATGTCAGAAAGAAAATCCTTATTTTAATTAAATAGGTTTCTCCATCCCTCTGACTCATTCCTGGTAGTAAACCTGAGAGTCTGGCTTCACAGCGTAGCTACAAGAGATGGGTGATGGAGAATCACTTCTTTTTTTAATCTAGAACAAGATGTGTTTCGTGTCATCTCAGTGTTTTAAACGGGCGACCCAGCTCTATGGGCTTCCTGTTCGACAGCTCTGGCACCAGATTTCAGCAGCAGTCCCCAGTACTCGCTGCAGCAACGCATAGCCCCATCCTGCTTGTCTCACCCTTCCTTCCCTGAAGAAGACAGAATATTTGACAATGCAAAAATATCCTCACAAAAGCCCCGACATCTCAGGCCACTACAACTCGTCCCCTGCTAGCTCCTTGGATAGCTGCCATGAGGGCCTGACCCAGCAGCAACAGACCCATGGTCTTGCTCAGGGCATCTCTGTCTCCCAGCAGAGTTACAGATATTTCTGCTCCGACGTTTGACATCAATACAAACAAATGTTTTAATCACAACTTTTACCTATAACCATGTTGTGAACAGATAATGGCAACAACAGTCTGTGGCTATCAGTCAACATTTGAGATCCGGAAAATACCCTCAAGCTGTTTTATCACCTGCCCTTAATAGCAGATGCTACTGATTCAGGTTTCCAGCATGAATCTGCAGGGATGCAGGTAAGGTGCAGGTGAGGAGGTCTCATGCTTTTCAGTATCAGCCTGGTCAACCCCCTCCTTCCCCCTGGCACAGCACTGTCATTGCACGTGGTTTAACAGATGCTGTCCCGGCCGGTGGGACGAGCACCCTCCTTGCAGAGCTTTATCAGCACCCCAAGTACCCTAAGTGGATTTTTGCCTCTGTCTGCAGCACTGCATATTCAGAACAACAGGGTTCGACTTGGACTCCTTAAACTTTGACCAGAGCTGGGACAATAAATCCAAACTATTTCCAACTGCGAAAGAGGAATTTGCTTTAAAATAAACCTGAATTTTTCACATAACCCTGGCTTTATCTGAAGAGCAGTCTGGACAGTAAGACACAACCACCAGCACAAACAGGATCCCAAACATATTTAAAAAGCAAAAGAGCCTCTCTGCAGTCGGGTGACGATGGTGCTTAATTTGGATCTGCTTTCCAAACACTCACAGAGCACCCCCTTCCAATCACAACATGCCACTTTGAAATGCCAGTACCACTTAGCTCCTGAGTCTATTAGACCATGAAGCAATAAACCCAGAGAAACAAAAATAACCCAGATACCTACTTTAGCACCCAGTTGAGTTGACAGGTGTTATCCCGAGGGCTCCGTGGCAAAAGCATCCTCAGAAATGCCATACCTCCACCTTTGCACAACAGGCGGCATGAAGCTGATCTCCAAAACCAGTAGCGTCTTCCCAAAAGGTGCTAATATTAACTATAGCCCTTTGTTTCTTTGCACTCAAGGTTTCTCCCTGTCAGCTTTCTGGTATTTGCCAGCGTGGTGCACGCTTTACTGGGCAGATATTGAGCTGCAAATTCCTTCATACTTCTCTATCCACAGCATTCTGCAGCTAAACCGCTAGCCGGCCAGCAGATGAAAATGTCACTTACTGCTTATTCCTGTTGCAGTTCGTTGAATTAAAACCTCTTTGTTTGCAAGCTGTAAACAAATTCTTCTTAATCTTTCAATAAAAAAATGTCAATTATGCTAACAATGTAACTTCATTGTGATGAAAGAAGGCATTGCTATTGCTCTAATCGTGATAACATATCAGCTGCTTTTAGAGTCAATTCCTTTTTGTGCAAAATTTAATGACCATGCAATTATTCAAATTTCAAACTAACAGACTGGGCTTTAGACCTACAGCGCCGCTCCCTTGCTCTGAAAACACACACTTGAAAGCAACAGAAAAGTCTCTAGAGCAGAATTTCCGAGTTCAGAACGCAAAACACCTTTACAAGTCATTCAGCACAGCCGGACTCGGGCCCACGTTAAACACGGCTACTTCATTGGAGAACCAAGGAAAGCAAGCCCAATCCTCAGCACGCTATCGCAGGCGCTTCTCAGGCCCGTGGCTGTCATTTGGCTTCACTGGGAACCGTGTTTATGTCCGGCTTCCTCGTCTCTCTCTGGTTTCAGTGCATTTCCTGCAGAATCGCTGGCCACAGCAGATGTGCCCTTCAGGCATTTCAACTTTTTTTTTTTTTTTTTTTTCTCATGCCAGTATTTATCCCATTTGTTTCCAGAATCAGCCGCAGCTCCCAAATCAGCGTCCGTAACTTTCCACTTTGAAGTATTCAGGACACGCCTGCTGGGAAAGCATCTTCCTTGTTTACCTGCTCAGACCCTCACAGACCTTCCCTCCGCGCCCTTCCGCCATCCATTTTCTCCTCCTGCAGAGAGCTCCCCTCTACGACGAAGTTGTCCATCACCAGCTAATCTGCTCCGTTAACCGCTTACGTTCCAATAACCGCTCTCGTCATCCTAACCGTGCTCTATTTCTGCTCTCATACAACCGCAGCCACAGATGGCTGCTGCCCCAGGATCCCAGCTCACCCCATGAGGTGCCTCTTCCCCACATTGAGGGAGCGCCTGTGCTAAGCTCAGCTCTGCGGGTCTCATCCCCTCCACATCTCCCTGCTCTCCAACTCTCTGTGGCAGCAGAGGACAGCCTTTTTTCGCTCCCGGCAGGGGCCACAGCCTGCGACAGTCAGGACAGTCCTCTACAACAGCCTCGCACACAGCAGTTCCAGTCCCACAGCTAAACAGATGACTCAGCATCACCGTATGGTTTGGCACGGGCCAAGCCAGCCCCATAGGAACGGGGACTTTCCAGGTGCACAGAAACCTCTGGCAAGCTGAACATCCAAACAGCAAGCAGCAAATTAAGAACAACAAAAAGAGCCCTCCAGAAAAGTAAACTGAAGCAACAACACTGGTGGTTTTGAGAACTGAACCCTGGTATTTCTGAAATGCCTGAGGCTGGGGCTGAGAGCTACATCTCGCCTCCGAGTCCAAAGGAAATGGATGCTGGTATGCTACCAACCCCACTGCCTCCCTCCCCTTTTATCCTACCCACAGAACAGTAAAAAAATGAACCAGTTAACTCAGTTACACCCTCGAATAATCCTCGTAATTCACTGCTTTTAACATATCACACCTTGCAGTGCTGTCATCCCTTTCCCCCCATCATTATGACTTACTTTAAAGTTGTTCCAATCTGCATTAACAAATTGATGGGGAAGCTTCGACTGTTGACGTGCCATACTCTTCACACATCTCTCCCTTCATCTCTCCCCTATTCTTCCAACAGCTTTTATCCTTCCCAACAAAAGGAGAAAAGAAAATATAGTGGCAGTGAAACTGTCTCAGCCTCCCCCCACCCCCTTTCTTGCTTTTTTTTTTTTAATATAGCTTTGGTTTGGTGTTTGTTTGGGTTTAACTTATGCTTTTCTAGATAAAAATAAGAATTTTGAGTTTGGGGGATTTGGGGAGGTTTTTTGGTGTTTGGTTGGGGTTTTTTCATAACCCCTCAGGAAAGATCAAGAGTGAAAGGACCTTCCTTTCACTCCTTCCTGCAAGTTCCTGCTAGCTGAGGTTCCCCAGTATTGGGTCTTCAACTCCTCCACAGCCTGGAGCCCTTTGTCCATTTTCCTGTAGCCAATTCCTCGTGCCAGTGGCAATGGTTTTCTGGAGGAACCCGTGTTTACCAGGTTTCTTACCAATTCTGTTCCCTCTTCACAGCACGCAGCTTTTTCTATCTCTAGAGGTGCCTAGGCTGCACGAGGGCCTCGGACACAGAGTGCAGACGAAGCATAAGGCTGGGTAGGGAATGGGCTGGCATCTGGAAGATGTTAAAAAGCACGCAAGATCAAAATTATTTTGGCATTCCCCTCTCAGACAGACATGACCCATCATGTTTACAGCACCTTCAGTGTGCACCTGCAACGTGATAGGATCAATGAGAGAGGGGAAAACGTTAATTAAACTTTTAGTGGTTTTATATCTTGCTTTACATCAGCTTTACAGAGTGGGATGAAGTGCTGGGACAAAGCAGACATCTCATTTCCCTTCCCACTCTCACCCCAAAAGGCCATCCACACTCTCGTACAGGAATAGGTCTTTTTTTATTATTATTATTTTTTAAATTTATATATATATATCACTTGACAAGCTACCCACTTGACAAGTCTGAGAAATGCTCTGGATAAGCCCTCAATGACAGTCCAAGGCCGTGGAAGCCCTTTGTAGAGAAACTGTAAGTTTACCTATAGCTGGACAACTTTCACTGAGTCTCCCTCACTCCCTGCCTCCCTCCCTCTCCACCTACTGCTACAGTGACGTTGTATCTGAGACCCTCAAACAAAATTTCACCAAACACAAAGAAAAAAAAAAAAATCACAACACTACTTTCATTTTGGTATTACCTACATTTCGGCCTCAAACTCCTTTACACTAATCTGCTAATCCTATATAATATTGACTTCCCAAGAAGGGAGATTATGCTAATCAGGATTTTTGAAGGATTTACACATGATCCTATATTTACTTTTGAACTTTGTCAGGGTGACAAAGGGAATATGTTACTACCCAGCTGCAATTTTCTCTGGATCACAAGTCAAGCAACAGTGCTGTCCAAATTTATAGCCACCAAAATGTCTCTCTAGCAGGCAAACCAACATCTTTAGGATCATCTCTTCCCCACAGATGAAAGGGTAACTGCAACCAGCTACTGGGAGTTCCCAAGAAGCACAAACCTTAGTACCTCCACCCAGTAATACTCTTATCACACCTGTGATTTAAAGATCTTTCAACTTTCCAAGTCAAGTGTATGAGATTGATCTGAAAAAGGATGTTCATGTCTTCAAGAAGCATCAAAGCAAAATCAGTAAACTCAAGAAGTACTAAGCATATTGATTGGAGGGAAGACCCACAAAATGCACAGAAATGAAGCATCACAAAGCTATCCAAAAACCAGCAGAAAAGCACATCTAAGATATGAAACCGGAAGAATCTCATTTTATTTTAAATTGACTAACAACTTCATGTGATCAATTGTACTACGTATTTTTCAGCATATGGTATGCTGTGTTACACGTAATGGAAGGCCTCTACTTTTATTTTAAGCGAGGGCTTTAAACTGAATCACCACATACGATGTGCAGAGGAGGGTTTTGATTCAGCAGCTTAAAATCTATAGAAGGGAGATAGTAAGTTTGCAACAGTCCTTGAGTTTCCACATGTCGACATAATCAGGAACATGATGCTGCATCATTACCCAGATGGAGAACGTTCTGTTTTAGAGTCAGCCGAAAGCATCAGTGTGTTTACGGGATCCCTGGGAAACTACAAGTGAAGTTTGTACCCCTGGTAAAATCCCTCAGTAGCCAATCCTTCCTTTCTCCAGGGCTGCCCAGCGAATCTTTGCTCATTCCCCTTTCAGAAAGCAGCAGCGTTCCCAGCTTGGATGCCACCTCCCTGCCCACCAGACGCACATCAGATCCGCGTGGGAGCTGCCTGGCTTCAGAGCAAGCCAGCAGCCTGCAGAAAAGGCAAGAGCATGCGTGTCCTGGGCCTTAGGGACCTCAACAAGAGCCATAGGTCGCCGAGCACTTTCAGGTTCATGTGATCAGATTCCACGACACCCACAGACTCACTGGAAAAAAACTGCAGATGTAAAAAAATATTATTGTGTGGGCCTAATCTACTGCAGAAAAGGAATAACTGCAGCTGAGGTGCAAACCGACTCTGTGCGAATATTTCATTTCCAAAACAAAAAGACTAAAAAGAAAAATCAAAGCAATAGAGCATTCCTTTCTAAATTTAAAGCAAGGATCCATGGAAGGGGTTTACCTCGTTTTGTTACTGATTTGCATTCCAATTGTGCTGAACAGACTTTAGAATAAAAGTGGAAAAGATCCTCTGCACCATACTCACGTGGCCATCCTGGGGCAAGTCCTCATCACCTCATTCCAGCTATACAGGGAGATACTTCCTCCACAGATGCACTTTTGCAGATTAGCACAATCCACTCCCCCAAAAAGGACCCAAAAGTACATAGTGTAAGATTTCAGAGCGCCGAGGGGAGAAATAGCCAGTGCAGAAGAGCTATCCTAGGCTATTTCTAGGCCCCGGATAACCCCAAGCCCTCATGTTTTTTTTTCTTCTATACCCTGCCCCTCCAAATTTAGCCTGTTCATCACAAGGAAAAAAAATCCGTTCCAAATAACTCTGCCTCCACTACATAGCAAGCTTTGATTTCTGTAGTTCTGTGGATTCTGAAATATAAAGAAAAAGTAAAATATTAAGTTTCTTAACAAAAGGAGGAAAACATTAAACGTAATATGAGTTCACAACTTGTCTCTTCCCAACTCAAATTTTGAATTTGCCATTGCTAAATTTAAACCTGTCAGCCTTGTTACACATAATTATATAAACCCAACTGCTTATCCCCCTCCACGCTAGTTACTTTTGACCTAACTAGGCTTAAAGCACATTTCTTGGCCCCACTTTCTGCTGCGAGCCTGAAAGGAAGCAAATACCCAAGAAGAGAGGATTAAAGGAGATACAAGAATACTTGAGAACAGAGAATAGTAGGCTACAGGTTTGCTGCTTCTCTGTACCATATTTGGTTTGGTTTATTCTGAGATGGGTCAATCAGGTGAGGGACATTTGGTCACGGGCCCTAACCACAAGCCACCTTCTGAACAACTGCAGTGCTGCTGAGTACTGTTACAGACAGGCTTAAAGGAAGCTCCCACTTGCCTGCATGTTCTTCCCACAACTCAGAAGAGGCACTACACAGAGAAGCAAAGGCTCACAGCACCACAGGTTTATTTACAACAGACTGCAGACAAGCAGAGCAGCGGGCAAGAGAAAATGAAAAACAAAGATAAACTCCTTTCCACAGAATGGAAACTATCCTCGCATGAACAGACAAGGAGATAACTGAGGGAAAACAAAGAGGAGCATTTCAGAAATTCAGGTGGTTGTTTTTTTCTCTCTACAAAGCTATTGTGGCAGCCCAAAAACGAACAGATTTGATACTCTCTACATAGCTTTCACATAGACATAGCAAACCCTGTAGCTACTTCTACATCCTCTCTTCCCCCAGAATCAAAATAATTAGTCACAGTCAGAATCCATCCAGCATTGGTTTAGGTTTATGTGCACTCAGATGCACTAATATATTTTGACACAAACTGATACTTTGTGGAATCATATTTTTTTCCTTTACATTCATTTATTAAACATGCCTCCCGTACTCAGGGAAGTATTACATTACAGTACACTTGCAACCAATGTAATGGAGGGAGTAGTAGGGAGCATCACTGACCAAAGTCCATTAATTTATTTTGCCTGCAGATTTATTGTAAAACCTGTGAAGCATTGAACAAATATGTCCACTAGATAGGTGCAACACCAGGATCTCAATATTCCTTGAGCCAGGCCAAGCCAAAAGTAAAACACACACAAATCCTAAGAAACTGGTCATAAACTCAGTTGTGGTGCAGTAGCTTAATTAAACCATTGTAAAAAGACACATCTGGGGTTGATTTTTTGTTTGTTTCTTTTGTTTTCACTCTCCCATGTGCATTATAGATGCATTGCAGGAAGTACAGAACTGAGTAGATTGTGGTGTGCAAAGACATAATGTTGGTAGGGAGCAGAAACACCCGATCCAAGTTATCAAAGGAAAAAATCCACAATCCTGATTGGTCAAAAACCAGCTGCTCCCTGAAAACAGGTACCTGTGTACTGGTGTCTGGCAAAGCTATCTTGAATCACCGCTCAGCAAACCTCTAGTGCACACGCCTGGCAGTGCTGAAATGACTTGACCTCTCATTTTTACTTCTGTCCAACATTATGCAATCTTTTTGCTACTGCAGTAATGAGGGCAGCTCCCTTCCCACTTCCATCTTCAGAGAGCATGAAAGTCACATCACACCGAGGTGCCAGCTCCTTCACCGTTTCCCGCAGGACCCTAGAAAAACTAAAAGTAAAGGGAGAGAAGAACAGAACGTTTTAGCAGCCTCTTCTGGTCTGAGAACTTTGTATTTATCTATTAGCAAGGAACCATAACCTCAACCAACATCTTCCACTAGTTCTCCACAACATCCCTTTCTGTTTGTTTTTCCTCCTATTCATGAAAGATACACTTTTCTGTACATGATCAGATTTTAATTTCTATTTCTCCACTTCAATTTTGTTCAGCGTGATGCCAGACACCCCCCCTTGCCTTTAGAGATCATGGAGTAGGCTCTCTTCTTCCAACTCAAAAGCCAATGCATTTACTTCCAGGCCTTGCTCACAAAATAATGACCCAACTCCAAAAACTCAACACAGCTTTCTATCTGGGACACTCAGATATTACAGAAATCCCCCAAAACACTGGAAAATATATATTACAAGAGTAAGTTTGCTCAACATCCCAGAGAAAGGAGCCTCCCAGCGGTAAGTGGACTTGACTTGGCAATTTTCTATCTTTTGGCTAGGCAAGAGAAATGACAGGATGCAGGGAAACATGTTATATCTTCATCCCCTCTCTCATTTTTTATCATCTCGGCAGAAAGCTGGTACAGCTCGGTACATTTTCACAGTGGAAATGAGCAAGCATAGGAAAGGGAAGTAGTACCAAGATACTCACTGTGGATGGAGCTTGTACAAAGTCCCGTCTACTCCAACGGTGATTTGCAAGTGCTCCACACCTTGGTTTTCCCTCTTCTTCTCTACAACAGCTGCCAGTCCTGCCCCACAGAGCTGGGCGGCCCTTTTTGAAACAGCTCCACACACCTCTTTGACAATGATGCTGTCTTCGCACGTGCTGTCCAGGCCGAGCTGCTGCAGAATGCGCCGGACTTGGAGGAGGGCGAGCCTGTCACTGGGCAGAGGGAAACACAGGCAGTAGCAAGGCATTAGGGGAGGCTTCAGCAGGCAGGTAAACGGAAGTGTTACAGCTGAGACTCTGCCATGGTTCAAAGGAAATGGGACCACTTCAACTCAAACACTCTCCAATTGTTTTAAGGCAGATTCCAGTCTTAATTCAGGTTGAAAACTTGCTCCTGGCTGCCCTTTGCTATGCTTGTGCCTTCTGGAAATACAGTCTAACAGTAGTTATTCACCTAACTCCCAAAGCCATGAGGAAGCTGAGCCAGATCAGTCACCTGACTGCATTATTTTTGTCTCAAGACAGACACACTACCTTCCAAGGTTTTCAACAGTAGAAAGGGTTTCAAATAGCCTGGAAAACCATTGCAATCATGCACAGATATGTAGGTAAGTACATATTCATGGGCTATTCATAAATCACTGACATTTTATTTTTTAAATAAGTATGAAGTCCTACAAGAAACACTCCAAGTATAATCATGCTTGATGGTTAAGGCATCCAAGATAACACAGCTGTGTAGACAGGAAATGATAATTCATATAATTACAGAATAATTCTGGAACTCCCCCAGTTCCTTGTTTTTGGTCTTTATTTTGGGGCTGGGGGGCAGGAGGAGTGCAAAGAAGAAAACTTATTAATTGACTTCTCGAAGGAAAGAGCTCCACACACTTGCAGAAGATTATTTTCTAAAGGTCCCAGAAGACCTTAAGGATTTAAACCGTGTAAAACCAGCAACTTTACCTCTCAATCTGAGACAGGAATTTTGTTTCAAATATGCCTCTTTTCCTGAGTGATTCCGAAATCTGTCCTCTGAACAGCAGTCCTTGTTTGGTTAAGTCGATCAAAATCTGCCTTACTATTTCACCTAGGTACATTCCACTGGTCATTTTTTCATACCTGTTATGTTATAAAAGAAAAAATGTGCTTTTAAAGAGATGGTATATTGGCTCTGTTTAACATGAGTGGTATGTACATGTCCTATCAACTCTTGAAAAAGCAGTAAACGGTTGCAGAACGATAGCCATTGAACCCTATCTCTCAACCATCAAAAATCTGTTGTAGCAACTTCAAGCACAAACATTAACTACAAATTATTTAATTATGTTAAAACGTAACAGAATTAGAGGAAAAAAACTTGCAATATTAAACAGAAGATAGTGTTAAAGCCAGAGTCCAGACTGAAGCGAAACATTTCCCTGTCCCTCCCATGCATTCACCAGTGAGTCATATGTAATCAATGCTGTCTTTACCAAACGAAGAACGGTCAAGTTCAGTTCATCCTCTTGCATATGTTGTATTTTACCTTTTAAAAAGCACTCCAAGAGGAGGAACACAGCAAGGCCTATGCTTTCCAGGGAAATCTTAAAAGCTGCACTGTTTGGTAACTGCCCTAAGGTGAAAACAGTGCTGTGGTAACAGAAACAATGTACGTCTTTGTTTTTTGTCTGGATGTCTGCATTACTTACCCTGCAACAAATGAAATGTACTATTAACATTTCCTTTCTGATTATTCATTCACTCAGCACATTTTAAAAAGCAGCCAGTGTGTCTCAAAGACTGACTTAGTCAGGCTCCTAGCATCAGGACCATCATATTTACCTCTGTTTCCCTGGGTTTAGTGAGCCTTCGTCTACTTCTTTATCATATTTTGTTCTGATGTTGTCAATGCAGCCGTTGTCACCAAATCCTCCCCATTCTGTATTAATGCACATTTTCCCTTCATTCCCTTCCACTATTTCTATGTTTTTCATGTCCTCCATGTAGCATACATTGCTGCCTGTTCCTAGGAGGAAAGAAATAAGAAGGCTTCAGCCAGAAAAGTAAAGTAGCAGCTGAAACACGTGGAAGATGATTGCAGTGCTCATCTTAAAAGCTCTCTTCTCCATATCCCAAATTTCAAAGATCTCTCCCTATCTTCCAGAAGCAAGCACTAGACAGTAATGCTAAGCACTCTGTAATTTATAACAGCAGAATGTTACCAAGTAAAATGAGTCCTGCACAGAAAACCCCCAGCATAGAGGAATGAAGACTCTGTGTTACAGGTCAGAAACAGCTCTGGCAGCCATTGGCAAGCACTGATCACCCATTGCTGCCAGTCTGGTAGTAATGCACCACAAATCATCTTGCATGACAGCATGCTCCCAAAAGCAAACCCTGCCAAGGGCCTAGCAGCCAGTCAAGCAGCCCCCAAGTCTGAAATGATTTGGTGAACGGGGCCACTTGCAACATGGGTTACATTAACTAATATAAGCACCAGTTCTCCAAACGAAATGAGATAGCTGGTGCACTTCGCCAGCCAGAAAAGTCTATTTGCCAACTGGGACTCCAGACCTTACATGCTTAGATGTATTCCTAGCTGAAAACTTGGAGGGATCTACTGGGGGAATCATCTAGAAAGCTCAAAAAGAATTCATTCAAATTTTAAAAAATATTTTCTTGTTCCAAGGCCTATGACCTGGCTACACAGCAAATATCAATACACTTGCCAAAATGAGGATTCGTGCTATGTCTACTGTTCCCATATTCTTTTACCAGGCACTCATTTGTTAGGCACCACCAGAGACATGATCAAAAGTCCAACAGATTCAGGATCCTATCTCTTACAGGTGCTATTACATTCTCTTTTGAATACCATACAAATCTGCCAAGAACTCCAAGTGACTAGTAACTATATAACAAACCCAAAATAGGGTGTGAAGCCTAGCACCTGCATATATGCTTTCTTCTTGTATCTTCAATATCACTGTACCTGCGATAAGGCCAATCTCACAGTTTGGATCCTCATATCCGCATGTCATCATTGTCCCAACAGTGTCATTCACCACTGCTACAATGTCCAAGTCAAACTCCTAAAACACAAGTGACAATCAGTAGTGGGGTCTCGGAGAAAGGAGTGTGCATTAAACACACCAAAAAGAGCAGAAAAGAATAGCTCACGTTTCTTCTCCTGATGGCCTCTCTCAGCATATCAACAACATCTTCCCCCTCACAGTCTGTTGCCTTGAAACCTTTTGTCCATCCCACAAGTGTTCCCTGAAACAGAAGAGGAAGAAAACCTTAAGTGAAGACAGAGAGAAAACTGGAAGTTCCAAGCATGTCTTTTCTTCTCTCCACCCGCCTCCTCCCGCCTGGTTTTTTAAAATAATGTATTTCCCTGGACAGGTTACTGTAACTAGTGCAGAGTGTGTGCACGTGCATCTTTGTTACTCAGCTGCTGATGGTAGTGACTCCAGATTTACTCAGCAAGACACTGCCAACTCAGTGCCTTCTAACACTCTTTTCTCATTTGGAAAACCTCATCTCACCTTCTTCTGTGCACATAGCCATTGCGTTATCTGGGTGCAAAAGACTGTAAAAAATGCTTTTGCTGTAAATAATTAAACATTAATGAACATCTACTGTTAATTTTTGGCTTGTTTACTGCAGGACACTTGGTATGATCCTACTACTCCAGGCAACACTGATTTGTTTCTTTTTGGAGAGCAACCTGGCCTGACAGAAGTAGTTTTCCAGGTTATATGGAGTAATTAGCCTTCCACTTGGTAACTGGCTCTGGGCTGTCTGTCCAAGTAAGAAAAAAAAAAAAAAAGAGGACAACTGGGAAAAAAGCTGCTCTTAAAAAACCCTCAAGTTCTAGCAACAGTAAGACACCAAACACACATGACGACATAATATGGGACCCTGATATAGATGTGTCTCACTCAGTTTACCACCACTGCTGTGGAATTTGTTTCCTCAGCATTTGTCGAGACCTAAATAATATGCTGTAGGCTTTGAAGGCGTATTGAGTGTTCTCCCCACAAATAGCCACGTCCTATTGCTATACTCTCAACTGTGATCTGAAAATTGAGACTAGCTTCTACACTTAGAAGCTATTGTGAAAACCACCAGGACATAAAAACATTCAATAAAATAGCAGTCTCTCATTTCTCCAATGTGCTACATATTTGACTAGAATTAAACAGCACAACCTCCCCCGTCCCTCTTTGGAAAAGCATCAAAATAATTGAGAATTATTTATTCCTGAATTTGATTGTTTTATTCTAATTTTTTTCTTACATCAGGCCTGGAAAGATGAAGAGATGATATCTGTCAATAAGCTGTATATGTCAAATTAACAAATCTGACAGGTCCAACCCTTCCAAGCTGAACCAGCAAGCTCAGCTCTGCCCACTGACACTCAACAAAAAGAAAGTAATGTAGTGTAGAAGTTATACAGTTGGAGCTGTGCAGCACAGTTAGGAAAACACCCTGGGATTGTAGCTGAGCAAGTAGCAGGAGGCATCTTATCTCTTGCCATTGAAGAGTTAAGGCAGCTTAAGAGATTCCTGTAGTCATTTCAATATCATAAAGTCTTAATCTTTATAGAATAAAAGCAAGTAACATCCATCTCTTATCAGATACAAGAGGTGAAAGTTCTACCTCCCATATGCATCTAGGATGATAACTATCTCATGATACACAACTAATTTGCACAGAAGAGTAACACAATCCCCGTAAAACAGGTGAAATATTCTCTCCAAAGAATAATTTGTACGCATGTATATATATTTTAATATCTCTCTCTCTCTTTTCAACCTTGTAAAGTCCTACTTGGAAGAAAACATTTAGAAGAACAGCTTTTTGCTTGCCATCTCCAAACCAACAAATCACCCTCACCCAAAATGATGTCATTTACCAAGCAGATGCACAGCTGCCATCTGACCCATCTGTGTTGCAGTTCTTACCTTGTCAATGCTGGCTTGCCTGCATGGGAAGGAGAAGGTGAAGCCCAGAGGCAGTCGAGCACCTTTAATTCCCATATACTCCAGAAACTCTGCTATGCACTGGACAATATGGTCAAAGAGCTGGAAGGACAGAAAACACATATAAATCTCACAGTAATCCCATGCAACGGGCCTTGGCTGGATCAGTTAAACACTCATTAGAGGTTACCTCTTCCCCCGTCCCTTGCATGATCTCCAAAGGAATGGCAAAGATTTTGTTATACATTTGCACCGATCTTCTTCTCCCACTTCTGATTTTGACCAGCAGAACCCTGAAATTTGTCCCACCGAGATCAAGGGCAAGGAATTTTCCTTTCTCTGTAAGAGAAGAAAAGTATTTCCTTTTGGTGCTTCTTGTAGCGTGTTTGCCAGTCAGAATGGCATACTCTGCCACACATCCCCAAGAAACTTCGTCTGGGCCAATGACAGCACACTGCTCCCTATGGCATTTATCCCATTAGTCTGCTAGGATGGGGCTGAAGGGCCAGCCAGAGAACATCGCAGGAAGCACCAGTTTGCCAACATAAATCACACTGGCATTTACCAGAATAATTGGCATATTCACCCCAGAAAACAGACAAGCAACTTTCCTGCACCACCTCTGGGTGATCACGAAATGACTTCACCTGTTCCATCTGGTGTCCCACAGACATATGTGGGTAACATCTTCACTGTGGCACTGCCTTGTGTCTCCCGCTTTAGCCCGTATTCCAGCTCGGTCCTCATTTTGTTCTTCACTTCTCTGAGGGTCTCCAGGGACAGTAGAAATGGCGCAAGAGTGGCATCGATTTTCTTGCGCTGAGCGGCCAGCCTGTATGCCACCGCTGTGACCATGGCAGCCCCCTTCCCACTGCCACTCACAGAGAGGAGGAACCGAACGTCACAGTTTGGGACCAGCCTTCTCACTACCTTGTGCAGACGTTTGGCATATCTACAGGAACAAACAGCTTCTTTAGACTCTCACAGGCATTTCATGCATGTTTTACTTCACACACACTTCCACTACATGTGCACATCCAACAGCACAAGTGCTGAAGCACAGCCAGACAAGCACAAGGTTAGAAACTGGTATAGGAGACGGGTACAAAGCTCCTGATTTCTGACTGTTCTGCAGAACCTGTACATCTATGGAACGTGAAGATACCTCTAAACATGTGCCAGTGCCAAGGGAGAGAGAGACACTGGAGAAAAGCCAGGCAACAGTGGGGAGTCACAATCACAAACAGAGGGTGAGAGTCTCCATCCAGTTTGGGAAAGTTTCCAGTTTGGGAAAGCATAGGTTCAAAAATGAAAAAAAAAGAAAAAAAAAAAAGAAAATAAAAAACCCACAATGAACTGCAAGTGCGCTTGAGGCCCAGGAGGCACTTGAGGAATCAATTGCTCTTCCCCAGACCCCATTATCCTATGTGTCATGTGGTTCTCACCCCAACTTCTAAAGCTCCTGAGGCAACCTTGCAATAACTAACCCAGTCTGATCCTCCACACTCCATCAGATCTCACCCCAACCCTGCAGTAAAACCAACAGTTCTCTGAAAAGCCACACATACGCAGATGGAGACTTTCTGCAACAGCCACACGTGGCCACCAGTTACCAGATCTTCTTTAGTTACTTACTGGGGGTGGGTTTTATAGAGTCCTCCATCAATCCCAACAGTGGTTCGCATCCTTAACAGTTTTTTATTCTCCCTCAGCCGGGTCAGTATGGCTGCTAAGGCGGCAGCACAGAGGTTGGCCGAGCGGAAGGAAACGATGGTGCAGACGTGCTGAACAGCGATGCAGTCCTCTTCAGAGGGAAACAGGTTCAGCTCTGTAAGGATCTCTTTTGTGTTGCTCAGACCTTCCTTATATCTACCCCAACACAAAAGAATACATCACCTAATGCAAGGATATTAAGGCAGCACATAAATCAATATCTGCATATTGGTTCAAAAAGAAATGAGAGGAAATCAGGACACAACCTCTCAGGCAGCGTCATAATTGGTTCCCATAAACCAGTAATGTCTTTCCTGCACTATTCCCAAAAGTACCCAGAGAAGAGACCAGACTTTTAAGAGGCTGCTTCCTGGGGTTCGGTTTTTGATGAGACATACCAATTAGCTGGCCAAGAAGAGAACGGGATAAAATATTTAGTCCATAGGAGAGCACAGTAATAGAGGTACAGCTTCACTCAATACAACAAAGAAAATTATTCCTGGAGTAACAACAAGGACCAGGATTCCTCTTCAAAGCGCCACAGTCTGTCATTTTTCCATGTAGCCATCCATTAGGTGATCCAGAGTCTGTGCTACATCTCCATAACCCCAGTATTCCCACATCACAGAAGCTGAAAACTGCAACAATCATCCCATGTGCTCAGGTCTCCAAAGAGGTTATTTAAACAACCTGCATCTGTGATGGTTAATAATACATTCGCTACTGTGGTAGTCTGCTAAAACTTGATCTTCCACCAATTCCCACTTACAGAAAGATCAACTTTTCTCCTAGGCAAAAGCAAAATCAAGTTGAACAGTTCAGGTTTGTTCCCAGTACTCACAGATTATAATTACACGTTAATTATCATTGCTGTGCTTGTGAAAGACTAACAGCCACTCTCAAACAGCATATTGCAGGTTCTTACTTTTCCATTGCAGACACATGCTTCATTTCGATCTTGCCCTTAGTAAGCAGAGCTGTTGACACTTTCCCATTGAAGAGCAGACCTTCCTTTGTCATTTTTAGGAGAATGAGTCTTACAAGTTCCCCCAAATACAGGCTGCTGATCATCTTCTCAAACCTGGAATGGGGCACAGGAAGGATTACAGGTGTTCACCAGCTTGCCAGAGCCATGAAAAGTTCAGAGTATCTTATGTTCTTATGCAGGCTGATCACATTTAAGCATGTACAAAAGGGGGTTGGGAGCTAAGTTGTAGATGGGATGCCATCCTGAGGTCCTGGGACCCAACAACAGTCCCTCAGGTCAACTGAGTGATTAAAAAGAATATTCAAAAGACTTGTGAGCAGCTCAGCAAGCAGAAGCAGTTTGATGAACCAGGCTTTAAATATGCCCTTCGTTTACCTTCCTCCTCCTTCTTTATCCCTCCACAGCATCACAACAGAGCAACCATCTATCTTTAATGACACATTAGCAACTGCAGCAGCAACTCTTTGGCCTGTGAGGCAGGGAGGTGTGAAAGGTACCCACCCTTCCCAGAAGGGAAAGGTCAGGATAGGACAGGACCAGGATCAAGTCAACTCAGGTTCACTGAACTCGATTCCTGTTCCAAGGGGGTTTCTGGCATACGCTGGAAACGTGCTCACAGAACTCAGATTGCCAAGGCAAATCAGCCAGGGAATCACTTACAATTGTTTTCCAGGATTGAGAGATCCCAGATCGAGCTCCCGATCAAATTCTGTGCGGAGGTCGTCCAAAGCACTGTCATCTCCAAAGGCACCCCACTCTGTGTTAATGCACATCCTCCCTTCATCACCTTCCACCAGGTCAATGTGCCTCATGTCCTCCATGTAGCACGCGTTGGTGCCAGTCCCTGTGTGTGTTGGAGCCAATGCGGATAAATTACATTGTTGTCCTAAGTTTGCTTTTTGTTTAAGTCTACATGTTTGGGAATAAGTCAATATATTGTCTTTGGAACAAAATACAAATACATAACCCTATGGTACAGGATGCTAATATCAAGCCACCTGCACTTGTTAAATAATCATTTCACAGTGAAAGTATGAGAAATTAGTCTAAGGCTTGACTTGTTTAAAAACATTTTTTCTTTTTCAAATATACTTCTGTGTGCCTTAAAAGAGCCACCAGAGAGCATGAAGTGGAGACACTGTGGAAAGCGCAGCTGATCCTAACTACCAGACGTGAGAGGAATTCAGCTTTCTCTGGACAGACGGATAGTAATTTTCTATAGAGTCAGCAGGAAAGTTTAGTATGCTGGTCACAACTGAACCCAGACAAAATGGGGACTGTGGTATTTGATGGCAATGTGATCAGCATAAAAACAGCTGCTTTACAGAAGGCAGCCAGGCTTGAAAATCTGACCATTGTTTTTTCCATTTTCTTCCTGCTCTTTCCTGTATTAGGACATTCCCTTCTACTCCAGATTTGTTAGGATTAAACAAATGAAGGGAAAAATACCTACTTAGTGAACAGAAAAAATTACCAATTATGAGTCCAACTTCACAGCGCTGATCATCATATCCACAAGTCATCATGGTTCCCACAGTGTCATTGACCAGTGCCAAAACATCAACGTCTATGTCCTAATAGCATAAAGGTGGGTGATTAACAGAAAAAAAAGCCTAGAAAGCCTCCTGTGTGTTAAAGCAAGAGCATGCAGACATACTCCCCAGGTCACACGTTGAAGGCCTGGTTCAGGAAAGCTCTTCAGTTGAAAGACACACCACTTCCTTTTATAACACTATCCCCACAACCCTGTAAAGTAACAAACACCCCGGAATTCGTAAGTGCTTGGCCAGCCAGGATCTTTGCTTGCAGGATTTGTTTTTCCCAATCCAACCATTTGCCAGAAAAGCAACGTCTTACTGGTTTGAATTTTGTGATATACCAGCACCCATGTATCTGTCCTTAGGGGCTGCATGATAGGATAATGTCCTATGCCCTGAGCAGATTCCACCAAATGGGACAGAAAATATGCATACATAAATGCAGCTACTCAACGCAAGGCCGTGCACCAACACCACACTCAAGTGAAAAGCCCTTCCATCAAAGCTGTGCAGTTTTCCTTTCACACTGAGGTAACTTGATAAAAGTAAAATCAAAGTTATGAAAGGATTCTTGTAACTCAGATGCCAACACTAGCAGGGGGCCAGACTTCACCCAGGAAGTCTCAGGTCTTTTGCTCCTGCTAACTACAGCAAGATTGACACAAAGAAAGAAGTGAACCAAAATCAAGGTTGGGTTTTTACCACGTGAGAAAACAGAAGAATTTCCTCTTTACTACAAAGATGTCAAGATATGGAAAGATGCTTTCTATTTCTTAGATGATGTTACCAGTAGCACCAAACATGAACAACAAGGCTTTCCAAAATATTAAAACATAATGTTATTCAAACACATACACCAGTTCAAGGGCAGATTTAATCATGTCTTACAGCTGACCTTAAACACTACCACCAATCACTCCATCCCGCAGGCTGAGGTGGACGGACAAGCCCTGGTAGGAGGTGTGCCACTTTGAGATGAGAGCTTCCTCCCTGCTTCATTCCACAAGCCAGGCGACCAAACACAGTGTGTATCCACATCTTACCAAATAGGTTCACACCAGACTCCCTTTAGCTCAGACAGACAGTGGGGCCATACTGGTCCACTGGCCATACTGACTAGCTCTGTTTATCAGTGTGCAGTTGCCATCACTGTCAGACTGACCTGGGGCAGCCCGAGTTACAGCTGCATGTCCCCTTCCATGGCTGCAGCTCTGAGGGAGACACAGATCTACTACATATACAGCCATGTTGGACATTTGTTACTGGCTGTCCTTGAAGGATGTCTGACAACTCCCAAAACAACCCACACACCAAGAGCTGATCTCCCAGGAGGACAATCTGGGGCCACTCAAGTTCACCTCCTGCAGGTACAAAACTTGCCTTATGTTTCTGGAGGGCCTTGCGCAGAGAGCTGACCACGTCTGTGTCCTGAACTCCTCGGACCTTGAAGTGTTTCGTCCAGGCAAGAAGAACCCCCTGCAAAGAAACAGTCCAGTGACCCAACAGCTCCAACTTTAGCATACAAACCTGCCACAAAGATAGCCAAGACCAAAGTCTGTGCCCACTATGTTTCTCCACACATTAAAATGTGGGCCACAGTAAGTCACAGCAGAACATCCCACCTTGGGGTGCCTGTCAGTACAAACACAACTAAACAGGTACAGTAACAAAGTCCCAGTCCTGCAAATGCATCTCCCTGTGCTTTGTTTAAAGCACGTGTGGCTTTACTGATGCTCATCACAAACTAATAGCATTAAGCACAAAGCATTTGCAGGTCTGGGACCCAAAGCACAGATCCCTAGAAATAAAAGAGAGGCTAGAATACAAGGCCACAAAATAATTGCAACCAGCCCTTCATTTCCCCATGCGGCCTCTCAAACAGCTCAGCTACAGGTCTTTCCTATTTAGAATCAACTGTGAGAAAGAAATTGAATGAGTGATTAAAAAAGAAACATGCTTCAGGTCAAAAAAGTATGTATTTTACTGTCTAACAGTCTTCATACAAGGGCATATGCTTACTATGGAGTCAAGTACTGATTAAGTAAAAGAATAGCTTTAGCTTAAAGATCATGTTGCCTTGAGATCAGAAATGAGTGTTTGAATGCAGTCAAGTCTAGTTAAATGCTAGTGGTCATCCACACCTTCTTCAGAGCGCTATGTAAACAAAGGCCCACAGAAAGGCCACAGGGTAACACTGCCATGCAATAGCTTCTCCAGGTTCTGCAAGGAGCTAGGCTTGCCAATAATATTTCTTTTTGCATCTTACCTCTTCCAGTTTGGTCTGTTTGCATGGAAAAGAAAATGTGAAGCCAAGAGGTAACTTCTTATGCTTCAGGTTTTTGGTCTCAATGAAGTCTAACAGACAGTCAGCAACATAATCAAAGAGCTGCATGAGAAAGGAGAGGACAGAGTCAGGCTGCGTCCGGCAGGCACGCACTCAAGCATAGCACCACCACAGAAGACCATGTGTGCCCTACCTCGGCTCCGTTCCCCTGTATGACATCCTTGGGTGTGGGGTAAAACTTGCTCTCCAGCTGGCTGCTCTGCTTCCCATCATCAAACACCTTCACCTGGTGGGCACGAAACTGGGAACCACCCAGGTCAACAGCAAGGAAGTCACCCTTCTCTGCAACACAAGTGGGCAACCGTCACCGGTGATGGCTGAGAAGCACGGCCCAGATGCCATGCTGAAGGCCACAGCCCAGGGCCCCTGCCTCACCGCGGCCACAGGCTCTTCTGCTCCATCATGGCAGGTCCTTATCCTATGGGCCTGGAAGCATCACCAGGGAGGCTGAGAGCTGGCACCCCTAAGCAAGGGTATCAGAGCCCTCCTGTTAGCTTGCTGTGCAGCAGCTAATTTCATTTTTATTTAGCCAGTCTAGTTTTGCCCACTCTGCTCCTTCAGCAGCGTGTTTGCAAGCTGCAGAGGGATAAGCTTTTCAGCAAGAGAGGACCAAAGCAACTGCGAAGCCAATCAGAGCACACAGGGGCTGCAAAACCGTACACCTGAAATGTGGGGAAATGGGAGTTTGAGAGCATTACCTACGTCCAGTAAGGCATGCAGGATTTGCAGACTCAATGATCTTAAAGGTCCTTTCCAATCAAAACAATTCTGATTCTATGTTAAGACTTGGCCCTACCACAGAAGCCAACTTCCAAGCGGGGCAAGATTAATTTGCCACACAGTCAACCAACACAAGCATTTCCAAATGCCTTTAGGTGTTTCTGCAAAAGTACCATTCTGTTTCTCAGTCAACAGCACTCTTAGCTCAAACATGTTCTTCTCTAGCAGGACACTTCAGATGGAAGGACACTTTGGCCTCGCTGCTACAATAAAGCAATTATCTATTCATCCCACGCACAGCAGAAGGCCCTTCCCCACAGTGGCATGTGCGTAGCCTTGCGTGATCTTTGTTCCACAGTCCAAACACCTGATTAAATTTATCAAACCTGTCCCTGAAAGGGAAGGAATCAGGAAATGCTACCTGGAAGACCATGGTCAGATATCACAAAGGAGAGGAGGCAAACTGGGTTACTCAGTAAACTGTCACATTAGTCAGACCATTAATCCCTAAATGATTAAAAACTGATGATGCTCCATATGGGTCATTTCAGGGAACAACACTGAGGGCACGGAAAAATCTGAAAGTTTGTTACCATTGCAAATGGGAAAATCCAGCCAAGTTTGAGGTGTTTAAACCTGCTGGAAGTTTTGTCTGGGAGCGAAATAACCAATAAGGATTTTGCAAGAGAGCAAAAATAGAAAAATCAATGTGACACTTAAAATAGGCAGTGTGTTAGTAAGACAGAGCCCAGCTTGACTCTGCAGCATGTCCTTGGCACAGTGGAAAGGTCACACGGGCCAGGAAAGCATTGTCCAAAGTTGACCTTGAGGAACATGACATCTTGCAACAGTGATGACACTACAGGCAATTTTCCAAGTCTCCTGACCTCAGGGTCATGTAAGACCTCAGAACCAGTGATGGTCACTGAGATAGCAAAGGTTAAGCTAATATTGCTTTTTTTTTGGATGAAGGTAGCAGCAAAAGGAAGAGTGCCCAGTTGCCGCCAAGGAGTTTGAGGGGACTGTGTATAAGTTCTCTCAGACATCCCTCATTTCAAGGGTCTAGCCTCCAAATGTTCCCTCTATGCCATGAAAGCCATTATTTCTCATTTAATTGTAGGAAAATTACCTTCAGAGGGAATAAAGTCATGTGGAAATGAGGTACAAAGCAAACATTTCTCAAGTTTTCTGCACAAACAGCTGTTATACACCAAGTCCTGACCTAGGCCAGACACAGAGTACTGCACAAATTCAGAGACCTGGTTAAACCTGGAAAAAAACATCATTTTCTGTCAGCCTGTGCTGCTGGGAGCCAGGTGAGCCAGGAGAGTTATTTCGGATGTGCACACTTCTCCAAAGAAGACAGGCTTTTATACCTCACGTCCTCCCAGAGGACACCATTGCTCTTTCTCCCTCTCTGTTTAAGCCTCAGGGGCAACTGGCAAGAAGGATCCAGCTCCAGCAGCAGAGCAGGCTGTTTCCTGGTAGACCCCATCCAGAAGCAGATTTTCCCAAGGCAGAAGGCAAGCAAGGGCAGGAGGGGATCACTTTTTAGGGCAACAGAGAAAGCAGTGCAGAGTCTGATGTCAGAAGCCAGGAGGGGATCACAGCTCCCAGAACACAACATTGCTGTCACTTTGCAGCATCCTGCCTTCCCTGTAGCTCCACCAACACCACAGCACAGCATTGCCGACATCCCCACACCTGCAGCACACTGCACTGCAGGGTCTGGGCTGTAGAGGCTGCCCTTGCCGTGTCCAGCCACAGCTCCTGCAGCGAGGCCTGCACTAGGTACAGCCACATTTGCAGATGAAAGAGGCTGTTTTCTGAGCACTTACTAGCTCCTTTCCTCAAACAAGCAGCACTAGGTCAAAATCCAACTGGTGAAGGGAAAAAACCCTCTGCCAGCACTCCCCCAAGCTGTTGTCTCCTCAATACACACCTGCTTTCTCAACATGAGATAGGCAGTAACGCGAAGCCACTGGCTGCCCCGTGTCTTTGCCGTGCTGTCCTTGAGTCCTGGCAGCAACCCATCATCTTCCTAAACCAGCACCGCTGTGATGGAGCAGGGGGAACTCACCTGAGCCATCGGGAAGCGAGCGCACAAACGACGGCAACATTTTTACTGTTGCCGTGGGGTTCGTGTCTCTCCCCAGGCCCTTCACCATCTCGGCCTGGAAGCGAGCCATCACGTCCAGCAAGACATCGTCGGAGAGACGCATGTGATAGAGGTACCTGTCGACCTGGAAAGATGAAAGGCGTTACTCGGGAGGCACGCAGGCTCCTCAGTGCTCAGCAGCTGGCCGGGATGAGCACTGCTTTCACACTACAGAAGGACTGTCCCATGTGTACTTGGAAGGCTTCCTGCACGCAGAGAAAATGCAGGAACTTCCAAGCCACTTGTGCTAGTTTTCTAGCCATGCATGAAGGATCTGAGAAGCCTGACTCCAGTTCCAGCAATACCCCTGCATATTGCTGGACAAGAATTACTTTGCTCATTCCCACCCACTCGATGAGCATGAGGCTAAACAGACCCTAAGGAGACACAAGAATTAGTTCCACGTATGTAACAGATTGAAGGTGCGCATACCACCTACGCAAATCCCACACCTCTGGTTCTACAAGTTCATTTCATTTTTGACCTCAGCACCTAAACTCCCGTGATGGTCAGTGCAAGCAAGCTCCAGAACATCATCAGAACACTTACTCGTATAAAAATTTTGTTTTGAAAATGATTAATGCAGCTTTGGTGAATGACTGTCAAAAAGTTAGCCATCTTTTCTGATGGCTCAGTAACTTGCCTACATACACAAGCCCATGAGACTTGCCTGAGACCCTGACAAGCTGTTTTTACACCATCCTCTCCTCCTACACATGTCAGGAACTAGAACTGCAAAGCATCTCAACCTGGTGAGAATTTGACCTCTCTGAGTCAGGTCCAGAAAATGCCATCAGTACCCAAGCGTGTCAGCCACAACTTGAAATCATCTATTCAGCTACTGCTTGACTCCACAGACAATTAACTTTGTTGGCAGGCCAGGCTGGAGCTCAAAGCCTTTTTCTCACTCCAGCTCTGCCCTCCATTCTCTTGTGATTCTAGGATTACATCTAAAACACATTTTTGGGTGCAATTACCAGCCTTTCTTAAGGATGTTACATAACTATAATAGCATCCATCAAAATAAAAGCCAGTTGAATTTAAAGGGAATCAAAAGCATCTATGAAGTAGCAGACATTCATCCAGATAAACTAGCAGAGAAGCTAATCAGTGTTTCTGTACAGCTTCATCAAGGCAAAACTTAAGGTTTTCTTCTTCAGGACCACACGCTGCTTTGACTGACATTTACCTGCAGGGCTGGATACGGGGCTGCAAGGAAGGTGGCCTAGAAACTACACAGCTGGGTACAACAAAGGATTAATGCAGCAAAATAAGAATCTGTCAACATCCAAATGCTTTTGCACCATGCCAGACTTTGGTGCTGTATGAACAAACATGATGCAGGCATGACAATTCTGTGCTCCAAACAGCTGGATGTCCCCTGGAAGGTAACCTGTGTTGACATCCCACTTCCCATGACACAAGACTCGGGGCCAGAGGCAGTGGGCAGGGGAGAGAGGTGGGACAGCTTCCAGCGCTTCACTAGTACAGACACTCAGCTCTTCCACCATGGGCTACATTATTACGCTGCTTTATCTGTTCGGAGCATCTCGTCAGTCCCACTTACATAGGGAGGTCTGGAGAGGCGGGAGAACATGCACAAAACAAGTCCCACCAGCAACAAGGCAGGATTTAAAAGGTAGCATTTTTTAAATAGAGGAGAAGACAGGGTGTAGATAAGTTAGCCTCTTCTACAGTTTGGACTGGACACCTATATCAATGAGGCACAAACTAATTACCTGTTCACAGCCCCATTTTAAACTGATGGTCAGCAACGACCCACCTGCAAGAGCCAGGACTGTAAAATAATGCCAACACTTACCTAAGAGCAAAACATACCCACAGAGAGAGAGTGTCTTAAACTACAAGATGCAATTGGCAAGAAGCAGCAGCTGCCTTTGGATACAGCTGTGCCTTGAAAAGGTCATTATTTAGATTTGTCTTTGTAGCCCTTGTTTGCACAAGCACTTCATTTCCTCCAAGCCTTTTTTGAGGCCCCATCACTGTGTAGGATCCATCACCTCAGCCCAAGCACCAGCACTGCTTTTTTGGGCATGCCAAAAAAAAGGAAAATACAATGACTGGAGACATGCAGCACTCACTCACTCCCACACAGACCCCAATAACCTTGTGACAGAAGCCCCTGTGGAAAACAACCTGAACAGTAATAATAATGACCATGTCTGCAGAGAACACGCACGAGCTCCCTGCTCCCCACAGAAATTGCATTCCCCACCCTGTTTACCTACAGCCACAGGAGCAGACGGTCCTCCCTAAGCAACTAGATAAGGCAGAGCCCAGGAACGCCTGCTGACTCCCTCGCCTGATTTACACCCAGAGCAAGGGCCCGCTCACATACCATTTGCTTGTAAACACAGGAATGGTCAGGCTGTGCAACACCAAACTCTGTCTCGCTGCCTCCCTCCCACCGCACAAGGACAGTCCTTGTTTTTAAGTGACTTGCCTCAATTATGGAAACAACACTGTTTTCATGGCAGGGAGGCTCTTGTTTGTGCCACCAGAGAGCAAATAAGCCTGGGGAAGGGGAGTTGGGAAGGCATTCCTTCATTCTAATTAGGGAGAAACCAACTCTGCTCCATACAGTCTGGGCTTTTTAAAAGAGAACTCTGAAGAGCATGTGGTTTCTTGCCTTCAGGCAGGGCTACTTTGCATCTAGCAGAAAGATTTAATTTTTTAAATAGCTTTGTCACAATCCCTCTGCCCCCTTCTCTCTACTGTCCTCACTTCAGGGAAGTCCTCCTTCAACTACGCTCTGGATGTTTCTCTGAAGAGCCCACTCCACACAAGCCCTGCTCCATAAGGTCTCCCCCTTTCTTAGTAAAAAGTAAGAATAAATAGCACGGTCTAGGTGGGAGGTCTTAGATGAGATTCTCACACAAGGAAAGGGCATTGGGGCCCTCTTCTGATCCTATTAAACCCTGGAGATAGAAGGACTATGACTGAGAGTCAGAGACTGTTGAGATATCAGAACATCTCTTGGAACGCTTCTCTTCAAGGCAGAATTAGCAGAAGAAGCCCCCCCTAAGAACAAGCCACTCCATGCTTAAGCAAGGGCACAGAGAAGACAAGCCAGTGTTGCTCGCTTTGCTGATGAGCTCAGCAGTGCAGGCGGATCTACCCGCGAAGACCTTGGATCTCCCGCACTGCCACGCGTCTGCAGACAGCCCCGCCTCCAGCTGGCTGGAAAACAAGACAGAGCCTGGCAGCAATGGCCACCAGAAAGCGCTCAATGGAGACGCCAGGAGAACAGAGGACCCGCAGGGGACGTGTCTAGAAACCAGAGGACCTCTGACCCAAGAAGCTTACAGGTCCCACGTGGTCTTATGATGGAGAGCCAAAAACCTGTTACAGCATGGCCATGAAAGCAGATTAAGGAAGAGCAACCATTAGGCAGCTCACTCCCAGTACTGACAGCTTCAGATCTGGGCCATCTTGAGCTTTTCTGACTGTAATTAAAGGTCACATCCATAAACACCAGAGTGATCAGCCAGGTTTGGACAACCAGAGGGGATGCACAGGCACTTCTCCCACACCAACACTAGTTGGAACTGTCTCTTGAGTCCCAGAAGACGTGGCCCAAAGACCCCAGGAGTTTTCCCTGCTACAATGTGAGTGACTCTGATTCCTACTCAGTTTTAGAAATCCCATCCTTGACGCTACACTCGCAAAGTGATTCAGCCAGAGGTCCCTTTCTGCCCTCTGGACTACACCACACCATGCCAGATAAAGTTTAGGCACCACTTTTCCTTACTGAAGATCATTTGCTCCATTTCTGGAAGAGAACTTGTAAGTGTGCAGGGAAAAGCACTAACCAGACCTCTTTTCACACTCATCAGATGGTTTAGGGTCCAAATACCTCTTACCCCACTTGGCTGTATGGCTTTAGTAGATAATGCCATTATCTAGTCTGCATTACGTACTGCAGACCCCACAGTATCTGAGTAACGCAGTTCTCAAAATAGGAATCAGCTAATGCTGCATCTTACCTTTTTTATTTGATCCTCTTTTAGCTTTGTGAAATGGAAAGCTAGCAAGTGGACGGCAAACATTTTCTTGAAGCGGATGGATGAGTCAGTAGTGACGGAGCTGCTGTGAGTAACTCCAAAGCGACAGGTCTTTATTCACGGAGCTGGAGCTAGAGAAACTTCAGCTGAGGCATTTCCCTCAGGGTGAGATAGTGGAGTTCCTGGGAAATTGAGTCTAGAAATAAATCCATCCAGTGTGATCGGTTCAATGATTAAACTTCTGTCTCTTTGTATCACCCCCCCACATCAACCCAAAGTCCCTCCCTCCCCAGCTACACACTTCATTGTGCCAGAGCAGGCACCTGGAGAGCTGCCAAGCTGAAGGGGAGAAAAATCGATGTTGTTACTGCCCCACTTGGGAATTGTTACCACTTCGCAATGTAGTTGCTACGCAGCCTGCCCTGCTTCGCCCCGCTTCGTTCCCGGGGGGGGGTTGACAAGGTCCCACCAGCACAGCGTGCAACAAAGTGCTGCAGGGAATCTGGAAAGTTACAATTTTAGGAGGTTTCTTCCCTCTGCTCAGCACTCCCACTTGCGAGACAAGCTCTTCTGCATGAATTAACTCGGCTCTGGTTCCACACAGTGCACCCTCATCTGCGGCTTTTTTCCAACTAAGCTTCAGCCGTGTAAAGGAGCGGAGAGACACACAGACCCCTGCCCCCAGCTAACATACCTCTTGTGCAATTTCCAGCAGAGAGGTTTTGTACAGATTATTCTCCTTTCGCCCCTCCTGAAGACAAAGTTTCAGACCAACGCAGATCCTCGGTATTGCAAAACCTAGGGAGGGGACAGATTTACCTGGCAGCCAGCAGTGTTGATACCGGACTGCCTCACTTCATAAATGCCTTTAGCTGGCAGCACAGAGTGCCTGCAGCAGGAGCGGCTTCCTTACACCATCAGAGCTGAATCTGACACAGCCTTTAACTATTACTCTCAAAAGTTCATTCTGAATACACAAGTGTTTCCAGGATTTTGACACTGTATCAAGTGATATGGACTATGAAAATATGATCCAAAGAGAACTGGGTGAATTGTTGATACAAAGGCGAGAAACAAACACAAACAGACAAAAAAGACATTCTCACAGGGTAGAGGCTCACAAACTACACCTACACTCGGTGTGTTTCCCCCCAGTTACTGTTCAGTATTTCAGCTGAAACTGAGCATATTTATTGCACAGGCAGATAATTGCAACCCAAAATTTTGCAGAACAAGATTACAATTTAAAATTATTTTGATAAATCAGAAAACCAGCCTCAGGACAGGGGGAGAAGAGGGAGATGGGAAGGCGGGGGGTGCCAAGTAATGGGAGGAAAATTGTCCTCACAGACCCAGAGCAGGGCAGAAGCAGACAGCAGAAAAGGATCTCAGGCTGTATCAATTCATAGCCTAAAGTGGAACCAGCAATCTCATGCTGTTGTAAAAAAAGTACGACTGATCATCATGCAGGGCTGTGTGAACACGGGTATAATCCACAGACACACAAAACAACACTCAACTCTATACTCAGCACCAGCCTCAGGAGGACTCTGCCCAAACCCGGCAGCTACTGCACATCAAGAAGGCACGGACCAGGAGGAGGCAGCTCTGCTGAACATCAGGAGCAGTCACAGGTTACATTTTTTCAGCCTCTGATCACGAGGAAAGACTGAAAGAGCTGAGGGAGGGGAAGGGAACTCCCTCTGCAGACACAAATCACACAGAACCTCTGCTAGGAAAGGTTGAGGGTTCCCTCCTCCCCACCCCCTGCTGCCTTGCATCAGGGATGAGCTCTGGACACTGGGAGATCCCGCCAGCTCTATTTATTTTCCACTATTCTAGAACAAGAGTAAAGCAGACAGAGTGGCTGAACAGTCCATAAATAGGACTTGTTCTAAAATTAGGCCTTTGATCTTCAAGAGAAAGGGAGAAAAGAAAGAAGAAAAAAGCCACGCTACCAGCCAGAAAGCACGGTTCACTTCTCCTGTATTCATCTTTTAATAACTGCTGGCTCGTTAAGTCAGACACTGACTCCCAGAGGGACTGTCTCTTTCCTCATTGTTTACCCATGCCATCCGAGTCACAACCCCTCTGGCCAGCAAAATTGAAAACATCACCTTTCAAGCTCCATCCCACTTTGATCCAGAGCTCATTGTGTCTGTAATACAGTAGATTTATTTTTCATTCTCTCTTTTCTTTCTTTCTCTAACGGATGCCACTGGAAAAGGGTCTCAAAGATCTAAATGTTACTAAACTGGCAGCAAGCTCTGTTAAATACCTGACATGTCAGAATCGCTGCGTAACTTGTTCGCTCATCCCTGGTGCATCCTAGCTTCAGGCAGGCTGTTATGCAAGAAAAGACATTATCTCATTTCCACGCAGACAGCAGCTCAACGCACTAAGGACCCAATAGTCAAATATGTTACAGCCATTTTGTATGTATTCTGGCCAGTACAGGGGGAACAAGCCGGGACCAAGTGAACAGATCAGCTCCAACTGCATGCAGCTTGGAGGCTTGAGGCAATGTTTTTTCCCTTTGTTAGAGCTGCACCCAATGAAAGTTAGTCACAAACCCTCCCTTCCCCCTTTGCAAGGGCCAATGAGACTTCAAAGTTGTAATATCCCTCTCTCTACTTTCTTCTCCTGCAGTTCTCCCTCCAATTGTGGCACGATGGAGAACCCTGAAGAGGCTGGTGCTCACATAGCCCACCCGCCTCCCACAGCCTTGCAAAGGCCTGCAGAGAAGAGAATCTCACAGCTACAACGGGGAAATTCAGATAAATGTCTGAATACATCAGCTAAACATGCACCAGTTATCTCCAGAAAGAGGTACTGTATTAATAGGCATTTTATTGAGGAGAAGCACATCTGTCTTTGGTGAGGTGTCAGAGGCAGCAGCAACACTGGTTGCTGAGTTTGGCCCCCAGGTTAACAAGGAGACAGTGGACAAGGCTACAGGTGAGTCAAGAGAAATCCTTCTTTGTTATAGCTTATGCTTCCAAGACCAACCTTCAGAACACATTTCCCCTCCCAGTTGCAGCAGCTTTGTTCCCAATGATATTCCCACAAGTTCATCACAGCTCAGAACAGAAAGGGGTCCCCGCATTCGTCCTGCCTCTGCCCCTCCTAGGCCAACATCAGGCTACAAAGTAAGGCAGAACACCCGAGAAGACTGACTGGAAAATCCACTCCAAGGACAGACACTATTTAGAAGAGATGGGGACAGCACAGACAGAAAAGAGTACGTTGGCTTAAGAGAAAGAAGGCTGTTACAGTCAGCATTTTACATTTCAAACATAACAAACAAAAAATACATCATGAAATCAATAAACTTCCAAACATCTGTAACTTGAATGCCTGAAATTAACCTGAAACAAAAACTTTTGCAAATGTGATTCTCAGATCAAGTGAACGATGTTGTTTAAAAAATTTCGGCACAGCCTCATGAAGAAGAGCAAGAGGCCACTCAATCCTCCCCCCAGGGGCTTGCTTGCACAGGGCACATTAAAAATGTGCAGCTGGCACAACTTTGCCCCACACCAGTCCGGATTATACCACATGGGACCAATCTGGCAGCCATTCCAATGGGAGTCAATGACAGCCACATCATTAGCTCAGAAGAAAAGAAAACTTTCATAAAAAGTCAGCCTGGAAACGCCTGAATAAACTTCAGAGCTCTTAAAACAGTTACTATGGAGTCACTATGGAAACAAGCAATGGGTTAAGCCAAGTGCTAATCTCAGCAAAATACAAAAAAGAATGCTTATAGTCATTTAGCTTCCTTATTGCAAGGCTTGCTGCTCAAACACAAGGCTGGCTTGTACCCTGAAGTCCCAGCCACTCTTTCCTTGCTCAAAAATATACACTAGTACGCAGCTTAGCATACAATTAAAGGATAAATTTATCAAAACAGACTAGAAGCAAAGTACAGTAGCAATGTGGGTCTCCTGCAACCCAACCCCACACACATTGGGGGAGAGAAAACAGAGGAGTCGTCCTCGCACAAGCGTGGTTTTAAACAGCAGTTTGCAGATTCAGCAAGGAGTTGGCAGCCCAAGAGGTAAGTGGGCAAGCGCGTGCTGTCAAAACCCGTCTGCAGGCTCGAGCAACTACAGCTTCCCTCAGAGTCTGTCAAGTGCAAAAGACACAAGGAGGCAATTGATACCACTCAATCACGCAATCCACATCACACAAGCTATTTCAACAGTATCAAAGGGAATACATTTGTAAGGGTTAATTGCAAGCTCACATTCTGTGCAAGTCATGTTGCTGTTAAGCAGAGGCTGTCAGGACTCTGGGAAAGCAAAGCAGAATTACTCAACCGCAAAGCGGAAAATTCACAACATTCACATGGCCACTGCCACACATACAGAGCTGCTTGGTTGTTCTTGGGGGAGGAAAGAAAGATGGGGCTTTGCAGGGGAAGGACCTAAAACTTTCCCTCCCTGCCAGTCTGTAACTGAAATCCCCAGGAGATCATGTGGACTAGAAACGTTTATGCACTGCTTGCTTTTTAGTAAATAATGGGGGAAGAGGACATGAAATACACTGAAAACAGCTGTTAAAAACATTACCCAAACTGCTGCAAACTCGTTTCCACACAGTAGCTTAAAGGATTGATACTAGGAGGAAGCAAAGGGGATTCAGAGCAAACTTTCAACCTGCAGAAATATGTCGTTCATCATTTTAGAAAGCCAGGTATTAGACACAGTGAAATTCAACCCAGCTTTTACAAGTATCCCAACGTTAACACAAGCAGGGTCTGCAGACTTGTATGTAGCCAACCCCAGAAATATTGTTGCTGCACATTATTCTCCTCAGCCAGCCCCTGCGACGTGTCCTAGCGCTGAAAGTCATTTCTGTGAATACACAGTAGTTTCAGCACTTTCCACTCTCCAGTATCCCCACTGGGAGCTCAAAAGCATATCTTAAAGCTGCTCACACTGAAAACAAATAACAGAGCATCTGCATGTGTATGACAGAGGCATAGCCTGGTCCTTTTCCCAAGAACTTAGTTCCAACAAATTAAACCTTCCTCCAGGTGGTAAGCACCTAACTTTTCCAGTTTATGATAGCCATGATAAAATACGTATGTGGAAATACTACTGGTACAACTATCAACCCACAAGCTGTTACTTAAACTATAAGCTGTTATGTGAGCTTAAGTAAAATATTTTATGTCTCCTCTCAAAATTCAGATAGCACAAAAACTGGCTTGTGAAGCAACAACGCATTTATGAAGTGCAACAGAACAAAATAATTTGTATGAAACTGAACTAGAAAAGTCAAGGAGAAACAGACATCTGAATTTCTCAAAAGTAAATAAATTATACCTGTGCCTCTAACATCTTCTCCTTCCCCCCAAAAATCATAATCCAACTCCCTCTCCCAAACATTGCCTGAATCAGTGTGATGAGCTTTTCCTAGGAGAAAGAATACAATTCAAAGAGCAAGGACAGATTTTGCTTTGTTTCAGTAATTACCCCTCAGATGACAGAATTGGAATTTACTCAAAAATTCCTGTGGCCAGAAGTTCATCGTTCCCCAGCGCATTAACACAAATGCTTTTCACCTCCTTCCACATTTTCACAGCACACAAAGGTTAGAGGAGCATGACTCCTATCACCATTCTGACCTCATTTCCTGCCAAGTTGTTCATTACTTGTTCGTTATCTGTTAAACTCTGCCCTTTGGGAAGGGATGGAATGAGTAGCTAATTCATTACTAGTGAAACATCTGACGTTTATTAATGATGTGAAGATATCTTGCAAGAAGACATCAAGTTCAAATTTTCACAGAGCAGTAGGTCATACACGTACGCTGAACACCATGACTGAAAAAGCGTACAGCTGAGTGGTAAGATCAAACTTATGGCCTCTGAGCTTTTAAGAGTCCATTTCTCCGAGTGCTTCAGGTAACTGGTCACAGCAGAAGGAAAACCATTGAGGAGCTGCAGCAGTGTAAACACGAAATGCCAAAGAAGTTATTAAAATAGTATTTTATTTTATGAATAAAAACTAAACAGAATTAGGACATGGTTCTATTTTTTCTTCTTCCCCGTTTCCTTTGAACTATTCTGATCATCTCTTTTTGAACCAAGGCCGTATCTACTATTCCTGTGCTGATCCTGCCACTCACTCTCCAGCTGTCTCAGCATTTCTTGTGTTAGAAGTCCTTCACGCAGCAACCTATTGGCAAGAGACCCACGTCCATGGCTTTTCAGATCCTCCTGCCTTGTAGCAGACCGATAGGCTTTCGAGTTCTTTGCTCTTCTTTCTCCCGGAACCTCCACTGCAACAGAGAGTGCATCTGTGGATCTTGCACCACGACGGTCTGAAACTATCCTGGTATCCCTCTTAGTCCTTGAAAGAGGAAAGTCTTCTGACACAACTTCTGCTGTGGCAAGAGCAGCTGCAGATTGTGAAGCTCGGATCAGCTTCGTGATGTTGCAGACACCGACTTGTATAATGTTGTCTAGTTTTTTCTGAATATCCCTTACAAGGACAGCATCAGGGAACATATCCATGAAGCGGTAACTGCAGAGAGGCAAAACAACACACAATTAAACCTTTTCACTAAAGGACTGCTGACTGGGACGAAAATGAGACACATACTATGTAAAGTAAAAAAAAAATTATTACATGTTGCATGGGAAGGCCACTGTATTTTAAGTGGCATTTCAGCTGCTCCAGTCCAGGATGATCTTGTTTCTAACTTTCTCTCTCTGTCAGTCACAAACTGTTCTCTGCAGAACCCATGACTTGCTCCCACAACATAGCTACATTCGCATTTGTCAAGATCCTCTAAAGGGCCAAAGGAGCCCATACTGCACCACATACACATGGGCTTGAAGACACTGCTTTTCTAGGACTGCAAGTCATAAATATTAGGAAAAAATACAAATCATTTTCAAGCACAAAGACAATACCTTAACCACAGATAGAGGTCAAAAACATCATGAACAGCTTCAAGGTGTACAAGTTCTTTGATGTTCTTTGGAGCAGCTAACGGCCATTTAGTGTGCCGACAGAGCCAGTCAAACGTCAGAGGCTCATTTCTACTGAACTGTCTTGCAAACTGAAAAACAAGCAGATTCAGTGAAGTCCTCAGTTAGTCACGAAAGAAGAAATCCCAAATGAGTTAAATTCCCTTAAGTCTGTATACACACAATACTCCAGAAAATACCTGCTTTGTTTTACACAGCCCAAATGCCACACATTCTTTTACTTAATTACTCAATACAGGAGTCACCTCTCCTTTCCAGGGCCTCATTAACACAATTTGTCCATGGGCCATGCACAGAGTTAAGCAACAAAAGTATAGAGCTATCCAGAAAAGCATAACACTTGGAGGCATATGATTTCATCTAGCAAAGCAGATGGACTTTGTGTCTTTTTCTTCTGCTCCTATTCTGTTAATCATCTTGTTTCAGAATCTCCAGGGTTCAGAAAATGTTAAATGTGTTCCCTGACTTAGGAAACACATTATTCACAACCCAAACAGATTAATCTGCGCTAGAAATCAGCCCTTCTGAAACCCAGACGTCTCAGCTTTTACTAATACATAAACAAGCCAAATAAGATTCAAATTTAACATTTTCAGGAGCACTGATGACTTTGAACTGCTTCCTAACTGGCTGATACCAGAAGTTTTTTGGGTTTTTTTGCCAAGGGATTGGGCTTAAATTTACACAGGCACTCACAACAGCCTCCCTCCCTCCGACATCACATCACGACCATCTTCACCTTCATTACTTGGGATCTGAATGCTCAGAATTTTCCTCATGAGGTGGTATTTCTTTTTAACTCTTCAAATCAATCACTCAAAGAACATTATTAGCCATTTTTGAAAAGCACAGGTCTAACATCTGTGACATGAGGGCATCAAATCATGAGGGCATCACATCAGTTTCATTTTTACACTATTTTATTAAAAATGTTCAATGCAGTCTCTAAAAGGGGACAAAGGCAATACTGTCTAACAAACTAACAACCCCAAACAAAATTATTAATCCTGAAAAACTGAAATCAGCTGACTACAAATTCCTCAAAATAATCACTCCGGGGGCACAGTGGAAAACAGTTCATCCAGGCCTGAAAAGTGAAATGACGTAATTCTGAGAGCAACTTACAGCACTGTATTTTCTGGGGTTTTAATTCTCTGTAACTGTTTTATAACATCAGCAATCACACTTAATCCCACATTCTTTTCTTCCGTTGACAAGCTAACACCGTGAAGCAGCGGTATCTTGTTTTTTAAGGACTACTTTTAGACATGCTGTAGTGCAAAGCTCAACAGTGCACAAGTGACCACCTAACACAGTTCTGATCTCTCCCAGTTCAAAGATCACCTGCAAGGCAAGCACTAGGATTCTCTGAGGCAAACAGCAGAAAAGCTATCCAAATTTTCATTTACATCACAAAATGAGAATCAGTTCTCAGAAGTTAAAAGCTTTGGCCAATAAAAATGGTGAATGAAATTTGAAGGAAAAAAAAAATAGATCTCTCTCCAGCGGGTTTATATTACTACCTGTGAGCACTTTAAGAATGCTCTCAAACGATCTAATGACAAAACCTACAACAAATATACCAGCTAGATACAGTCTCAATGCACCAAGACCCGCTTGCTCCAATATAAATACCACATTTTTTGGAGGAAAAAAATAACTGACCTTCAACAACGTGGTACACACAAAAGGCTCTTTTCTGTTCAAGGGTGCAGTGCAGAAGACATATCGTGATCGTAAATTTAGTGGAATGTGCTGAATCATATCTGCTAGAAATTTAAAGTCATCAATATTGCAGACAAAGTAAAGCCCATCGACTTGTGAGAGACTCACAAAAATATCCTGTGAAAATATAACCAAATGAAGAGGATGTTATTACAGGAGAGGGTTGTTAAACTTTGTATTACCAAACCAAAAAATGATTTAGTGTTTCAAAGGCTAGTTATGCCAAAAGAACAGTTAAAAAATACACTATTTGACTACAGTAATAAAAAAGGGGGCAGGGGAGTTCCCTCTATTAACAGTATTTTCATTAAATTCTCTAACACAGAATCAGAGAAGAAGACATAACACACTATGCTTTATTTAAGCATTTTCAATTAGTCTCCTAAGTAACAAACAGAGTGTTCTGGAAGTGCACATTTTAGTTACAAAGAACATCACCACAGGAACCAGTTACTACTATGTTTAGAACTCATTCCAGGTTTGCCACTTAGCATGACCCAAAAAGCTAACTTCACAGCATAAAATTCAATAATTGAGGTATTTTTAGCCCAATGTCAGGAACAGATCTATTTTAGGAAGAAAGAAACCACAAGATAAATACGGTATTGCAATTGAAGAATTCAAAGAACACCTGAAATACATCTGTGCCTCAGAGAAACAGGAGATGCCACTGCACATTGCAGGGGGAATTTCTATGGGCCCCCAAAATTATTTCTCTAGTGTAAATCTTTGAAAGATTTTTTTAAAAGATCTTTAACGAAACACTTAGTTTCTTAAATACGTGACTGAATACTTAAGAGATCGATAATAACATGGGTTTTTTATCTTAATACTTCTACGCTAGCCCAGAAATTCTCAATAGTAAAATTTTAAAGACGTGCTGTTACCCTACCAGCCTAAGTCTTCCAGGAGGTCTCCAACTATAATCTTTTACCACGAAGTTAGAAATCATACACTGTGCTACAAAACAGCACATCAGCAGAGAACAATAACATGCATTTAAATCCGTGAAAGCTGCTAAGAATTTCTCAGTGTACTAAAAAACGTGATACTATGTTTTAAATACAGCACTGGAAGCTTAACTTCTCCTTTAAAAGGTTTAGGCACTTCCAAAAATCCTACTGTCCAGCTAATGATGAGATCAAGTAGATCCCACAATACCTGTTCTCTCCAAGTTAAGCAGACCCTGTTTTTCCATAAAGTCCACAGAACCAGGAAAAAAAATCAGGTAGCTCTCAGATGTACAGAGATCTGACATGACCAGACCAGTTTCCCAGGAATTTTCACATAAATTTATCAAAATTGCAATCTCTAATATTTTCAGCCTCAAACCAAAAAGTCCACATTTAAAATACAGGAAAGGTAAAACGAGAAGGTTGTTGCACACTCTTCAACACAGGTAAACATATTTACACACTTCAACAGCTTTCAAGTTTATTATAACACAGAAAAGTTAAGTATTCTAAATGTATTTGCAGTCGATGCTGTGGTAGAGAGAAGAATCCAAGTGATAAAAGATCTTGGATAAAAGACAAGACAAGGCTGTCTGCTAGGCTCCCAAAGCGGATCTTCGTACAAAAGCAGTGACTATAAAAGCAATGCTTAATTTTTAAAGCAGGAGCTAATATTTTGATCATTCTTACAATTAGATTGGATAGAGTGGCATCAGGGAGATGATACGCAAACATTTCTATCTGCTCAGCAGTAGGATGTAGGCCAGCTGCCTAAAGGGAAAATAAAGAAAAAGATTTCCATTAATTCTCAATATTGTCCATAAGTTAGTGCATCAGAAACATAATCTAGAACGACAAAACACAAGAAACCAAAGCACCCTGCAGAGTCCAGTTTATTTAGCACACTTATGTGGAACTTCAGAACTTCCGTGTTTGAGCTTTTAATTCTTAAAAGAGCAGCTTCAATATAAATGAAATATTGTAAGCCTCCAAATGGGACATATAGTCAGTCACTCCAGCATGACACAATCCATTTTTATTACTAAGTTGTAAACAGACACAAGGAAAAATAACTGGGGATCAGAACTCAGTAAAAGAGCTCCAGAGCACATCTGTACAAACTGGGTACTGAGCCTCTCACCTTCACAGGGCGCACAGTCTCACTCAAAATTTCCTTCAGCTGCACGAGGTCATCACGATGCATTGTAGTGACTTCTCCTTGTTTGAAGGATGAGCCATAACGCCCAGCTCTGCCTGCGATCTGCAGAGCCTGAGAGGTTGTAATGGAGTCTATTTCCTTTTCTCCTTTCTCATTGACAGTTGGCTTTACTATAGAGTTAAAAATTATTCTTTTTATACACCTGGAATATTTGAACAAAAACAAAGAGGAATTCTTTTTTGCAAATTATTTCCAATATACAACCTACTAGAGAACAATGACAGCTTTTTTTTTTTAATGCTTTTTTCCCCTCTATAAATTAAGAGACCACAGATACTACTTAAGGACACACCATATTCAAAAGGGCAGGATAAGACTACTGGTTAGTTGCAGGAGAATCATCATCCCTACACACATCAATCGTGTTCTAATATTGTCACAATCCATTCACCATCACCTGCCTCAGTAGTTTATAGCAATGTGACTGCCTCGCCTTCAGCAATAAAACACATCTGAAACTGGACTGAACTTGCTCTGTATTTCAGAAATGCAAGAGACATACTCCGACAATCTAGCACAGCTGACTCCAGTGAATCAAAAGTACCTTAACAGTGCCTACTATCACATAGAATTAGGCCAAGTGAGCCATTTAATTCTTAGAATCAGTTTTAAAATTAAAGCTTAGTTCCACCGAATAAAATTGATCACTACTTCAGAATTAAAATGTATGTACTGTGTTATCTAGACATAGCAGATATCTAGCCAAATTAGTCAAAGTGGGGAGAAACGAGTGAGGAAATTTATGCAGGTATCACACCCACAAAAAAAAAAAAATCATACCATAACCTGCTGCAAGTACTTACAAATTGAGACCCATTCCAATTGCATCTGTAGCAACTAAGATTTTGCATGGATCATCAGGATCATTGAATTTCTTTGCCTGTTCAAGTTTTGTTCCTAAAACAGAATGACAAAACACCTCACTCACATAGCAAAATCTTCTTACAAAACAAAGACAATGTATCACTAAGCACAATACCTTTATAATAGGCCGAGAAAAAAAAAAATTGGTATTTGATTGGTATCTGGTTGTTGTTGGGGGAAGGGGACAGGAGGGATTTAAATCATTCCCAGAGCTGTGGATAGACCTCATTTAATTACATCTATCTGAAGATCAATATTAAGTACATAATAAAGGTCTAATCCCAAGATTAAAACACAAGTCAATGAAAGCTGATTACTTTCTCTAACTATACAGAGATGCAAAACTAGGAAAACTTGTACTGCTTCATTTCTAAAGTTTTTCTAAGCAAGCAGCAAGAAGCAGACTGTTCCCTTAAAAACAAAAGGAAGAGAGCTTTACCTGGTGGCAGACTGCCATATATGACAGCACATTCTAATCCTCTGGCTTCAATCTGTCGACTGACAGAATAAATGTCGTTCTTACTGAAACAGACAATGCAGTCCCCAGGCTGGAGGTTATCTAGAGACTCTAAGGCATAATCCAGCACAGTAAGAGGAGTGAGTCTTTTGTAGTTTCGGACCTAGAATCAAAGGATTCATCAAAGATAGCATGTTTTTAAATGAAAAATTCCTGTGGAATATCAGTCAGCAGGGTTATTACCACAATTGTTGTAACACCGAGAGACCTCTTACAGCCCTGAAGGGATAATTACTGGGGAGAAGCTGACTTACACCTTATGCACTTGCATACTTGCAAGAACTTCCCAAGCTGAGAACTATACAGCCTTTTCAAGAAAGAGAAGAACTATGTATTTATACATGTAGATTAGATTCAGGAAAAGATGTATACAGGCTATGTACCAATTCTATCAAGAAATGAGAGCCTGTTTTCACTCAGTCATCCGAATGCTGTAACTGGTCATCTTTCAGAATTACAAGCCCCACCACGCACAGATATATAAAGCTACAGCTAATTCATCATGAAATCATGCAGGTTGGACTTTCTTAGGACCAAATTTTATATTTTTATATACTCTTCATAAAGGAATCTTCCCAAGAAAAAAAAATTACGACAGCAAAGTTGGGTTTCAGAGATCTTTCAATCACTTTCTTCTGGAGGCGTTAGATCTTTTAACTCCTCTCCTCACCACATGGAGGATAACTATCAACAGATTCAGTAACCTCAGCAAACTCGAGGGCACTGTGCCCTCCAGGAAGAACAGAACTGTAAAGAAAGCCCCTGAACAGCTGTAGTATTCCCTGAGGGGAACTCAGCAAAGCATGTATCTTCTTTAAGCAAAACAATACCACTACTTAAAAAAAAAAATCTCCTTTGGTTTCCAGGAATTGAGAAACATTTTAAGAAGACCTCCTGCAAGAATAACTTTGATCAGTGATATCCCCCAAAGACCCTAAATTTTTGCCTGTTTTCCAGCAAGGAGAACCTGATGTTCTGTTCATAACTTCACAGAATTAAAAAGCTTACTTCAACTTCCTCCCCTGTAGTGTACATGAGCTCTGTCACCAAGTCAATAGCAGCAGCTTCTCCACAGACGTGGATTTCTTCTGCACAGAGTCCTGAACAAGATCCAATGAAATAAAATGCAAAACATTACATATTTATAGACAACAGTAGCTTTAGCTGACTTCTAAGTTACCCTAAAACACGACAACAAGGACTGTATTTCACCTCCTTCAACATCCCAAATCAGTACCTAAAGCCTCTGTCACAATACACTATTTCCTTAGAGCTGCTCTTGATCTCATATCAGCAAGTGATGCTTGGAAAGGCATTAGTGTGATTATCAGAGCAGCTAATACCTTGCTGCACCCTCTCAGCCAAAACAAGAGGCACCCTCAACCACTGAATGAATGGAGCAAAGCTTTGAGTATATTTTATTTACTACTAATGTTTTACTAACTCCCAAACCACAGCAGAACTGAAGAGCTTTGTTTTCTGCATGACATTCTAAAATTATGAATGTGTCTACTGCAGTCATAACAGAAAAAGGGGAAAAAATAGGAGGTAGGGGAAGTATGACAAGTCATCCTATTAAACTTAGCATCAAAAGCAGTGAAGGGAAAGGCAGGGGGGAAATCAGATTCCAAACTTCTGTTCAAAATCTGAGAAAAGACAAATTTCAAAAATGCCTCTTGAAAAATTCAAAAATTATCAAAAGAAGCATTCTTCTAAGAATTTAACAGATCAATGCAGCTCTATAAGTGAGCCATTTGAAATTAACACTATAAAATATTTAATGTTCACCATGTTGCCATACATTTAACAGTACCTCTTCATAACGAAAAATTGTGTTAATTGAGCAAAAAAAGCATACCTTTAGAAAATAATCAATGTAAAAGAGCAGCATGGTGTAACAACACAAACACCCCATATTATCCAAGGAAGCAAAACTAAGAGGCATCTGTATAACTCAGAGAATAAAATTTTAAAAAAACATTCATTAAATAAAACATGACAGGTAACTTGCTGCCACACAGACAAATCTTTTGAGGCAGATTATCTCTCTAACTTGCTGTGAGAAGACATACAAAGAAACAATACTCGCTTTTATTTTGCATCCCATATTGTAACCACTTATGAATATACTGACTGCTAAGCTTGAATTTAATGTGCCATTTATAGTCACATTAAACTAGTTCCTTCTCAACACAAACGAGCTTACCTAGAAGGGCTCTTGTCCAAGCCCACCCTCTGGCAGGATCTCTGATCATCTGAATTTCATCGATCACAGCAACTTCATCTTAAAACAAAAAAAAAAGAAAGATATGATGCACCAAGCAAGAGCATCTAGAACAGCAATACAACACAGGAAGGAACTCGAAGGCTTTCTAAAAAAGGTTGCTCAAATCCAGTTAATCCCCTACCACCAAAAAGCTATTCTAAGATGACCCAGGTTTTATTAACTGTTCTAACATAGTTCAGAAATTGTTCAAATAAGAGTGAAAAGGAATAGCTCAGCTACTTCAGAGTCCAAGCAATAATACACATAAAGATACCACTGATATGACTGAAACAATTATGTATACATACAAGGTGTATTAGTGCTGCACATTTCAATGGTACAAGCAATATGAGGAGCTTGTCTGGCATCTTCATTGGCATACACACGCTCTTCTCCTGTCACCAAGTCACATGGCACATTCTAAAGGAATTCAGAAAACTCATGTTAAGTTTCTTTATTATAACAGAATCCCCTTTCCAAAGGGGAAAAAAATCAGTTTCTTAAAGTACATTCTAAGACAGTATAATGGAAGCTATCCAGAAAATAAGTACTCAGCCTTTTGAGACTTGTGCCCTGTATTTAAGTCCTATCAGACTGAAGGGTGTAATGAAGAGGTAGTATCTGTAATTAGATGCCCTCCTCTACTCCTGTAGGTGATTACATCTTCCTCTGAGCATTTCAGAGCTGTCACATCTGCAACAAAAGCACTGTCAGAAGAGCTGTAGTGCAAGGGGCTCACAAAGCAAGGCCCAGCAGTGAAGGAGCCTTGCAAGCTCCAGCCTCCTCCAGTTCATTTGGTGATTGGCCTGTTGGGTGCCTCACCTGCTGCCTTATACTCATGCAGCAAGAGTTCATGAGGACTAGCTGTGATAGACACCAGAAGCCACCACCCTCTGTCACCTCTGTACTCGCTGAATCTCAGGCAGATGGCTGTTCCTTCCATATGCACCTGTAGAGCCATGCAGGAAGCCCTGTTTAAGCCTCAAGGGCTATGTATGACCCATGAACTGCCAAGTGAAAAGTCCTCACACACTAAACACATGGGAAAAAAGTGCAGTAACTCTGCTAACAGGGAACATCACTATATGGTATCCACATTCACTATGCAGTAAAAATGTTACGGATATCTCCTAGGACAAGCCAATCCTTCTTATGTGTTGCTTTGATAAACCAATAATAGGAATTACAAATTCTAAATCAGACTTATCAAAAAAAAGAGAAGTCACAAGATCATTTGGTAAACACTACTGTACATACACACTATGCTGCATTAGCAGGTGATGTGTTACTGTAATGCTTCAGAACTGGTGTGATTCTGTGCAGCTGGAAACAAACCAGCCTTCAAAAAGGCACTGGAAACAATAAAAAAGATATTAATGAAAGTTTCCTCTAGGGATCTGATATAGGGCATTGCTCTTCAACTCAACACATCTGAAGCTGCAAAACTTTTTATTAGATGGTTGAGTGAAATATATTTAAACTTTGAAGTAGGAGGTTGAGGGGAGTTAAGGAAGGGTAATTTCTTGCGTACAAGCTAAAATAAAGGTCGTGGGCAAAAGAAGCCACAGTTTCCACACTGAAAAAGCTAATAGTAGAACCTGGCTAAACCCAGGGAGGGAAAAATTACAGGAAAATGGAGGCAGGTTACAGGGATGATAGCACAGCATGTGCTTTGCTTTGGGAAAAGTGTTCCATTTGGGGAAATCTGCCTAAAGCAGAAATGCACAACTGGTATTCACATAAGCTGACACTACTGCAAAGCAAAGGCACCCGTTCAAGCACACTGCTTCATGGACTGCAGTACTTTACAAACATGCATTCATGAGACTGTTCCAGTACTAAGGATGTAGGTAAGTAATATAACATACTGACAGCATCATTACTCTTTTGGAAGATCTCATGAGCCAGAAGTTTTAGCGGACCGCAGTATATTCCAGATTTTGCTGACAAAAATCTCTGGATAGCATGGTAAGTTTTTCCACTGTTTGTAGGACCGGCATGGAATATTATCTTTCTCTGAATAGCCCTGGCGTCCGGATACCTAAAACATACACAAAAAAAGCAGATCTGTTGAACATTTATCTAGTGTTCTGGATGCTGATTCAGGGGAAATTGCAAATTAGCTTAAACACTTATTTTATTAATGGAGTTTTTAATGTGTGTTGCAAGCAGAAAGATCAAGTTCTTAAAAACAGACAGCATAAAGAGATTACTATGTCTTATACCTTCATCTTCGAAATCATACAATGCTTTCAAAGATTTCGAGTGGAATTCACACATTGTTCAAACAGTGTTCAAAATAATTCTCATTACTGTGGTCTCTCTCCTTGGGTATATAAGCATTTTAATGTTCTGGCGTGCTACCTCCTAAACAGATACAGCCAGAAGACAGCTTTCTGGAAAGCCAGTACTAACTCAGCGACTTTCATAGCTGATATAATCTTATTTTCCTTTTAATTGATTGCAGTATATCTTGTAACAAAGATTAAGAGCTCCTGACACAAATTATTTCAAAAACAGAGAAATGCAACTGAAAATATAGTGCAATTGTATATCATAAAGCTTAAATTCAGAGACTATGAAATTCTATGACACTAAGAAAAGAAAACACTGTGACACTTAAAACACACTGACCAGTTTGGTGGCAACCTCAAATCACTGATCTTGCGCAGATCATCCATACAGTCCAGCATCGGGAAGATCTGCTTTGCATGCCTCAGGAAAAATGGAAAGAGATCATCCACGTGACCTAGAAGACAAACCCTTTTAAGAAAGTTTGCATGCTTGTCTGAAGGTGTGTATCTTCATAATAAACTTTAAAAAAAAATTCTACTACTTCCACCACATGATTACATAATTCTTTCAACTTCTGGCTCTCTACAAAGTTCAGTAATTATCTCAATGGCAGAAAAGTAAACTAACATGAGTACACAGACTCATTAAGCAACATAATGCAAATACAATAGTATTAAAAAAAAATCTCATTCAGTATATTCCGTCTGGTTAGCCTATGTGTCTAGAGAACTTCCAAATAAGATGAGAAGCTATGGAAAAGCTGGATGAGAAATTGCTTTTCTGTCCTAAGAAGATTTTAGCCTTTTCTTCCTAAATTGATGTGCTGCCTTGGAACAAAATAAAATAAAAGCTTCTAAAATGCTTTTATGAATAAACAGAGAAAAACAGAAGAGTCTGCAGCTTCCCTAAGTTACTAAGACTTGGGATGCTGGTTCAAAATTGTGAGCCTCCAATCCCTAGGCGAGAAAAGAACAGAAAAATCAACTCAGAAGAGACATCCAGGTTCACTGTTCTGAACGTTTGCGAAGTAGACGTGTGGCCTTAAAGGTTTCATATTTCAATTTCCAATTGTCCAGCTCTCATAGAATTTCAAAGAACTATCTGGATCTAAAAAATGGTTATTATCAAACATACACACACAAAAAAAAGAAACCGTGGGGTTTTGGGGTGTTTTTTTTGTTTTTTAAATTGAGAATTAGTATTCAATGAATCAAAATTATTGGGAAAAATTTAAAGAACTTAAATATTGTAGTATTTTTAATTATCATCTTTGGACAAGCAAAACTCAACTAAAAAACTTCAAAACTGCCACAATAAACAACTCTTTACACTCTATGTATGCCTGAGTTTTAAGGCATACATAAACAACACATATATAAGTAAATAAAGAGTGGAAGTGAGGAAATCATGTGGAAGATTTTATGCATAACTAATAAAAAAAAAAAGACACTTTAAATTTCCTAAGACAGTAAACATTTAAAATCTACACATTTACCTTTTAAGACAAAACTAACGGCCACTGTAACCTTTAAATTACCATCATTAAAAACACATACTATGCCAAAGTTCTGCAGCTCAAACTGTGGAGAAAGCTGCTTCTGCTGTTACCAGTTAGCATCACTTCTTAGTTAATTGCCGTTGATTACAACACACGATGCAGTAAGCAAGCAAACAACACTCACTTCTATTAGTGCCACACGGAACCAGAGCACAGCCATAGAGTTACACTCCCAACTACTTCAGGCCACCTGGCCAGGAGAACGCTCTCAAAGTGCCCCCTAGTGACTACTGAATTTTTAAGAGTGGAATAAATGCAACAGTACTGTTTTCATTTCAGCAATGAACAGATGCTGTAAAACAACAGGCTGCTGCTTGACAAGACCTCCACCTCTTTTGTTTCCACTTCAGAAGATTTAAGGACATAACACTCCATAGGATGGGGATGTTTCTGAGGAGTAAGGAGTGATTTTTAACCTCTTTTACAGCATAGTAGGGGGGCCCACAGTTACTTAGGTAAGCATATAGGTCAAAAACAAGAAAAAAAAAAAGTATATTTTATTTTACAAGCTTTCCAGATACTTGCCTGCACCGCAGCATATATCATTGAGAATAATATGCAAATCAGCACTCACAGAACTGGATTCCATGATATACTTCCTAAAGCTTATAAAGGCTTGGTGAAACAGGCGAGCTGCAAAACAAAGGAACAAAGTGAATGAGACTGGGATCACAAAACCGTATTTGTAAACACCCAACAAAACACTGAAGTAGTCCATTAAAAACCTATACCTTAAGATGAGATATTACGAGTAAATATAAAGGTTATTTGAACCAAGTGACAGAGACAACCTAAATAAGCAGTGTCATGAGACCCATAAAAGATCAGATCTACCTAATACCATACCCAAATAAAAACAGATTTCACATCTGGAAAAAAAAATCTTAGAACATTTTCTTACCATCTAATCCATTTTCTGCTCCTAGTCTTTGTATTTCTTTTCTTTTGTAGAACTTATTTAAGTTTTTTAGAACTTCACCTGCAGAAAGAGAGTAACATTTTTTTAGTTTGCTCAAAACTAAATCAGTTCTGCTGACCAAATGATCATGGCTCATAGTCTCGTTAGTTTGGAGAGAGGGAGTCTTTGCCATGATGAACAGACTCAAATGATTTCTCCCTAAATTAAACACAATAAACGATTCAGCCTGTTGTGGACAAGGACAAGTGTAAACTGCATCAGAGTAAGAACTGCCTTGAAGATGAGGTCAGTATTTGAGACACTCTCCCTGGTACTTGACAGGAAAGCATAAAGGTGGGAACCTGCAGCCAACATGTTATGGAACAAACTAATTAAGGTTTTGGGGTGGTTTTTGTTTGCTTTTTATCAGCACCTATCAGGAAACAGCAGGTTCTAATGTGAAAAGTAAATCTGCTTAAAACACTTGGTGACAGCTTTTACTAAACATCCTGAGGGACCTTCTTCCCTCCACACTGCTTCCAAGACACACTCTCCAGAAAGACCAGGCAAACCAGATGCAGTATTCGTCCTATTGCTCAGGTTAAATAAAGGAGGAGAGAAGAAAACATAATGGACTTTCTTCATATATATCACAAATTACTCAGATCTGTTTGTATAAAATCTCTTATTATGAAGTTATTAATAAATGCTTTCCCTCCCTGAAAGGCAAGTTCAGAGTTGCAACAAAACTATTTACTAACATACACTCTGAATTTAGTTTATTAAATGTTAGTTAAATCACAACGGCAAAATTGTGTCCCCTCCCCATCTACAGCAGATCAGAAATTCACACCAATCTAGCAAATACCATAAGCACATATCCATCAGCTTATATTATTCCCAAAATTCAAGTCTACAAACCCTGTATCATCAAATGCTAGGACTGACACTTAATGCAGCACACCCCTGGTCTGCCAGTACAAGTCCTGAACACCACACTGCCAACCTCTGCTCCCTGCAATTAATTCCGTAACTCTTTGAAGTCTCTGCCACGACATGGAAAGCTTCCCATGAGATTGACTTTGCCTCTTTCTAAAAAAACTACACTCTAGAACAGAGATAACCCACTTTGTATAATGAAAATCATCAAGTGACAACAATATGGCAAAGTTCAACTGCAAGCAAAGCCAGAAGCACAAGAGCAGTGGCTACATCCCATACCCCGTGCATGGTTACAATAGTCTATTAATGGATTAACTCACAGTCTGAAATGTTCACAAAGGTAACTAAGCAAGATTGTCAGCAGACTTAAATTTACTACACAGGCAGCCATACTCTCAGCAGAAAATGTTTAAGGAAACCAAAGACAGATTGGAAAACACTGCATTAAAAGAAAGCACAGGGCTAAATTCTCATCAGAGCTTCCATAAGAAGTTATAACAGTTCACACATCATCAGCCACGTAGCTAAATTCACAGCCTACTGGCCTTACTACAAGAGGAAAAGGTCAATGCCAGAACGCTTGTTACTATCCAAGGCAACATGACATTGGGACCATCGCAGCCCTCAACATCCAAGGTCATGATCCTTCCTAAGCACAAATACTTGTCTTAACAATAAGGTATATCAAAACAAAACAAAGCTGGCACTGCAGTCCAACTAGACATGCCGACATTAGCTTAATCCAGCTGCACATAGTACTATTTCTCCAGCAACAGCCAGCAGTCAGGGTACATACTCAGGAAACCTGTGTCCTGCCTCTACCATTACCTCTTTTACCATTCACTCCTGTTTTAAGAGTCCCCTTTCTTCACCATTTCCACATTCTAGAAAAGTATTTTAGCTCTTAGTCCTCCATTACTTTGACTTCTCAGCAGTATTTTTTAAGGTTCTGTACAAAAAGACGGCCTGACTCTTGTGGTTAAGTTCAGAAATTATGCACTTAGCCTCCAATGTATCCCATTCATTTAGATGTTTCAGCCCCATTTGCAAGAAGACTTTTCATTTTCCTGCATCTGAGACAACAACAGTCCATTTTGGTAAGCTTGTATGCTACCACTGAGCAGTTAAATGCTTTATTTTAAAATTCCTTCAGAACTATTTGATTTCTATTGTCCAGTCCAAGTGACGTTGTGCATCTTATCCACCTGTTCACGCACCTCCTGTTTTTGATGCACGAATTCCTGACAACCACCTCATCTTTCCTAGCTTACATTTCTCACCAGTAAGCACAGCCCTGTGGTCTGACAACTGAAACCACAGAACTGACATTCAACATGGCAACTGAGCATTAGGGCTCCAAATCAACAACCGTATCAAGGATTCTGTGAAGCCACATGGCACAAAGTGCTTATCTTTCATACAGTAGATTTTTCTGATTATATTCATTTTAAGATTGTTAATGGATCATCTCCATACCAGGAGGTCCACATTCAAACCAAACCTAATCTGTGCTGCCCACTGACTTGGCAAGATTCAGGCCTGGTACTGAAGATCATGAAGCCAGGTACCAATCTTTCAACCTCTGTACTGATAGCAGATCACTTACCTTTACAACATATTCTTTCATTGCTCTTTACACTCCTTTCTTTTGATACTACACGCATGAGCAGGCCTCATGTCCCTTTCACCCCCCATCTAATTTTAATATCAGTTTTTTTCTTTTTCTTACATAACTGCTCCTTAGATATTTCACTATAATGTGTTCATGTATCACCTAGTCACTCAACAATTAGCTTGTTCAATGAGGCAAATGTACAAGGGGGTTAGCAAACACCTACTCAGATCTTAAATCATTCCATCATACAGTAATTTCATATTGTTCTATTGTTACCCATTAACACTGTGCATCTGGGCTTTTCACAAGGACATCGTCATCACACAAATGTATCAGAAGCATTACTAATGTAAAAGCAATGAAAGGCTACAGAAAGATTCTGCCATCATCTCTTTAAGAAAAGCTCGATAGCAAAGCTCCTTCTAACTGTAACCTACTTGATGCACCAAAATTCAAAGTATACATCCCCACTCACAAGGATCCACTTCTCACGCAGTTGTAGAAAACAGATGCAGCTGTGAATGAATTCCACTACAGGCCGTTAAGCAGCAGGTTTGTCACAAAGGTTCTGCAAAACTGCCTTTGCAAAAGTAAGCTTCTAAAAAGCCTTGTTATACTGACAGTGTCTGACTAGCACAAAAACTACCATCGCTCTCACTTCAGTGAGTAGCCAGCTAACAAGGTGACTCACACTAGAATTCTGTGCACTGTAAGTAACAAAGTTTTTTCACAAGCTGTAATCAGAAAGCCTGTAAATATAATTTTTTCTTACTGAATCTAGTTCAGTATTGAGCAGTAGAATCTGACACAGTATCTTCATTCAACATATCAAAAAAACAGATGCGTGATACGGTGTGTGGGCAGAATCTGAGGGGGGGAAGCAGAGGAAGACTTTATTTCATAAAAAAGAATGGATGGTATTTGCTAAGGAAAGTCTCATTCAGTTTCCTCTTTAACATTATTGATGGGTTTCAAAATACAAAACTACTAACAGCAACACAGAGAGAGAGCACTACAGGCCAATGAGGCAGACAAGCACCATGCTCATCACCAGGCTGGTATTCCTTGCAAGCCCCACCTGAAAGAACTTCAGGCTGTTTGAAGCAGTTAATTTTCACCTGTGGGAACATCAATAATTTCAGCCAGTCTGTTCTCTCTCAACAAGCTAGCAGAGAACAAAGAGAATCTATACTTATTTTCCCAAAGCATTTTAGTTGTAACTTTGAAGAAATCCAACACAACCGCTTATCTAATAAAGGAGACAACGAGCGACGTACAAGTAAGATGCCACCATTCGTATTTATTGGCATCTGAGGAATGCACTGCTAATGGAAGCCAACACTCAAAGACAAGTCTGCAAACAACACAGATTTTTTTGCATTACAGCCGTTCACCCGTTTCCCCCTAGCTAGGCTTTTGAGATGTCAGGGCCAGGTATTCCTTTCTCAAGGGCTCTGAACAAGTTAAGATCATTTCCCCATGTTTCCTATACTTGGGGTTAATACAAATAATATGCCTTCAGAACACTTAATCAGGAGAACATATGAAGAAAAAAAGTTTCCATTTACACCCTCAATGCTTTGGAATCACCAAACATCAAAATGAGCAAGAACTTGTTTCTTATTTATCGAGTCTTTAAATATAGTGTTCTGGCACAGCTAGATAAAATAAGACCATTCCCGAGCAGAAGACTGAGCACTGATGAAGAACGAACAGGGTGTGAGGTTTGTAATTAAAGGAAACACTGAAAAAGAAGTTACAACTCACTCAATCATTCTTGAGATATAATTACATATAGACATCAAAGAACAGAAGTGTAGAGCATCTAAGAGTCAACAATAGAATTTCTTTTGTTTCTACTTAAATGTCAAAAAATTACTGTGTCAAGTAAAACGACACGATATATACATAGCAGATATATAAAAGAGACACATAAAAAAATCTGAGAAAGATGCTGTTTCACTTCAAGACTGAAGTTCAAACTCCTGTTCTGCTTCTGACATACTCAGCAGCTCTCATAACACAGAGAGCACGGAAGATAGTTCTTGATACAGCTTTTCCCAGCTGATACACAGAAACCTACACTTATATTTACTGGCTCGTACTTTGAGATACGCAAAACCAAGAATATACAAACAGACCTGCGTTGTTCTAACTGAAAGTTATATTTAAGTTTATAACACCAATGGCCCATAACTAGAAATAGCGAATGTTTTGCCCAATTGTGACCTGGGCACGTTCACAAACAGATAATGATGCTTCTCTACAATGCCAGTATTTGAGGAAACGACGACTTCTGATTGCAGATGTGGTTATGGTTTCAGAATATGTTAGTTTTAGTGCCACAAGATTTCAGTTTAGCTGTGGCCCCCACGCCAAGCACCTTTATCCTGACTGCACCGAACAGGGAGTGGAGGAACTAGGCCAAGGGATTTTCCCTCCACACAGGGTACACCTGGTATAAACTTCACTACCGGTGTATTACCTCCCCCAGCAGCTTTTATCCCACTTTCACCTTCGCGGGCACAAGCAGCTACGCCAGTCGGACAAGCCGCAAGGGAAGACCCCCCTTCTCTCAAGAGATAAAACCCCAGGGAACACCCCGAAGGGAGCGGCGGGCCCCGCGGGGGAGCCCAGAGGACGCTCGCCCTCAGGGCTCATGGGCCCGGCGGGGCCCGCCAATTCCTCTGAGCCCTCACACGGGCCCAGCTGCCGCAGCCTGAGGGACCCAGCCCCCGGTCCCGCCGGGAAGAGGGCGGGCAAGGTCCGCACCGCCGCTTCCCGCCGCCGCCTCACGGCCGCCCGCACTCACCTTTGTCGAGGGGCCGCGTGAGCTCGGCCCCCACGTCTTCCTCGGCCGCGTCGCCGACGGGCTTCAGCGGCACGGGCACGAAGAGGGAGGTGTCGGGGGCCCGGGAGCTGCCGTCGCCGCCGACTGAGGAGGAGGAAGAGGAGGATACGGCAGCGGGACGCAGCCGGGCGGCGGCGGCCCCGCCATGGCGGAGGGCGAGCCCGGCGCGCGCCGGGAGCCGCAGCAGCGGCCACGCGCACCGCCTCATCGGCAGCGAAGGGCGGCAGCGGCGGCGCTGGGCTCGCGCGTCATCGCGCCGCGACCGCCCCCCCCCCGCCCTCCGCCGCGCATGCGCAGCCGCTCCCGCCTCGCGGCGCCCGGGTCACAAGGCGGGAGCGGCCGCAGGGGCCCCGCCCCGCCGGGCGCCTCCCTCCCTGTGCCGCGAGGGGAGCCTGAAGCGAGGGGCAGAGCCAAGCAACAGAAACGACCCAGATGTTAGTGAGAATACAGCTGTTTTAATAATTCAAAGAGCAGCTCAGTATGTTTCCCGTTTATTATACATGGTTGCACAATCTGAGGCTGGTTAAATTACAATCAAGTTTTCAAAATCTCTTGGAATCATTTTCCATGCAAGTGACCATGAAAATATTTGGCTTTTTAGTTTATTCTCTAAATTTCTGAACAGGCACTTACATGAGGGAGTTAGATTTGCTCTCATCCAAAGATACCCACCTTCGAAGTACCCTAGCATAAAGTACACAGTCTTTTGTCTGCTTTAATCAAAGTGCCACAGTAATAAAACAGTTCTTACAGAAATGTAATTCGATTATTTACTTACTCATAAAGTAAGGTTACCAATGACACTTGCACCGGAGTTGAGAAGTCTTGGTTTAAAGGCCAAGTGAACTACAAGCGCAAGTAGCCTTCCACACAGCAGGCTTCGTTTGATGCCCAAGCCACGTGTCCGATAACGGACTACGCGCTCAGTTGTGAATAGATGAAGGCTAACTCCTTTAAGCTATTTCTTCAAACACTAAATGCATACGAGATGATTAAGACAAACGATCTGCTGTGCCAGACAAGCTTCTAAGTTCTGAGGCTTGCCTGGCTTCAAAATACCTTTCCAGAAGACCACAAAAAAGCTTGTTTGCCCTCATAACAGGCCCAGATGGACTAGGAGGAGGATGTCCTTTGAGGATGTTTTGCTTCTCCTGTCAGGACAGTGAAGAGACAGACTGTGAAGACAGTGGAAGCGTGAAGCCAGGAGGAACCACATAGTTTCACGTATTTGCAAAATAACCAATGTTACCAGCATATTTTTCATCAAAAAGAGATAATTACTTTCAAATACTTTACCCACTCGGCACCTGAAGGTGAAATCATGACAACATCTCTACAGTCACTAGTTATTGGACAACGAACCCCCACAAGTCAGGATTCACTCGCATGAAAGGCTGAGAAAAGTATGGTAGAGAAAACTGGGGGAGGGAGGGCAAAGATGCTTCTTAACATTCTTTGCTACTGACAGATTCAAAGCTTCTTAGAAACCTTGGTAAGGTGTCTGAAGGCTCCACAGTTATCACAGTCATAGTGCATATACATGCAGTTTCAGTTAAACCCTGTCTAACATAGTAATTAGAAGTCTTCGGACAAATTCACCGTAAACCTCAATTTTTAGTGTGATTTAGTCAATTGTGTCTTACTGTAGTTTCAAAACAAAACAAACACAAATAAGCAACATTGGAAAGAAACATGCAATAAACAACATGAGAAAAGGGAAATGCTTTTGTCTACACTGTATAGGTGATCAGCAAAAATCAAATATACCAGCCTACCATGCATGGAAGTAACTAGATTTAAGCTTATGCGTATCCGAGTGCATATAACATTATCAAATAAAAGTAAATGTGCAGTATAAAATAGTAGCTTAAGAAAGTTCCAGTGTTTGAGAAAGCACTTTATTTTAAATGTATATACATACTTGAATGTTTAATGAAGAACGCTTTAGTAGTATGGTAAATGCAGCACTGCAAGATGAAGGAAGACAGTTGTAATGGGAATTTTGGCCTTCTTTTCCCACAGGCTGCTGCCATCTTTAACCTGCTGAAAGCATCGCAAAGTTTTTCACCTTATACCAGTTCACATTTCAGGTTGCTCAGCAGATGCTTGTGATTCTGGAGATTCAAATCGCTGGTGAAAGTTTGTTCGTTGTTTCCTCAGCTTCTCAGGAGCTTTTCTCCATAAAATTATTTCCTGTTTGAGGAAGCAAACACTTCTGAAACCACCATTTACCATTAAGCCAGCAGCATCAAGTATCTTAAGTCCCTGACAGACAAAGACTTTTGGGAAAAAAACCCACACACCACAAAAAACGCTGCATCCGCATTACTTACACAACAGTGCAGTACATATGGAAAGTAACAGAAAGTAACCTCAACTTTTGTAACGTTTTCAGTCAAGTGTCTTAGCCCTTATTACAATTCTGCAGTTTTGAACCTGAGCTAGTGCTGGGAGGGGAAATCCATCTGCAGTAGTTTAAGAAAGCAAGCAAAAAAATGCACCTGCAGCTCATTTTACCCACAAAGTGTTTTTTCTGGATATTCACAATACAAGGTTGTTCTATGGCACTGAGCATCCTATCCTTGTAGAAACAGCATCCATCATCCCCCTTGCCTCCTTTTTGCAAGCTAACATTTTCTATACAGTTTCCAATACACTCGCCAGCAGAAATGCTTATGCCATACACGAAGCACAGGTGGCTTCTAAGGTGCTGAACATTCAAAGCAGCACGTACAACAGCCCAGATAATTCTGCAACAAGGTTCCTATAGACCATACCTGCTGTTTGAAGTACCGTCTGTCTTCTTCATCCACAAGCACTAGATTTAAGAAGTACCTCACTGAAAACTTTTTGTTCACATCCCTCATTGTTGGAGTTGGGTCATAGCCTGCTAAGAACAGTCTTATAGGAATCGATTCACCTTAAAAAAAAAAAAGAAAGTTTCAATTAGTTCCTTAAAACTGGATGTCATTAATGCAGTTTCAGAAGACATGCAAAATAAAGGCAGTTTCCCAAGCACTGTCTGTGCCCCTTCCTTGGTTAAAGAAAAAAAAAAAAAACACACCATCAAACAAACATCACAAACGTAACACTGAGCACAGAGGCAAGCGTGAAATCAAAAGTGGGAACCCTTTCTCAGTGGAAGCATGGTAGCCAGGCAAGACAAAAGGATCAGTATCTTCAACTCTCTAGAGCTGGTCTACACCATGGCGTCAGGTTTGAACCGAAGTGATAGAAGGATCAGTCATTGTATTTCCAATGGTAAATAAGGGTAAGAATTACTAGGAACCCAAGTGAAATGCCCTAAGTCAATAAAAATGTCTGCTTTGAATAGGAAAACCCACCATCATTTTAGCAACCTAAGCAGCGTAGTTTCTCCAAGAAAAATTTATACATGTCATCCCTTCTCCAGAATTTTTTAAATACAGTTTTAACTCAAAATGCTTACCCTTTAAAACGAGCACAGATATTTACCTTTAACTGGTGCACCATCCATTATTTCATACTTTGCAATGGTTTCCGTCTCTGTTGTGGTACTGGGTCCTGGTGAAACAAGTTTTCACTGTGAGAACACACACTTCAGTTTTAAACACAAAGCTTTATCACAGCAATTTCTACTCTGCAGCATTTAAATGACACAACACTGCATTTTTTGCCTTTGTCTTGCATATAAGTTACACACAGCTAAAGCAAGCAAAACCCTCATCCAGGCAGAGCATCTCTCTCTTACTCTCTCCTCCCCATGCTGACACAGAAGATGCAGTAGCCAGTGCTTTGAAGGAGCCCGGGGTAGGCAGGCTTTAAGTAAGAGACAAGCATGCAGGGTAGGACTTGAGAAACAGCTCTGTTTGGCAGGCAGTGCTGGCGACTGATACTGCTAAGCCACAATCGGACTATCAGCCAGCACAAGAGCCACCTTTCTCCAGAGCCTAGGATGAAGAAACAAGAGTACCTAATTCAGCCACAAAAGCCAACAATAAAGTAGAGCTCTCTGCCCTTCCTCTATTGCTATGGAGGCTTTCTCATTCTCCACACAAGCAGCTCACTAGGGCTCCAGCCAGTGGGGAATGAAGTCAGGAGCCACAGCCTCTTACTGTCTTCCTAATTCCAGGGTGTGCAAGCCTGATCTGCAATAAACAAGCTGTTTCTGCTTCAAAGCCTCTTGATATTCCCATCATATCAGTTTTAGGCTGACTGAAAATGACACATTTCTACAACATGAGGGATTCATGCTAATCTTTACCAAGCCCATTTTACCAGCTAGTCTCTGCAGAGGCAAAGGGGTCTTCAGGATGCACTTCACACTTTTTCTCTTGTTCGTTATCAATCACAGCTGCTAAAGCTGCTGCATATTTATGCCCAAATTCCATTTACCATAGTTTGCATTTGTGAAGCTAGCCTGACAGTCACAACCCCAGAACAATGCTACAGGCTGACAATGTTGACTACTAAGTATGATTACCAAAGCACAAAATGCAACTAGTACTCAAACACCAGTGACAAAGAAGCACATGGAGCATTGGTGTAGCCAAAGCTGCAACTATTGACTTCACTCTCCAGGTTTGCACAAGGCTCAACCCGCATAGAAGTTGCCAATTCTTTTAGACTTTCTTTCTCTTACCAATTCCAGTAATCTCCTTTTTGATCAGCTGCAACTCCATGTGCTGAATTTTTATTCTCACTAAGAGGAAATAAATTTTTCCAACAATCACATCCTTTAAGTGATACCTTTAAAAGAACAGAATGGAGGTTTTCATTAAAGAATAAACACAACTCTTACACCTTCTTGAATTCAAGTTACACAGGTAGTTACCCTATCTGCCTGTTAATTATTTAGAGCTTACTTCCCCACTGAGCTGAGCATCTCAGACAGACCAGTGAAATTAGCACCTTTCCATCATTGCAGTATTAGTAAAGGAAGTCCTATAGTCACATTGAAAAAGCATAAATGCAGAAATCAAGTCTTAATTATTTGCTAGTGACCCTCCTATTAGTACTGAAGGCAGAACAGACAAGTACTCCTCAAAAAGGCCATTGTGTAATTAGTAACCAAACAGCTCAACACAATAATCGTTGAAAAGGTTGCTTTACATTGTAGATCTCCAGAAGCCAGGTTGTTCATCAAATATTACATACTCCACCCTTTTATCCTGAGATATTTACTTGAATGTGTTTTGTTCTAAGTGACACTTACTTTGACTTATTGTATTCAAACTCTATATGAAGACAGTCTTCAATGCCTACTTCCATTTTAATTGAGTTGTTTACATCTGGGTACGTAGCAAGCTGGTGAACAATCAGATCATATTCTTTCACCAAGTCTGACAGCCGTCTCACTATTGTCACTTTTAGAAAATACCTAGGAAGAAAGCCACCAAGTTAGCCATAATTATTCAGAATTGCTAAGTAAAAGCCCTCATGTTCTGAAGTACAGGTATTCTTTGAAAGACAAGAGTACATTCTCTTAAGACTAAGCAGAAAAGAGTAAGACACCAAAATACAAGACAAACATTTATAGGTAGAAATGTGGGGGTGTTTTCTTTCATTGTGGTTGTTTGGTTAGGTGGGGGTTTTTTTTAAGGAGATACATGGGCTGTCTTCACTTGATTGAAGTGAAAGAATTTTATCTATACAAACAACACTGAGCAACTCCAAATAAAGAGAAAAAGGCTACATTACAACACAATCTCAACAACTCCAATCAAGGCATACTAGCTACTGGCTGTTACATGTCTGATTTGAAATGCAAAAGGAGAAAGGCGGGGAGAGGGGGCAGCATGATTGCTAAATTATGAGTTTGCTACAGGGGAGGAGGGAAGAGATGGCTTAACAGTTACAAACCTCAGTCTGACATTGGCACCAATGTAGGATTCATATGGCTTTTCAACCTGCATGAATTCGAAGTCATAGCTTCTGTTTTGGGTCAGTTCTCCGGGTAAGGCCAGTTCTTTCACTAAGTTTACAAATTCATGTGTATTGCTTTTGTCATTGAAAAGTTCTAGAGTTGAGGAAGTTAAAGGAAAACATGTTTCAGTGTATATTTTTAGCAAACAAAACTGTCTCTAATTTGGCAGAAGCAGGTGGGAGGGGACAACAGAAGCAATTAATTTAAGTTACATGTATTTGACCAAATGTTTTATCCAGTTTTTCAAAGTTATCTTCAGTTTCAGCAACCTCCAGTAAGCGTTCCTACAGAGCTAACCACAATGAACAGAACACATAGTTGAAGCTTCACTAGCATGGCATCTTTTTTTAACGACAGTTCACCTAGCTCTAGTAAGTATGTCTTGCCTTGCATTCTCTGTAATTTTAGCATTGCCCAACTTTGGCTTCCAGCATTTACTGCTGAAGGGACAAAATCTAAGCAACATCAAGACTGGCTCATTTAGGACAGGCCAGTGATCCCAACTGGTCTCCCACAGATTAACAACACCTATCAAATGGTTCATTATTACTACTAGTCTACAATCAATGGCTTACTACGACCACTGGTCTAAGTCAGTCACTTGGAAACAAGTTCTTAATACATAAGCATAGACACACCAGTTTCACAGCAACAGCATCTCCTGTCCCCAGATCAGCACCATTATTATTCCTCCCTAGATCCATGTCATGCAATTCACATCAAGATAAAAACTTAGAAAGTTAGAAAAAATTAACATTACCATAAAAATCCAAATACTTTAGTATATAAAACCAAGCTTCTCTACAATTCACAACTGAAAATATCAGCTAAGAACATTAGTGGTAGTTGGTTTTACACATGCTGAAGCTTTTCAGGAGAAAAAAAATTAACTGGACACACCAACTTCACAGTTTATCATTGCCAATTTGGTAGAAACTGACACTAACTAGTAACTGCTTATTTTCTAATATGACTACAAATTACCTAAGGTGTACTTTGTTTGCTATGACAAGCATTTATACAAAACAAAGTTTATTTACTGTTGCATATCCAATACTTTTTGTACCAGTCAGAAAAGTTCTACTCTGAAGAGCTGATTTAAAATATGCCTTTGACACGCAGCTAGAGCTAGTCTCCAAGTAGTGCAGAGACAGGTCACGCTACTGGGATGCTTTTTGTATTACTCTACTAAAACTTGAAAGCATGCAAGAGAACGTGGACAAGTACAAAAAGCAGTAGCTTAAACCCCCTCTGCACAACTCCAAGGATTTCTAAATGGTAGCAGAACAGAAAGTCCCAGAAACACACAAAATTCAAGAAACACTACGTTAAATTAAAGTAATTCAGAGAATAAAATTGATGCAGAGTAGATGAAGAACAGCCTGTACAGCTATTAAAGGACAACAGACTAAATGAAGCTGACATGCGAGTTCTGCATTTTCCCCACCTCTAAATGCCTCGTTCCCATCACACTGCTGTTTTATTCTGAAAGTTTGCTTTTACAGCCCCAACTTCTAACAGAAGGAAGGAATTTTAGCATCAGCCTAAGGGTGCAGACATTACCTCGAGTGGTAAGAAGTTAGATGTAATCAAGATTCTTCATAGTTCAAATCTAACCAGACTTACATACAGTTATGAGAAAATTACATTTTTAAGGTCAAAACCACATTATCTTGCTGAAAAGCACAGAGATCCTCTGAAGCTTCAATACTATTTTCTATTAATACTATAAAAACTATGTTTTAGAAAACCAACGACCAAATAATTATTTTAGAAGCATTTTCCTATAGGCTGCCCCATCATTTCTTTTTCATGCTGCTTCTCTTTCAGAGACAGAATTAAAGACAAGAATTAAGAAGTCTGGCACAGTAGGTATACCTGATATTTTGGCTTGGAAGCTTAAATACAAGCAAAACAAGGCACAAGCAGAAAAAAAAAAATAATCAAGCACTTTGATTTTGCTTTTTACATCAGGGTCATTCATCATTTATAGCCAGAGGGAAGATTACGTTTAAGTTAAAAATTAATAGCGTGAAATACACGAAGCAGAAACTACATGTACCATGATCACAAGTTCAGTTTTTAGAAATCTCTAGTGGTTCTTAAACTCTTAATCGTTTTAAGACAGACAGAATACTCACCATCCCAGCTCTCCCTCACATGTACGTATCTTCCCTCCCAATGATTTTCTGACTAGCACAAATTAGTACATCACTTGAAAATGAGTAGGATACTTTCTTCCTTTGGCACTTGTCATCCACTAACCCAATCAGGTTGCAATGTCTGAGCCAAACTGCTGACAGTCACAAGTCCTAAGTTCCATAACCCACACACACCTAATATCCCTTTTATAGCTTCTAAACTTACCAATTTGTCCTACAAATTCAATTCTAATTCCTTGGTGCTCTAGTCTCTTCCCAGGCTGCCTAAAGGAGATGTTCACCTACCAAGGCAAAAAAAACACTGGTTAAAACTTTTCAACACTTTAACTCTAATATATTATCTTAATAAAAAGGAAAGTACATCACTACCTACATGCCTATGAAAACTGAGACCTCTTCTCAACAGCACCAACTGAGCTTGAAGGCAACCAAATCAAACAGCTGATTATGAAATTATGCATTACCCAGGTGCCACAAAAGCATTTAAGAAAAATCTAATCATCCATGAGACTGAATTTAATAAGTAAGCTTGAAACTTTTGAGTCCCAAAATTAAGAACCCAAGCCAGAGTTTCAGCAGAGTTCACATAAGCTAGTCCTGACCCCCTTCCCATCTTTGAAGGCAGAGAGCTTGAAATCATCTTCTGTCAGCCACATTTGGAAGTCCAAAAAAGAACCTGCCATGAGATGCGTTCCTTTCAAGTCAAGTGAACTCAGCAGATAGCTGAGTATTGGTGTTAGAGAAGTCAATGAAAAATAACAGACAATGAAACGTACTATCAAGATCTGCATTTGTGAATTTAATTCTATCAGACCTTGCCTCACAAGAAAAGATTCCATAAGGTTACTTTCTGTGGAAGCATGTAAATATTAAGCATATATCATATTTCCTTATGAGGTAGCGATGACCAGAGAAATTCCTGTACCTTAAAATCCAGTACATCATTGATATCTGAGTAGGAAGTAAACCACTTCAATAACCTATCTTTGTAGTGAAAAGGAGGAGTAGAAAGGTAGGGGGAAGTTGTCCAATAAATTACTGGTCTTCCAAACCTCCTCATCCCCTGTGTTAGCCAAAACTCATCAGGCACCTCTCAGGCATTGCTGATACAGGCAAGAAGTGCTCAGGCCAGTGAACATACAAGTGCTAGTTCCTTCAGTTTCCTGAGTTTGAGGCCCATCTTGTCAGAGTTTCACACCCATTAAAGGATCTTTCTAGAGAACCAAGATCTTAGCATGGGAAGATATCTTAAAAGCAGAAAGATACCCAGTGACAATAGGTCGGTCAAGATCAAAGTAGGTATTTAGAAGTCAATCTCAGAATCCAATACCTGGCTCACATTTCTTGGAGGAAAAGCAAATCATAACAGAAATATTCAGAGAATTAGAATAGCTCCAGCAAAACCAGAGAGATGGCAAGGAGTTCCTAGGTGCAATACTAAAAGTAGAATCCCTCTGGCAATCTCAACTTCATTTTTTTTTTCCAACAAGAAAAACTCTTGTTGACTCAGCAGCCAGCTGAACTTCATATGTTGCTCCTCTGATGCAATTCCAGAAACCACTTCAGGGCATCAAACGTAAGGCTTAGCTTCAGAGTATGCAAAGCAGGTTGGCTGCACCGGCCAAAAATTACTGTTACACGTGTCAGGTTGTGGATCCTGGAGTTCAAGGGGAAGGGGAAGCAGGGGGAGCCAGTTTGAAATAATTTTCTTGTCAGAAGCAAAAATATTGCACAGGATTGCACATGTTTGCACAAAAAGCTTATTCATAAATACAAGATGACCGGAGACAAATAAACAGCTACTGTTCAAAATATTCAGGTTTATCAGCTGCCTGAATAACTATGGTTAAAAAGACCATATATAGGAAAACACTGTTTCCTCTTTGAATAACAACGCAAGCTCAAATTGCAGCTCTTGTTTATATCACTTTTTCATTTAAATTCCTATATGCCTCTGCATGCCAGAATCAGTACAATAATTAATAGTCACTTTAAAAAAAAAAAAATTACCTTTCCCGAAACAGATTCTCCATCATAGAAGAGAAAATGCTTTTCTACTTTACCATCTTCTGTTTTGATTTCTGCTGGTTTTCGTGTTTCAGCATCATTAAGAATAACATCAATCTCACAAACAGGAGCAAAAAGGCCTCCAAGAAAACTCTGGAAGAACAAGAATTGGATAAGTTACTACACAGTGGACACTCTAAATGTGGTACTTACTTACAGCTGTACACTATACATTGGGGAAAAACATTTGTGCTCCCATGAAGTTACAAAGCCATTATGTACTGGAAACCCAAGAAAGAGCGATGACAAGAGACAGTTGTTCATCTAGCAAATAAATGAAATCAAGTCAGTAACAAGCAGCGACAGCTCTTACAAAACGTAAGATTTATAAAAAAGTACACAGTGTAATTACCGTTATTACTAGGACACTAAAATACTAATAAATATTTCAAATGCTACTCTTGCAAACAGAACTTAAGTTTCTGTCACTGTAAAGTTTCCAATCACTGATTTCACTTTTTAAAAAAATCAATTTTCAAACCACACTTCAAAAAAGAAATCTTTTTAACAAATTTATTCCATCTGGTTTAGGATTTCAGGCACTATGCCAAAAACTACATATTGCTTTATACCCACTATAACTTACTGCATAAACAGCAGTAATAAGGATTATGAGAAGGAGGAGGAATAACAAAGTAGGGCGAAAAGAAACAACAACAGGGGACATAATACAAAGCCTAAAGCATCCCCCGGGCTGGCAAAAGGGAACAGGGACTTTTATTTGCTGCCTCTCCCTACACCCCATAGTTCCCTTAGCAAATGAAGGGAGCACTACCAGGTTCAGGAGGCAGTGGTTCTTCATACAGCCTACACTAGCTACACAACTCTGCCATCAGATAGAGTGGATGTGATAGTTTACCCACAACACTGCTCCAGGCACCAATCCATTATGAGCATTAAACGTTTGTCCTCACCTTACAACAGCGTTCCCTAGGCACCAACTTTTGACCAGCATCAAACACAAGAAACTAGGAGAGATCATCCTTTGACCTTGCACAAACATTTCTTACCAGAAGCTGCAAAACACATTAGCGGCTCTATGGGAAACTCAACAAGATTAGTACAAAAGTCAACATTTTCTCCCAAGAATTAAACACTGATCTGCTTTGATGTACTAAAGCAGACAACACTTCACTAATTCAGTGTGATATTTTGTTTTTTTGGAGAAATTACACTATGTTCTCAAATGAGAGCATGAGCTTCAACTGGATGAATTTGGTACACATGAAACATTCGGCAATTTAATCTCAAACTGAGTCAGAACACATTTCAAGACATCCTGGGGACCTCAAGTTTGAAATGCAGCACTAATAACAAAAAGTCTAGCAGCTGGATCTGAATGCTGCTGTCTAGCAGCAGGAACATTGAGTAACTTTTTGCTTACCCCCACAGGTCAAGCAAAGACATGGTGCAATTCTGAGCTATAAAACAGCGATTCACGCAAGACTAAATCGACTTTGTATTTGTTCAGATAGCAAGCGGCCCTAGTTCAATCCATAAAGATGTATATAACTAACTGAGACCTAGTTACATCTACCTCACATTCTCACAGGAAAGCAGAAGCAGGTGACCAACAAAGTGGTCAAACTAAGACCGAATGCTCCTCCAAGTCTCTGCCAAGCACGTATTCGCTTTAACTGCTGAAACAAAAAATAAAACTTTTTTTTTTTTAAATGACTGCACACTAGAACCATTCTTGATTTTTGGCTCCTGGGGAAGGAGGAGAGAGAAAGAAGAAAGTTTCAACAAGAATTCCAAATCTTTAGACTCTTTTAAACTGTTACACAGATTACTTTTGTGCATGCCCATATTTTTTTCCTCAGAAATTCTGCATTTGTTCTCCAGATTAGCCTTATACTTTTTTCCCCCAAGCAAACGAGGAAGCACATTACCTTTAAGTAAACATTATACATGACAGTCTCACAGTGTCTTCCAGATTATGAAGCTGTACAATCACTTAAAACACTAACATTGGTAACACACATCACTTCTCAAGACACCGTGTATGATATTTTAACTGTACCCCTTAGAGATTAGCCATGATCTCATCCAGAGAGGACAAGAACATATGGAATAAAGAAATCAACAGCTGGTACCTCCTCCAGTTGCTACTGAAGACACTGCTGCGGGGAAACTACGCAAAACAAGAAGGAAGTATTTTAAGAAGCCATCATATGGCTTATTGTGTTACGGCTTAAGAAAATTAAGATAGAGAACTAAGGTTTTCCGAAGCCAGCCAAACACTAGGCTACGTTCTTGACTTCATGCAAAAGACAAGCGCTGAAGATTTTGCTATGTCAGGACTAAAATCAATCTGCATTCAGTCCTTATGGGTTACTGCTGTACTAAGGGACTCGTAGGGCTCCCAGCAGCTGATAAACGGCGCAGAAGTCCCAGCCTCAGCTTCACGCGGAGCCACAAAGAGCTTCTGCACGTCCAGCACAGACAGAGACACACATTAAGGAATCCACACCCTTCAGAAACCCGAAGCACGTTGATCTAGCTGACTCTTTAACATATATACGTATTTTAAATCTATACATCCCAGCACCCCAAGCACTTTGCCTAGGCCAAACCTGCTAAGCACCCAGCGGCCACTCTTCCACCAGCCCCGAAGGGTTACTACCAACCGCTGTCACATCAAGCGCTGCCTTACGGGACTGCTCACAGATTTCCTGACGTTTCCCGGACTCTCACACGCACTTTTCCCAAAGCCCCTCCGACAGCAGCTGTGTAGGACACACGGAAGCCGCGTTTCACGCCCGAGCCCGGTGCCGGCGAGGGCATGTGCGCGGCAGGGGCACACCCCGAGCCTCCCTCCATTAAATCGCACTGAGAACACCCCAAACCTTTGTTTTTCGCCATCTCGCCCCAGCGCTGTTTTGCCAGCTCTCCCCCGAGCCCGCCCCGCACACCAGCGGCTCCCGCGGGAGAGAAGCAGCCGCCGCCGCCGCCACCGCCCCCCTCCGCGGGGCGAACCTCCCCAGCGCGGGGCGGCCGCCATCAGGCCCGGACATAGCTCGGGGCGAGGCGGGCGGCGGGGAGCAGGCCCGGGAGAGGGCGGCCAGGCCGGCGGTGGTGGCGGCGGGGGGGTCACCGGGCGCTCCGCGGCCGGGCCGGGGCTGAGTGGAAAACATGCCCGTCGGGGCGGCTGTCCTCCCGCACAGCCCAGAGCCACAGGTGGGGAGGCAGGAAGCGAGGGAAGCAGGCACCGCCCGGCCCGGCCCAGGCCAGCTCAGGCCGCCGCTGCCGCCTCAGGCGCCGGGCGCGCGCGGAGCGCCGGTTGGCGGGTAACGGCGCGCGCAGCAGCGCGGTAACGGCCGCCGCCGCCCCCCTCAGCCCCGCACTCACCATGGTGCGTGCCCCTCCGCCGCCGCGCGCCGCCAGCACCAGCCGCCCCGGCCCGCGCCCCTGTCATGTGACCTTACGGTCCGCCACGCCCCGCCCCCCCCGCCGCACGTGATCGCACCCCCCCCCCGGCCGCTACCGCCACCGCTACCGCCACCGCCACCGCCCGCTCCGCGCCCGCCGAGGGGCCGCCCCGGGGGCGGGGGGAGGTCGGCGTGATGGCGGTGCATGCGCGGCGCCGCGGGAGGGCGCCGCCTAGCGGCGGGGAGGCAGCGCGGTGGTCGCTGCCGGGAAATAGCGGCTCCTCCGGCCCCAAAACGTTCCGCCGGATTTCTGTGCTTTTTAGGGCGGATTTTCCGTCGTTCGCCGAGTTTTGTAAAAGCGCAGGCAACTCCCGGGTTTTAATTTATTGCAACAACATCCACACAGATGAGGCAGGGTCCCCGAAACCTGTTTCCCCCCGGTCGGGATAGCTGCCCCACCCGCAGAAAGCTAAGAGCACGTTCAGACCAAATCAAGATTTTCAGTGAGTGAAAGCAATAAAGGCCTTAAGGCAAAGTTTTTATTGATTTGGAGTTGGTTTAAAACCGTTTCGTGGCCGTCGCGTCGGGTCAGGCACTGGGGAAGGGGTGCGGGAGGCGAGGGAGGCTGCCGCCGCCATCACGAGGAGCCGACGACGTCTCCAGGCCTACAGGAGCAAATCCTCCTCCGTTAGCTTCTGCTTCAGCTCGCCGCCTCGCGGGCCCGCTAGGAAGACGGGCAGCTTTGCCTCGGAGAAGCCGTCGCCAAGCCCCGACCCAGAGGCTGGCTCCGCTTCCACCGCGGCGTCGAACCCAGAGCCGGATTCCTCATCCGAGAGCGGGAATATGTCGCTCAGCTCCTGGTAGCTCTTCATCCTGAAACACACAGTGGCAGCTAGTTTATTCCAAATTTATTACTTTATTATCTCTTAAGTGAACGCACCGAAGCCTCACGTTCCCATGGGTGAGCCACGCTATGACAGCACCATCGAGACGGGACTATCAGACAATTTTGGGCGCCAGCATTAACGACAGATGTGCGGCACATGAACTTACAGGGACGGGTCTGCCATGGGAGGAAGGATCCTGTTGGCTCCGCCGGTGGGCATGTAAAACCAGGGCCCCTTCTCTTCAATGCAGTTAGCAGACCAGGCATCGGGCCGGCACCTCACTCTCTTGTACCTTGCCTTCTGCACCGGAGCACCTGATCAAACCAGCCGTGCGTTATTCACCGGGACCAGCACGTTATTCACAGGACCTAGTAGCTTTATGAGCACCTAGTAAAGCTTAAAGGAGCGGAAGAAAGTAGCTTGTGTGGCCCTGATTGCTCAACTGCCAAAAACAAAATTAACCCTGAAGACTTTTTTTAAATGACTGCTGATATCCTAAGTGACATCTCTGCTGTCAGAGACATTGGGTGCATCTCGCACACGGCACCAGGAAGTCCACAGGAATTAGAAATGGAAACCCCATGGGAAAGCACTGCCTCACACCGACGTCACAGCAGGGCTCATCCCCAGCTCGGGCTATGGCATGGCCACGGGGGACCTGCGGGCTTGGCCACCTGAAGCTCTCCCTGAAGCTGGTGGAGGTATCTCAAAATCTCCTGGGGACAGGCCACCCCAGCAGAGAGCTGGCTCCTGTGCCCTCCTTTTCTCTGTTCACTCCAGCAAGGGTCAGGGCCGACCCCACTTCAGCTTTGCCTATCTCAGCTCAGCCTCTTGAGCTCAACAGGATGAGTCTTGTTGGGGAGGTTGGAAACTCAAGGCATACCAAAGAGCTGCCTGCCGCAGGAGCAGATTTGCGGATCATGTGGGCTCTCAGAGCGCATTGCCAGAGGAGAGACAGTTCAGGCATCTCCTAGACACAGCTCAGGATTACATAAACCCAAGGTTTCGGTTCTGGTGCTGCCCTGGGTGCCTGATGGGGGCTGTCGCTGAAAGCGAGTCTTCAAAAAATACCAAAAGGAGAAACTAATGATCGCAAAGTAAAGGTAAAAGCAGCAGCATTTCGTCCTTCCTCTTGGTCTCATGTAATTAATTTGTTCTGAAGCCTCCTGGCGCATTCTCCCCCTGTTGGCACTTTTATTTTTTCTCAGCTTCTTGGGAATATCTTTCTGTAATTACACTTCTCTATTGCCCTGTATATTTCCATAATGTACTAGATGACACTCAGCTACCTCCTACACTCTTCTGTAAGAGTCACGGGTATTATTTCCTGCTCCTTTTACAGCGTATTCCTTTTTCATACTTATTTTCTTCTCTTAGCATATTATTAAGAAGGTTTTTAACATCAACAGTGGCAAGAAAATAAATGACTGCAGCTGAATAATTTGCAAACAGATGACATACAAAAAGCAGGCCATAATCTCAAGGTAGATACTTAATGAAAGCCTGTCACTATCACAGCCTTGCTCTGGGGACAAATTATACTCTACATGCTTGAAAAGCGCTTCTCTCTCACAAGAAACAAATCCACAGGGTACACATCATCATGAACCAACATTTCCTTTCACTTGTTTTAGTGCTGCGTGTTGCAATATTGTACCGAATAAACCGTTTAATTTCCTCATACTTATAACTAGTTTCCTTTCCTGCCCCCCCAGGAGAGTAGACCAAAGTAGTTATGACACGGGAACTGTTACATACTCTGTCTGTAACTACATAACTGAATAACAGTATGTAACCAGACCACTATGAAAGGGTCAGTTAAAAAAAATACATACTGAAATATATGGATTGAAAATACACCCACATACGGCAACTTATCTTATGAAGTCTTTTTCTCATCGGGGCTGGGAAAGGGACACAGAAATGCTCTACTAGCAAAAGCACCTTTTCTCACCACTCCCTCTCCAGAAAAGAAAATGTTAGCAAAACATTCTGAGTAGATCTCATTACCCCTAGAAGAAGGTCAGTTCGAAAAAATTTGGAGGCTGCCTACTTGGCCTACACTGCGTAGCCCAGAAAGAGGATTACCGAGAACAACCGCCCCGTTTTACCTTGTGCTGTGTATCCCACAAAGAGGATTAAACAAATAGCCAGGAAAATCCTCCCGTTACATCTGATAAGGAGCTGCATTTTGGCCGCCATCCCCCCGCTTGCCACCAGCTTTCACCACAGCTTCACACTTGAGAAATACGACAGGGCGAGGAGACCGACTTTTAGAAAAGGTTTCCGAAACCTCAAACCCAACCCATAACCTGCGTCACTGCTTCCTGATTGACGGCAGTGAGACATCTACAGAAAAGCCCGGCACTCTGGCCTCCCGGCCTTCATCACTCCAAAAAAAAATCCCCACTGCCTTCGTCTCCAGTTTTGCCAGAGGAGAAAAGCAAACCCAGGACCAACCAGCTCGACTGAAGGTGCTCGCTGCCGGCAGCTCGTGGCTCAGCATCATCCCGCCCAGCGCCTGCCCGATGCTCAGGGGGCTCCGGGGCATTTGCTGTTTTCTCCGGAGAAAAAAAGCAACACTTCGTGTCCCCCAGCTTTCAGCCAACTGGGTTTTGGCATTGGCACCGGCAGCAATTTCCCTGCCTCAAGCCCACGTCAGTGCCCCGGCAGGGTTAGAAGCTGCCTGTTTGCAGTCAGTGCAAGTTTCACCCACTGGGAAATAATCTTTTTTTTCCACAAAAGTCAATTATCTGAGGAATCTCACACCAATTTTTTTTTTTTTAAAGCAGGATCTTAGATATTCATAGTAGAAGTGAAAAAATGGAAAAAATTTAGAGAGTAGATCCTGTTCGAAAAGCGTCATCTCCTTTCTGAAGGGGCAAAACAGATTTGCGGGGCAGCCGGCTCATCGCCACGCAGTGCGAGCGCCCTGGGGAGCGTGGCAAAGGGGTTGGACAGCATGTGGCTCTGCGAGGAGCCCGGCTGGGAAAGCCATGAAAGCCCTTCTATAGACAGATAGAAGCTGCCTTTCTGCTCGTTCGTACCTTTTAGCTTGCCTTTTCGTTGGGATTAAACCAGGCTTGAGTTCACTTAAGAATAAATTACATACCAGGTTATCTAAGCAGTGGGGGTTTTTCTTAGTCATACCATTAGCTGCTGGATTAACTGGGGTACCGACATGTGGGCCTAAGGTGCTGCCAGCACCTTCAGCGATGCTGTGGCTAACAGTGTAAGTTGTCTGTGGCAAATCTATTTTTACACGGTGGAAAGTCCACGGAGGCCCCCAGTGGGGACCTGGGCTGAGTGGTGACTTTCCCTGGGGCACGGTGCTCCACCAAAACCCCATGACGGGCAGAGGAGACCTCTTCAGAAGCTCCCCTCTCTGGGCTGGGATTTACTGCAGGACCGAGGGGTTGAGCTGCACATTTGGCATCGAGGCAATTTGTTATGAACCATCACCCATGGGGTTTTTTTCCAGCACAGGAAAAACAGGAGACTCAAACCTCGCAGCTGCAGAAGAGCTCACGTGCAGTGGTTATTCCTGCCGACCTCTTTTCTACTTTGCATTTTTAGCATCAACTCTTTTTTGCTTTTCTTTTTTATTTTTTTAAGGTGGTGCTCAGCATCAATAGGAAACCAGGCGAACGCGTGCGGGGAGGTGATCAGCCTCCGCCCGCTGCAGGCTGCGGAAGCCGTTCCTGCAATAACACCTCTCATTTTCCACTGGTCACGGGCACGTGCCGATCCCTTCCACAGCCCTCCGGCGTGAGCAAACAACTCCCACACGGGGGGAAGCGCCCCTCTGATGGCTATTTCTGCCCTTGGTACCAACTCTGGGGCTTTTTCCATCCCGGTACTGGAAGCCCCCGCAGCTTGCAGCTGGAGCAGTGCCCACCAGCAGGCATGGTCATGGGGGGTCGGAGATCCTGGAGGAGCAAGGGGAGCTGCCGGGGGTAGGTGGGAGCTGCAAACCCCCCGTATCTGGAGGGGGATCTCGCAGAGCCGAGTTATCAGTCTCGTACCATCAGCCAGTGGGGGAACTCGTAGTGCTGGCAGTTTTGCCACATGGTTTTGTTATTTTCTTCTGTGTCAGCAGCGCGCCTCAGGAAATGAGATTGCTTTACGATTGGTAACCATGGGAAGGCTGAAGCATATTTTCCACTCTCCCATCTCACGTACACCTGCGTAATGGGGGGGCCAGAAGCCTGTGGGGAGCATCAGCCTGTGCCCATCTCATCCTGTCCTGCTGCGCTCCACCGCTGCCCGCACCCCGCTGCGCTTGGCAAGCAAAGAGCTTTCCACCTTCCTACGAACGTGGAAGCGATACTGGAGACCTGGATCTCAAGCAATCTGGGATGTGCAGGTCTTAAGAGTAAAACATGCCCTTTGGGGAGTGCCATGGGATGCTTGAGGAACGCTGTGCCATTACTTACCTCTCTGTAAACTACTCAGGATGTAAAATGCAAATAATCAGCACAAGTGAAAAAAAAAAAAATCTCATCTTGAGCTAGAGGCCACAAATTGCTGAACATTAACACACTTTTTTTTTAAACAGAGAACAGCACACAAGCTATACTATATTGGAACACTAACCTTGAAACATGCTATTGCATGACTGTCAGAGTTTAAGAGTTTTTTTTTTTTTTTTAAGTCAAATATTTTAAATCCACAGAGGAGAGGACAGTCACCATACCTAGTTCAGCTACCTCGTATCTACCACCTCCTGTAAACTGCCAGGAAGATTCATAGGATAATGCTCCTCTTGCATAGACCGGAAGATTAAATGCACCAACAGAAGAAGCCTATAAAAAGAAGAAAATAAATGAGGAGCAGGTACTTGAGAACACAGCTCACTCCTGGAGCGTTTCTTACAACTACTGAACTGAAGCGCTGCCATTATTTTCAAATCACACACAAAGCAGATTAAGAGCTTTGCATTTTTCTAAGGCATTACTTTGGGGAGCGGGGGGCAGGCAGAGGGAGTGGGCTACCTCAGCACTGTGTGCCTTGGCCAGACACCCAGGACTCTTCATTATGCGCCTGAAAAATCTGGGAGGAGCCCCTGAGCTGCAATAAACACTTCAAAATCTGAAGTGGTGAACTGCTCCTTGGGCGTAACTGTCAGGGCTGTTTTATCTCCCAATTGGCTTTTGGAGTAATGAGTAATTTAGTAACATCATTAAAGGGGGACCGCACCACAGGAGTGCCTGGTATCCTGCTGTCGAGGGCAGGGGATGTAGGGCAAAACCAGTTCCCAGTGGGTCCATTTCAGTAACCCAGAGGGGCATCATGGGGGTGTTTCGGTCAATTGGTGGTGGACACCAACCCCTGCCCTGCGCTAGCCCTGATAAACGCTGCCGGAGCAGCTGGGTCCGGAGGAGCCACTCCCACGTCAGGCTGCTTTTCCTCGCCAGGTAGTGCAGGTTTGCTTTGCAGCCTGTCTCTGACAAGCAGCCAGCTGGGTGGATGGGCTGCCACGGGTGCGTGGGCACCCCCAGTCCCGGCGCTTATCAGCAAGGCACACAGGCAAGGCGGTATCTGTCCAGACCGGGGGTCCCGATAAGGAAGTTTCTCATTCATAACTGCTCAGAAATCAGATAAACCCTAACTGCTGCAGGGTCGCTCTGCTCTCAGGGGTCAGGTTTTCCCCTGCCTCAGCCCGTGGGAGCTCGGTCCTGGCTTCAGGGGGGTCCAGGCTGACCCCTGCACCCCTCAAACGCTCCTCCCCAGCGGAGCAGCAAAGCCGGCTGGAGCAGCCGTGGGTCCTGAAGCACTGAGCCCTGCCTGCGATGCTCAGCTCTTTATTTGGTCTGCTGGGAAAGTGGAAATACGTATTTTGTGCAGATCACTGCTCTAGGGAGCAGCTGGTATGGAAAAGGCTGCATCTGTTACCAGCAGAGCTGGGAAAGGGGGTAAAGGGAGAATGATGGCAACAGTTAAGTAAAAAACGAGGTCAGACAGTGAGCAGAGGGGAAGGGGAGAGTGTCTGAATGGCAGCTGGGTTGAACACGAGGAGCATTTTTTTGCCTGTCTTGGTCTTTGGGAAGGCAGAAGAGGTTTCTTCCCCAGCACTCACTGCTGAGGTGGAACGAGATCCGTTGGACCTGGACAACTGATAGGCGCTGAGCACGTTGATCCATCTCAGAGATAACCCATGAGCTGCCCTGTTAAGACACACTGAAATCACCCTGACCCCCCCCAGCAGCAAGCTCCCCCCAGGCAGGCAGCCCAGCTAGATTTAAGGATGCTTTCTGTCACCAGCTTGTGTTTGACCAACCAACCTTTGGGGACTGAAGAGCAAAAACATGCCCTGCCTCAAAGTAGCAAAGAGCTGGCAACCCAGGGAGGGAGGTTTGGGTCAGCCTGGGGGGATTTCTAAGTCCAGCCCTGAGCAAAGATGAATTCTTAACCTGGGTCATGTCTGAGCTCAGTGCTTGGCCCCCGTGTTCACCCACACACCCAGCGCATCGTGGCATGTGCAGCAGGGTGGTACATCACTCAGCCTCTCGTGCCACCGCCTCTTGCCTCCGAGGGCAGTATCAGGACCTGGCCCAGGAAGATAAGATTCAGATCTTGCAAGAAATCATTAATGCTCACGTGCGTTGCGCAGAAATCGGACATTCGCTGCCATCTAGATCCCACAGAACAACAACTCCTTGGTTTTTTCCCATGATGAAGGTCAACAAGGGCACGGGGAGAGATCTTCGCTGGAAAGCCGCAGCTGTGTCGAGATCGAACGCAGCCACCAACCGACAGGAAGATGCCAACGGCCTTTCCCCATCAGCAATACCCCTCTGCCAAAAATGTTACCCGGGTGATGAGCTTGTCCTTCAGGAGGAAAAAAGCAGCTTTCCTTTGTGCTGGGAGGTGAGATGCTTTCTGCTTCTAGGTGCTGAAGCCTGGCGCAGCAGGAGGTTTTGGCTGGCGAATTCAGGGCTATAGTTTAAAAGCAACAACTTGTTAAGATGTGACACAGCAGCCGAGCTCCGATTTCTGATTAGGGAGGCAATTTCAGTAGCCGTCCTTCCTTCTTTAAAACCTCATCCCAGAGCAGCACCAGCCCCGCAGTGGAAGCGCCCAGCCCTCACTGGGAGCAGGACCTGCACAGCAGAGCGAGGGGAAAGGAGTCCCCTTCACCCTGCTGCTTATTGGGAAAACACCCCTAAAACCACAAGGACTTAACTAGGGAGAGAAGGACCATGGGAGAAACATGTTTTAAGAGCAAAGCCTGGTGCCCTGTTCCTCCACTGCTTCTCTGGGAGCGTCTTCTCATTGCAAACCAGGTGGTGTTGCCGCACACATAGCTGGTTTGATCTCTGTTACCTGGGTATTAGACACAGATATTTTTCCAGAAGTTTCTCCAGCACAGGACAACCTCGCACGAGTGAGCTGCTCAGCAGCTTTTAGATGCTTTTCATCAAGCCTGGGCTTTTCCCCCATAGATCCACCCCAAGCAGCTCACCTTGCCTCCACTCACTGCACGAGTGTGAACCTATTTCTAAGCACAAGCACCTCCAGTGCCACGTAAAAACTTCACGCCGTGTGCAGGGCGAAAGGTCGTCAGTAAATTTAGGACGATGAAAAGGAAGGGGGAGCACAGATGCTCCTGTGGAGACCTCGTGAACCAGATCTGCTTCTCCCATCCCCTGTGTAAACCAGAGCAGAATTGGCATTCGGGCCCCAGGTAACCAACCCTTTCCCTACAGTCATAGTTCTGTGATCTTCACTGAGTTGTTGGGGAAAGAGGCGAAATTACACTTAGAGTAAAAAAGAACAAGTTTTTTCTATTTCCTATCAATCAAAGGAACTGGGCATTTTTTAGTTCATTTTGAGTGTGTTTGGTTTAGTAGAAATATCCTTTTGTTTTAAAATGTGACACGCAGAAGAGAAAAATGAGGAAAGGCATGAAAAGCAGGCCTGCCAGAGGAGCCTCTCCCCAGCGGGACTGGCACAGCCCAGCCCACTGAGCCCCTTGTGAAGGATCTGCTCCGTGCTCCCGGGGTGGACGCTGCTGTGGCACAGAACGGCACCCTACAAACGGCCCTCCCTCGGGTTCGGAAGTGGCCCATGGTGCTGACGAAGCTGCGCTGCCCCTGGCAGAAAACACAATCTGCATTAATTAGGAAAAAAAGCATTTTTTGCCTTTTCCTACTTCAAAGAGCCGGGCTCTATAATCACTCTATTTTTAAATCTCTTTTAGCACAGAAGAGGACTCAGACAGGGGTCAGCCAGCAAGGAAAGCCGAACCCTGGGGCAAGATTTGTCTCATCCAACCTTCGCAGCAGAGCGCAGCGGGGAGGCCGGGACAGGGAAGCCAGGAAGGTAAGACTCACAAGACTCTTGCACTTGCAATACCTGGTGCCTTTAGGGTGTAGGGAGTGAAGTGTGTCTTTTCCACAAGCCCTGTGTAACACCAGCAGCTCGGTGCCATAAGAAAACACTAAGGCAAAGCACACGGAGGAGTTAAAATAAAAAGGATTTAAGAGTTATTTGCCAAATTTCCAGCTGTGGGCAGGCAGGACAGATAGCAATGTGTGACACTCACCAGGGCCAGGTGTCCATGCACAAACCATCGGTAAATATGTGGTATTCAGAGTAAACTTTGCTGGTAGGAGGTTATGTTCTTTATCATCCCCTCCTCGCCTGCAGACCACGTGCTGGCAATCAGATCCAGCATCACCACTTTCCTCTCCTTGTCTGTACTAGGCATCACTTCTAGGGTGTCACTACCTCTGTTATTTGAGAAGTCCTGGCTTTCTGATGGAAGGAGGTTCTGGGCCCACTTGATTGCATCCTCTCATGGGCTGCTGCGAAACTTCTCTGGTGTCTGCTGAAGGCACTGGCTACCCAGAGATGGGCTCCAGGAGAGCAGGAGGAATTTCACGGCCAACACTCTGAGCGGTTTGAGACCCCGCCTGGGAACTGCTTACCCTTGCTCCCCTCCAAGACAGTTAGCATTAGTTCCTTTTTCTTTGCCCCACACATTTCACCCGCTGATCTCAGCGTAGCTCTCTGACGCAAGCACTTCTACTCTTCTTACAGCGTTCAGTGACTAACACCAGCTCACTCCATCACATGCCCATCGCAATCTTTCACTCCATCACTCATCCAATTCCTCTGTTTCAGCAGAAGATTGCATTAAAAACCTCAAACAGCGAAATCCTTGCATCCTGTCTGATGGCAACTAGTAAGTTTCTTTTACAGTGACAATGAGCATATAAAAAGACTTTTAAGTATTTTGTGTGTACCAAATACCAAAAACTTGAGCACTAAAATTTAAATTATTGCTAAAAACATCCAAATTATTAAGGTCTTTGGCATTATGGGACCACGTTGTTATCAGTCACTTCTCTCTAAACAAACACTCGATACCACGGACATTTTCCATTCTGAAGGCAAGTAACATGTTTGCAAAACACGCTGTGTTTAGTAGCCTCTCTGCCCCACACTCCCTCTGGCACATCATCCAGATCTTCAGCTGTAAAGACACAATCATACAATGGTTTTGGAGAACAGGCAGCCAGGCAAATAGTCCTCGTCAGGAGACCGCTGACTGCGCGCCCACCCGTGACAAGGAAGAGCTGGAAACCACCAACCAAACTGCAAAATTAAAAAGTACTAGCAGGCACTTTGGGCAGAGTTCCTGGGAAGTACAGCAAAGCAATTTTCAAACCAAATTTAAAATCTGCATTAGTCATTTGTGGCGAGATCCAATGTAGCCGAAGATGTTGCAATTGAAGAGGAAAGAAAGTTGACAAATGCTTCTCACCACAAATTCATGCACTTGATTTTAACATAACAGCCTTTAGTTCTGTAACTTCAAGACTACAGAATGGTTGGCCTTGTGAGCGGCCGGCCTAGCGAAGTCCTCCTTCACAGGACTATTTCTGGGCATCTTATAATGAAAAGTTCCCCAGAAAACATCCAGGTAACACTCACTATCTCAGTCTTTTAAAAGAAACACACGAGTAAAGCTCATCTTTGCCCTCTCAGTGCTGAACGAAAGGAAAACACCAAACAAAAATGAAACGTGTAACACCATGCTTTAACAAGATCAGGCTTGTTTCTCATTGTCTGATGTCGAGCTTAATCAGGCTCCTGCAATATTTCCGGACGTGGAAGTGCAGCAGCAATCACACCCAGCGCTGCACTGATACATTGAGGCATCTCCATTTTGCAGACAGAGAAGGAAACCACCTGCCTCGCCACGACCACGCGAGCCTGTGCTGGGGTAGGACCAAAACTCCCAGCAGAGGAGCTTTTGGGCCGGCGAACAGAGCGAACCAGCCCAGGGAACTTTTGCTTTTGCCACACTGAGGCAGCCACCGCCACTGGCTGCTCCCCTTGCAACACGGGGGACCCGCTTTCCTGCTGCAAAGGGGAAGTGAGGGCTCGTTTCTGCCTGCTTCCCCCGGTATTTCAGCTGGCAATCACCTCCTGCCGCTCTCCTCTGGTCCGGTCCCCTCCAGGGAAAGAGCGAGTGAGCCTCCTTTGATGGGCTTGCAGGGAGAGACAGAGAACAAGGCACTGTTTTCTTTCTCTCCTGAAATATTTAAGCACAGCACAACCTTCCTGATCAACCCATTTTATAACACACACCGTGTCTCTAGCCAGCATGAGAATTAAGAGCATTTCAGTTAAAACAAAACTGTGTTTTTAATCAAACCAAATTACTTCTGGTGAGTATTATGCACTATCTGAAGATGCACGCCGAGGTTATAGCCTCCGAGGTGAAATCTCACACTCGATACCAATTCTGCACAAACGTGGGCTTCTTATGAACCTTGCTGCTTTATGCTGGGTAAGGAGAAAAACCTAGCATAACCACAGAAAGGAGGTTTCAGTTGTAAGATGTTTTTTGCCGTACAAAAAGGAATAGAAATGCAGGTTAAATGGAGTTCACAGGAACCTAATCTTTAATTAATCTTTGAAATAAATGCCTGACCTCACACAGTTAAAACTCAACATTCCTGCAGGGAGCTTTGCTGTCTAATCCAACAAGCTCACCACCTCCTTTTTTTTTTTTTTTAACTAAATACACAATCTTGCTTAAGTTCATTCTCTCACATCATCGAACAAACAGGAATTATTCAAAAGGTTTCCTTAAAAAGACATGCCTTAAAAGAACCACACCGTAGTGTGTTGTGCTGAGCATCTGGCACGATATAGTCTCCAGTAACAAAATATACTTCGCTGCTGGTAGTCTTGAATGTTTACTATAGGAGATGAAGAATTGCCATCATCTGTTTCTGTAACTCCGTATATATTTAACATATATGAAATGTATTTACATTGTACTGCACAGTTTTTAAGAACAGCTGCAAAGCTGAAGCGTTTCGGAATATCTTCAGAGGAGAGAGGTCTCCAAACCACACAGCTGTGTTGAAGAAGCTCCGATCCCCCTTATTTCCAGGCCTTCTGACATATGGACCCGCTCCCACCTGTCTGCTGAGCAAAATCACTAGGATTTCAGTGAATTCAGGGTGTTCTTCTGCCCACAACTGCTCGTTAAAAGGGACACACTGCCCCACACTTCACTTGGCTTCGCCTACCCTGCAGGGAACTTTTAACGCTCACTTCAGACCAGTATTTGAAGGATATGACAGGAAAAAAAGTTATTTTGCATGCTGGGATAGCCCACAACCTCTCCTTCCCCAAATTACAAGTAAACTAAGTTTAATGAGCCAATCCTTGCTCTAAAGAATTTGCTCAAAGGCCCTCAAGGGTGGAATATTGAAGTATACAAGAAAAAAAAACCACTCCATCTATTGCCTTGTTCTGCTCGCATACGAAGCTAAAAGTTAATAGAAAAAAATTAACTGTCAAATTATGAGTTCATGGTAAAAGTGCACACTGGCTTTAACTGAAATCATAGACAAAAATAATGCACAGTACGGCCTGCTGAGAACTGTTTCACTGTGAACCTGTGGGCCGCCCCTACCTTCAGGCCATGGGAAAAAACAAATTAAAGATAGAACAGCAGAAAGAAGCTCCCAGGGGCTGACTAGACAATTATTTAGTAAAACAGAAACAGCGCACATATGCACGTGCACACACTCTGTCCCTTATTCTATATGCATGCAGGTAGCTGGTCTAGTTTTGAGTTTTGCTGCCTCTCGTTTCCAGACGCCATGTGGTGGCCGATTTGTTTGTGGTTAGAAGTCTCCTGCAGAGAATCTGCAAGCTAGAGATTTTTACCACACACGTACAACGTACACACTTTCTTGCTTGCGCGTGCTTCCCCCTCACACCCTCCAAGCTAACGTCGTTTTTTTCCCCGTCTTGTTTTCCAGAAGAATCCAGTTGTTTAACTGCTCTCCTTCAATGCCCTCTCTTGCTGTAAACATCTTCCCCTGAACTCTCCCCATATCCCCTGCCGTCTCTGACCGTAATATCTTTTAATGCACAGTTGGACAATGTGCTCAGCTGACATTTTATCTAAAACAGGTCCTGGTTCATCGTCCTTCTACAGACACCAGGAACACAGAGACCACCTCTGTGCACGTTTTGGGTTAGAAATGCAGCCTGGTTTTCCACAAGGAGTAAATAGGTGGCTGAATTAGAACAAGGCAAAGGTAACAGGTTGTGTAAGAGCAGGAACGTTGCCAGTCAGCAGGTCCTTCATGACAATCAGGACAGCTTTAATAGGGAAGTCAGCAATCGATGGCACACAGGCAGATTTCGAATAGCCCCTCAGCAGCTCTGGGATCTGCAGCAACTTCAGAGAGGTCCCTACTTGCAGCTCCTGCTCAGGCAGCACCTGGGCTCCCTGACCAGCACAAGGTAAGAAGCCTTCCACAGCACCCCAGGCCTTTAAGCAGTATTTGGCAACTGTTTGGAGCACTAGAGCACAGCACCTCTACCCTGTGAATTCTCTACGGTGTATTAAGAGCAGGGCATCTCCTCCCACAACAAGCAAGAAAGTTTGCTGCTTTCTTGCTCTCAGTTCTGGCACTTCCATTGCTCTCATGTTTTTACTGAAGACACTCCTGTGGAAAGACTTTCACAACTATTTATTTTGGCCAAAGTTATAACATATATCATATCTCAGCAAGACACAAGGAAACAGAATTCTAAGGACTCTGAAAAAACATTTAGCCAAGCTAGTCCATTTATTGAGCCTCTATCAACTAGGTTTTGATTAACAGGGGTGAAAAAGAAAATACTGAGCAACATACAAAATAAATACTGAAAATAACATAAAGTTCCCTTCATACAGATAGAGTTTTCTGGGGACAAAGGGGAGAAGAGTTAAAATATGTTCTACTTGGAAGAACATGCCTCAGGTTTCTTAGAAAAATTTTCCCAGAGAAACAGATTCTCTTAAAAGAAACAATTTTCAGACAGCACTACACTTAGAAACTGAACCATATGCCGAAGGAAAAACCCGTAAGGGAGAAAAGGTTTATATTTACATACAGGACAAAGAATACAAAGCATTAGCTGGACACTTACTTCACATTTAAAGTTTATACCATTAGTGTGGGTGAGCTACAGGACTGGCGAGCTCTGAGTTTCTCACAAAGTCAGCCTCACCTCCATCCCCGGAAAGGTGATGGAACAACTTGTCCTTGGTGCTGTCTCTAGGCACATCAAGGACAGGGGGATCATTAGGGGCACTCAACATGGCTTCACCAAGGGGAAGTCATGCTTAACCAACTTGATAGCCTTTTATGAGGTCGTAACCCGGTGGATAGATGATGGTAAAGCTGTGGATGTGGTCTGTCTTGATTTCAGTAAAGCGTTTGACACGGTCTCCCACAGCATCCTCGCAGCTAAAGAGAGGAAGCGTGGTCTGGATGATCGGGTAGTGAGGTGGATTGTGAACTGGCTGAAGGAAAGAAGCCAGAGAGTGGTGGTCAGTGGGACAGAGTCCAGTTGGAGGCCTGTGTCTAGCGGAGTCCCGCAAGGGTCAGTACTGGGACCAGTTCTATTCAATATATTCATTAATGACTTGGATGAGGGAATAGAGTGCACTGGCAGCAAGTTCGCTGATGACACCAAACTGGGAGGAGTGGCTGACACACCGGAAAGCTGCGCAGCCATTCAGAGAGACCTGGACAGGCTGGAGACTTGGGCGGGGAGAAATTTAATGAAATATAACAAGGGCAAGTGTAGAGTCCTGCATCTGGGCAAGAACAACCCCGGGCATGACTACAAGTTGGGGACAGACCTGTTGCAGAGCAGCGTAGGGGAAAGGGACCTGGGGGTCCTAGTGGACAACAGGATGACCATGAGCCAGCAGTGTGCCCTTGTGGCCAAGAAGGCCAATGGCATCCTGGGGTGTATTAGAAGGGGTGTGGTCAGCAGGTCGAGAGAGGTTCTCCTCCCCCTCTACTCTGCCCTGGTGAGGCCGCATCTGGAATATTGTGTCCAGTTCTGGGCCCCTCAGTTCAAGGAGGACAGGGAACTGCTGGAGAGAGTCCAGCGCAGAGCCATGAAGATGATTAAGGGAGTGGAACATCTCCCTTATGAGGAGAGGCTGAGGGAGCTGGGTCTCTTTAGCTTAGAGAAGAGGAGACTGAGGGGTGACCTCATTAATGTTATAAATATGTAAAGGGCAAGTGTCATGAGGATGGAGCCAGGCTCTTCTCAGTGACATCCCTTGACAGGACAAGGGGCAATGGGTGCAAGCTGGAGCACAGGAGGTTCCACATAAATATGAGGAAAAACTTCTTTACGGTGAGGGTGACCGAACACTGGAACAGGCTGCCCAGAGAGGTTGTGGAGTCTCCTTCTCTGGAGACATTCAAAACCCCCCTGGACGCGTTCCTGTGTGATATGGTCTAGGTAATCCTGCTCCGGCAGGGGGATTGGACTGGATGATCTTTCGAGGTCCCTTCCAATCCCTAACATTCTGTGATTCTGTGACTACTGCAGGCTCTAAGAGGACGGCTGAACTGTGGGCACCTTAGTTCTCCCAATCAGTACGGAAGCTGCGTGACAGCACTGGTGTTGACAGATATAATTTTAATAGTGCACGTTTCCTTCAAGGCAAGTATTTATATGAACAGACACAGTTTTGCTCTCAGCCTCTCCATTCTTGTTGGAAGAAGACCCACCATCTCCTTACTGAGTTCTAGTTCGGTTTCAATGGCATGGACAGCATCTGGGTGCTTCTCACAATAGTCTACCAGGAATGTGTAATATTCCAATGATGTCTGCATATTCTCCAGTTGCTTTTTGCTATCCGAAGTAATAAGCTTCCCATACAGCCGTGCAATATGAAATTTAGCCACCATTGCAGGGCGAAGAACATCTTCCTGGAGCACTTTAGGAAACACCTTATCTGGGTTCCTCAAAGAATCTAAGAAGAGTTCATAATATTTGATCGCTAACTGAGCCAGAGAATTAATTTTTTTAATTGTGTGGGAGTCTAGCTCCTCTAATCTGTTACCAATAGCTACTTTTAAATCCATCATCTCATAATAGGTGTCGGCTAGTTCAAACTGCAGCTGCCGACTAATCAACAGATAGAACTGCGGATTCAAGCCTGCATACAGAGGCTCCAGCATGTCTACTCTACGCTTGTGCATTTTGCAACGTCTCTCATAGTCTTCTTCAAAGAAAGCAAGTACCTTAAACAAAGCACTGTGATCCTGAACAATTTCAATATGGTCAGTAACATAACCATCAACCTGAAAGAACTCTTTTGCTTCCTGAACATAGTTCTGACCAACTAGGAAGATTTCTCTGGCTTCTTGAAAATCTAAAGGATACACACTGCTCACTTTCTCTTCCATGGCTAAGACAGAGTCGCATATATCACTCGTCCCAAACAGGACAGCTTTTTTCCTGCCTTTCTCTTTTTCATCCTCCTCTTTTTCCCTTTGGGCTTTAAGTTCCAGCTGCCTGTCTGGATCCAGTTCTCCTATGTTATCCTGAAATGACAAAGCATACTAATTAACAATGCAGGTGGCTTACGAAGAGTGACTTACACCGAATCATTTTAATTACAAGTTACCTTTGAAATACAAACTAGTTAGCATAAAGATGGAAGAGAAGACATGTTGGCGTATTAGACCTTATGTTCAGAAAATATCATGTCTCTCTTCAGTAAAACATAAGACTAAGACAATTTAGTCTCCCTATCCTATGTGACAATATAGCCAAAACAATAAACACAAAGCCCAAAGGCCCCGCTTCTGCAAAGCATTTCAGCAAATGCTGAGTTTTAAACATTCAAATTAATGATTACATGAATGAAATGAACACTTGGCTTGAATGAATGACAACACCAGCACACAAAACTGTTACATATTAACATGCTCTTACTAGCAATTAAATAAGTAGTGATCTGCCAAATCAAGCGGCAAGAAAATGCAGCAGGGAGGAGAGACATTGGTGAAGTTGCTGTACAAGCAGTGCCCTGATGACACTACAGAGCTGATCTCCTATCTGTGCTTATCCCTAACTGCTGCATTAAAGTCAAAGCATACTATGGAACACCTACTGTCACAAGCATCTATTGTTATTGTTCCTTGGGCAACTGTTTATCATTTGCTACCAACTATGAATCGATTCCTGTTACAAACATCAAAATAGACTTTGCTTGTTGTTCAACACTGACAGCTACCGAACAGATTTTCTGTTACCTCAAGCAGTTTCCGAGCACTTTGCAGGAGATTCAGGCAATACTTAATCCAGTATCTTGCAATTTTAGCTTTTTTCTGCCGAAGGGCCTCTTGGTCTTGCTCAGTTTCATCTATTGAATGGACATAAACACATAAAAGCCTTAAGAGAAGTCAAGCACTCCAGCAAGAACCTCAAATGTTACAAGAAAAGAATACGTTACTTGTATTTAATTAATTTTTCCTCATTTTTAGACAGAAATTATGTTCTCTGTGTTAGTTTATATAATAATTTTGTAAACTGCCATTATGGTAGAAGCCCATATTAACATGGATTTGTCATGCTTGAATTCTTCCGAAAAAACAGATCATAACGTGTATTTTAGAAGACCTTTGATCTTGGAGGTGTTTTACTGGAAAAGATTTTCCTGTCTCTCTGTAACAAGAGAAAGAAACCTGGATAATTTGTTTTCTGATAGGCAGCTGCCTGCCCAGTAAGTGTTTCTGAGGATGATTAGGGGATCTGCATTGCAATGGGCCCCAGACTTACCAAAAAAGGCAAGAAAAGTAGGGGAAACTGCCTCTGGTTCATCTACCTGGTACCAACATAAGATTTATTAGCTCTACAACTTCTGTATTTTTCTCCCCACAGTCTCCCCACTGTTACAAGCAGCAGCACTGCTGATGTCTCAAGATAAGGTTTTCAGAAATCAAATGGATTTCAAAGCGATCTCCTTTCCCAGTCTGTAGGCAGAAGGCAGTGAGTTAGCTGAGCGAGGGGACGCTAGCATTCCTGTTCACCACATAAAAAGCCAACTTCAGACTCAGATCCACTGTGTTCATTATCCTCCATTAGAGCCAATCAAGTTGTTCTTATTAAGGAAATAAGAACTGTTGCTCATCTAAGAAAAGGCACTTTTACTAAATGTCTCTGTGTTTGTTTATATTCCGATTAATGTGATAAAATGGGGGCTTGAGAGTGGCCAAAGCTGACTGTGTATTAGTCCTTCTGTAAGTTAGAACTTTCTGCATAATGACCTTCAAGTCCACAGCCCAGCTCTCTGGACCCTGAAAAGGAAGGGAAAATAGGATAAACGTTTACTCCGTTGGAACAAACACAAATATCACTACTCCCGTTTGGTGTAGGCGGAAGCCAAGATAGAGGTTAGTTGACTTGACCAAAATTCACACAGGAAATCTATAAAGTATAATTAAAAATAGGACTCTCATCTACCACTTCCAGTCTTGCACCTGAATTTGAGACCATAGCTGACTGCATGTTTCTACACACCTACCGAAAACATAACCTCATTTTTCAGCTCAAGTATTGTATTAATGAACCCTGACAACTGTGCAGCCAGGTAGCTACGGAAGCCCATAAACACGGATTCAGACCTCCTGAGTATTTCGTAATATACTGTTTTCAAACAGCATAACAGATTAGCATAACCTGACTCCTGGCAGCCCTGTTTCCCTGAAACTAAAAGCTTTTGGTCATCATCCTCAAAGTACTTAAATAGTAAGAAAGGCAACTGCACAGAGTTCTATATTTTTTGAGCTAAGAGAAACACTAAAAGCAACTAAATTAATGTACTGTCACTGAGCTTCAATTAAACAAAACTCAGTTGTGTCTATTCAGGTTATATTTTAACCTGAAATAACATCAGTGGATTAAAGAGCTTGTGCTCTAAACAGCTCAAACCATTAGAAGTTCACCAATATATTCACTGTTCAAAGTCAGTTACGAACCCACAAAGGGTCTACCCTGAGTACTTGCTCACTCGCTACGAGTTAAAGCTCTATTGATTTGAAGATTTCAGTTGCTCAAGACACAGAATGTAAAAGGCTGGGCTGTAGATAAGCAAAGACCAAGCCTGAAACAGAGGATTCATGTTGAGTACTGACACTATCATGTAACCACAGCTCCTTAACGTTGTGGTCAGTTCTCTAAAAGTTTCTTTTATTGATCTTTGCACCGAACCACAAAGTTGTTCCTTTGCATCAATACCCAAAACAACAAGGAGGGGAGCTACAACTCCAAAAATAGCTGTTAGTGAGGCTGCAGCATCCAGCAAAAGACAATACAAGTAACTCCTGGATTTGGGGTTTTTTTAAGAGCTGCAGTTTCCCTCCCTCTTTTAAAACTATTCCCAAGAAGCATCTGGTTTGCTTCATTGAATCATTGACCTCTGCTCACGGAGAAGCAAAGGTAAGGTGCACCATAAACACATGGACAAGGACAAATGGGTGAACAGAGACATTGCCACTGCTGAAATGAGTGTTGTTTTAAATTTCACTTTTATTCTGGCATGCTTTCTGAAACACCAGCAAGAACCACTTGAGTTTTTCCTCACAGGGTTTACGCATAGCCAACCTTAGGCTGTAGTAGCAGCTCTTCAGAAACATTCCACTTTATTGTTAATTAAAAAGATTTTAGAAAATTAACACTGGGATAAGTTTGGTACATCCTGCTAGACTTCATTTCTAACACCATGTATCAATGCTGCTTAATTCACAACATTTTATTCAAAGCTTTTATATGAACTTACTGTCTTCAGCAGATGGCACCTGTCCAGCTTGGCTAAAGATGACACTGGCCGCCGCTAAACAGTGTCGGGACTCCATAAAGCATTGCTGAGAGAAACAGAAATGGCAGTGTTTATCACTGGTAGCAGCAGCCCAAGCACTGCTTCCAGCTTGGCTAAACCCCTCGCCTCCGATAGTAAAAGGGAAATGACAGAACCGAGAGGCTCTGGAGCACGTTCCCCTGGACACCGGAAGAAAACACACAGTTTTTCCACGTCTGCTACTGAATACAGTATTTTCTAACCAACCATTTTCTCTCTACCACAGCCACAAGAGCGAGCCTTGCTTTTAACATTAGATACGTACACTGTGAACATTTTCACTGTTCTGATCTATGCTACTATCGCTTCCTTGCGGTGCAGGAAGTGATGTCTTGTGGTAACGATTGTATCACGGGGTGTTAGTCAGAATGAGCTGGACACAGAAGTCAACATTATGAGTCAGATTTAGATTCCTTTCCTCCTAGTTGGCAATGCGTTGTTTAATGATTAGTGCTATCAATGCATCAAAGAGACGTGGAAGTTACAAGTTACTATTGAAACTAGCATTAGCTGTCTTAGGGATGGCAGAAGTTTTTTAAGCATCAGAGAAGAGCATCTGAATAGTCTGGAATATAGAAATTCCTAAATAAAACTGAAGCATTTCCTAACATAGTGGATTATTTAGAGTCACCACAGAGGTGTGGAAGCAAACAGCCACCATCTTACATGTTGGCTTTAATGTTCACATAGGCTCAAATAAGTCTTAAGCACATGCTAAAGTACAAAGGACAATAATTTACAGGAAACATACAATGTGCAACACCTCAGTCCTAAGATATTTTTAGTTTTAAATTCTGTATTGTAAAAGAACAATATGATTGTAAGAAACAATTTAAAATTAAGTGATTGCTTAAGTTTTACTTACAAGCATCATGTCGCATCACTGCTAAGACTTCATCAACTACAGAGCTTTTCTAACGTCTACACCCCTGCTCATTTTTCCCACTGCCATCACAACACCGTGAGAACGCAAAGCCACCGTATCCTCTTCAGAAAAAACTAGCAGATGTTTCATGTCAGAAGACAACTTGTGCTTTTACAGGAGAACATTTTTAATTCAACATGGTACCCTTTCTCAAACAGTTGTTTAAACAATTGTCTTACTTGATAGTTAGATTTATGATATAATTACAGCAGAAAAACATTTGGTATATTACCTTAGAGAGATAGTACTGTGACAAAGTAGCAGCATTGAGTGCCCAGTCTACTGGGCAGTAGCCACAATACTCAAGCTGTCGTTTAAGAGTAGTATGGCAATACTGAGCAGACTTCTCAATCATCCCCAGGTGTTGGTAGACTTGTGCCAGGTAGTATAGAGTATGCGTATAGGCTTTCTCAAATCTGGAAAAAACAACAGTCTCTTTAGATTTCTTCTTCTTTTTTTTCCTTCCTAAATACACACTCACAAATTTAAAAAGTAATAATAATCTCAGGATGCTGTTACGCACCCACCTTTTGGATCTTTCTTGATCTGTGAGTTTTTCTTCTTCTGCCATGAAATGTTCACTGGGATCCAGGGGAGGATTCCCATCCTGCAAGAGTACATTATATATTTATTCAGTAAACTACATTTCTCTTACTTTGTAACATAGCGCTCCCTCTTCTGGCTGCAGGTGATTTATGATCTTTCAATCCCAAACTCAATGAAACTTCACATAATGTATCTACACCTATCTCAGTGTCACATCTCTGGAGCAGTTCCACAAAACTCAGGAGATTTAGAGGATGAAAGCCACAATTCCACACGGAATTACAAGGTTTGCAACTTCTGCTCACATGCTTTAAGGTAACATATGCTGTCTGCACCAGAAATACCCAACCTGGATCCTACAGGACTATAATCAGGTGTCCTTAGTTTGTACAATAATATAATGGTTTTTAAAGCATCAACTTAATACTAAGCATGCCTTCAAGTGTGAAATATTCGTTTGCCCAGCTGCACTAGTCAGTAACAAGAAAACATCCTGCAGGAAGTACTGCAAAGAACATTATGTGCAGAATGTTCAGCAGACCTGCTGTAAAAACTGTGCTTGCCACTGTGAAATGACTCCCTTTATTCACAAGCTGGTAAGATTATTTACTCAAATATATGGATGAGACAACAGGCAATGTCTCTGCAGGATGAAGCTGCTAAACCTTGATATAAGGCACAACCTACATGCAAGTTATTAATGATGTGAACTACTTCATTTAGAAGTGCTTTTTTGGTTTTTAAATCATGAGTTCTGTCAGAATCCTTATACAGAGACAGATCTCGTGACACATACAAGAGTTTATTTTCCTTGATCAAGAATGGAAAGTAAGATATTGCTGTGCATACAGAAGTAACTCTGATTTTAAACTTATTTTTGTGCATTCTGTGACATCAGTTTCCAAGATGAACGCAGAACGGTGACAACTACACAGCTCTCAGCAGTGCTCTGTTCAACCTTTCCTTAGAACAACTGGCAATAAAGTTAGTCAGCGTAACTGGCAAACCCAACAGATGCACATTGCTTATAGCAAAGTTTCATTAGTCCGTGCTTAACTAATTTCCTTTGTAATTGTGAATAAGTTCAGATGCCAATTCCAACACACTTCAAATGAAGATGTCTTTCTTAAAGGTGGCTTTTTACCATTACACAGTGCATCCTGAAGGGTGTTCAACACGTCTGCTAGCAGCAGAGCCCAGTTCGGGATGTAATTTTCCTAGCCCTTCCCTAAACCCATTCATATCTTAGACCAAGAGAAAGTAAGGCAATAAAGAAGCAGCAGCCCAGAGAAATACTTTTCATAAGATAATAGTGACTCAAGCAGGGACAGGAGCAACAGCAGAGAATGCATTAAGGGAAGAAAACATATTCTCATGTTAGCATTTCTTCTCATTAAAAAAAATGAAAGGATTTGTTTGCTTTTAATGGATTTTTTTATTCATCTTCAAGGATGAAAATACGGGTCTGAAACAGACAGTGACAAATAAATGTTTGACTAGAGAGGTATAAATTTATATATGACCTTTTAATCTCTAGGGTTTTCTGTTTATACCTCATGAGTTTCCAAGTTGTGAATTTATAACCCTCCATCTTGTTTTCTTTAGAGATACAAAGGCTCACAACCCTACAAAGGCTCCCAAACCTTCCAACAAGATTTGCAGTACATTCTGGCAAGACCAGAGCTGATATTCCTGCAAAGAAAGCAACTGACATGCCACAGTAAGCTAGACCCTTGTCTCCTTCCTGTAGCTACAGATTGATCCTCAGATATCAAGCCTTGTGCCTTTAATCATCCCGAGGAAGAGCTCTGCAACCCTCCTCTTCCAGGTGGACTTCATTAGCTCCAGCTCTGGCCCATAGAGTTTAGCACCCTCAGATTTTCACTGCACTGCATTAAACAATCAAACAGCTTTCCTAATAGCAAGATGTTGTTACAACGACTAGTTAGTTTTTGAAAATAATTTAAAAATAGATGTGAAATCAAAGCGTTCAGGAGCAGAAAGTAAAAGAATCTTAACTCTACCAAAACAATTTTTTTCTTCTAATTGCCTTGTTTATGCTCTAGTTGCTCTGGGGAGGGGGCAGGGGGGGAACAACCCCACACAATTTGGAAGTTAACGAGATCCAGTTAGTAAACAACTAAATCCATCAGTTCAGGAAAATGCCTCAACCACCAACAGTCTACCAAAGATTCCCAGACAGGAAGGCTTCCTGATAGTCTAAAAATGGGGAACATTAAGAAAAGCATCATTCAGAAATTCTAAAAACGTGAATATAAATGTTGACGTAGTTGTACAAATCCTAAAGATCAAACACCACTGCAAGGTACTCGAGTTCTCTTTATAAACCATAAAGCAGCCAGACAAGCTCCCTCATCCCCTGCTTTTCTTTTTTTTTAATTCTTTGCAGATTATGTCAAATACAGTTCAGTCTTTTCGGACAAACATCACACAAGCCAATAAAGTTACCACAGAAACAGTCTTTTGGTGTAGTTGCTTTAAAAGAAAAAAAAAAAAAAAAAGTCTTTAGACATAGATATATTTGACTATATAATGCCCTAAAATACAAGTGGCAAATAAAACAATGTTGGGGAAAAAAATGTGACAAGTGATCTGATGTGGACTTATTGACAGTCACGTATACATACCCTAGACAGGCAGCAAAGCCCCAGGAGGAATATTCACTAGCCATTACCAACAACAAATGCAGATAACTAACAAAAATTAACCCTTTCAGAAAAGCCCACAGTAAAAACGTGAAGCATTTGGCAGCATTGTTTAATCCACTGAAATATACAGCAGTACCGGTACAATTCCATAATCACTGGAGCAAGTGCCAGGGTCTTTTAGAGGCAACATGGAAGCCAACAGTATCATGCTTGGCTGGGTATAAATATCTAAGCTGAACATCAGGAATTAATTAGACAGAGGGTCTGGAGAGAGAGAGATGTAGTATCTCTAGTCAGACCAGCTGATCCAGAGGGCAGAAAATAAACAGACAAGCTTTTCAGCACAAGTGGGTTTGCCTTTTTTTTTCCCCAGATCCACTACCTCTCCTATCACTGTAGGCCAGCATGGCTAGAAAGGTGGTAACACAGCAGGAAGTAATGGATAAAGATTAACCCATTCTAAAATCTCCACAAGAATAATCCATGCCATAAATGAAGATCATGTAAACCCTCAACTGCAATTTCATTAAACTAAGTTCTGTCCAATCTTTATAGCTGACCTGAGACACAGACACTGCTCCTTTAAGGCCACAAATGTGTTTCGCTCACTCACAAACTGTCCCTGAGGCAAGTCAGTGTAGGAAGAGCTTTGCAAAGAGCTCAAAAATAGCACAAGGGAGTCTTTGTTGATACAGAGCAGAATCCACAACTCAAAAGGTTGTTTAATATGCATGAGAGGTTTAGCTGTTTATAAGAGTGTCCTCTTGGATATGGAACTAAACCACTTGTCTCTACACAGTACTGTCAGGTCAGAGCAAACCATGCAAAGATGACAGTTTTGTTTCCTTTTCCCACTGGAAGCAACGGACTGACATTTTACAGCATTTCCAATACAAGATTAAGAACAGTCTTAATTAAAAGCCAAATTCCACCTGGCTTCAACTTTGGATTATCATTTCAAAGAGCTTTCAAAAAAGTAACATTATTTTTGAGCAAAATTATTTTCCTGAATAAGTCCACTTTGAAACTAGGAAGCGATCCTCTAATTTGCCTCTTCCTATGCAGTACAAATCATAACACTTCAAAAGTATCCCAGCAGCCAGTATCAAGCTCAGAAACTCAAATGCCACCGTCTGTTTTTTCAAAGATTACTAAAATGATAAGTGGCACGTCAAAGTACGACCTGCCACAGCATCAATAAACACAGTACCTCTTTCATGTATTGATTATACAAGGCCTCTGCAGATTCCAAGTAAGTTTGCGCAGTTTCAATTTCATCCCTTTCAGACCACAGGATACCGAGGTTGTTCTGAAGGTAAAAGGAAAAACAAAACAGTTATTTTCCCATTATGTTCCATTTACATGACACATTTTCTCCAAACAATTTATCAGTCTTCATCCTGATATATATATAGATGTCCTAAGACAATGGATATTAAAAAGCAATAATTGTGCCCACTCATTTTTTCACAAGTCGCTCAAGAAGAAAAGTTCTCACGCAGCAGCACACACACACAAGTCACCCAACAAACTGCAGTATTCTCTCTTTACTCTGCTAAATTAGGACTGGTGTGTTCAAATAACAAGCTGCTTCCACACAGTACATTCTGCACCTGATTCATGCAGCTTTTACATCACATACAAATATCATTAAAAGAGCCAAGGAATTAGAAACCTGGCATCAAGACTCTGCAGAAGAATTTAACAGGAATTTAATTCTGCCTTCAAATTTAAATTATGTCAGTGTACATAGTAACTTGCTACTGCATCTGTGAACCCACCTTTTGCAAAAAAGTACCTCTAATTTTTATTAATAAAGATAAAAGCATTAATAACAATCCATGTCTGATGTGCTAATTTAATTCCTAGGCAGCGTTGTTATAAAATCCAACAGGGCCAAAAAAAAAAACTTTAAAAGTTTGAATGTGTAATTGTGTGCCAGCCCTATGTCCCTTTTAATGCAATTTATTTTATTATTTTCATAAGAAAGCACCACATAGCATCATGTTTATGAACAGAAATACTTTGCCCGCAGCCAAGCAGCGGAACGGACCAAATTTAACTAGACAGAAACTGTCACACACGTCCTTATGCAGAAGCTCAGAAATTAGAAGTAGGGCTACAGAAACAGGCCCAGCAGGAAAAAGAATGCTCCTTCTTTCAAAAGAGAAGTCAGTCATGATAACATACTCTATACGACCTAGAACATGCCAAAGGAGAAGTATGGCCACCATTGACAATTATTCCTTTTATATCAGAATTTTTTTTAATTAAATACTCAAATCTTACAGCCCTGGGGGTGGAAAGCTGAGGGCACGCTCATTTATCATCACTGCTCTCAGCTGCGTGCCTGATAGTAGGCTTGTCTTCTGTTGGACCACAGCACTTCACAGGTGTAACACAGAAATTTTACCCTGCCGTTTCCAAAAGGCCCTAAAACAGGAAAGTCCACGCAAAGGACAGCATCTGTCCCATCAAGCACTGCTTTCCAACACACCAGCTCAAAAGCACAGTGGAATCGCTGGCCCTCAGCCCCAAAAGCAACAATTCCCCAGGAATACCCATTGGGAAGATGTTATCTTATTTTGGTTGGCTTCTGAAGCAATCTCCAGTCTTATAATGGGTAACAGATTTGTAGTGGTGTACCCAAACCGTCACACTGAAGGACAAGAAGCAGATGTAACCTCACAAATTCAGATGACTGAGATAATTTAACCAACGTAAGACAAGTCACTGTTTAACTAGCGCCCTTCCACGTGAACACACAATTCCTAGACAGTTTTACAATGTTTGACAGGGAAGCACCACCGGGCCTTCTCTAACTAGAGCAGTCACTTTTGACAGAGACTTCTAAATAACTGCTCTATTTAACGTAAATTCTAGAGATAGATACGTAACTATACATCAGCTGCCACGATGGAGCGGCTGAGCAAAGACCCAGCCCTCTTGTGAATCTTCATATGACAAGTACTAATTTTGTTAACAGTATCACTTTCTTTGGTATAAAGAGGCGGATATTATTACTTCTAGCTCTACAAAACTATTTACTTACCCGGAATAAAATATAATAGATTTATATATAACAGGCGAGGCTGAGAAGCAACCACGTGACAACTTTTGAAAACACTTTACCTTTTCAGGATACTGTATAAATAAAGGCACCCCTCAACTTTACTTTGACAACAAATGACAGTTAAGGAATCACAAATCAGCTCTGGGCACATTGAGGTCTTCTACTCATTTATTGTTGCTCAGTTCTTGTAAGTTCTGTCTCAGTCTATCCTATGGCTGTAGCGAGTCCAGAGGAGGGCAACAAAGCTGGTGAAGGGTCTAGAGGGTATGTCCCATGAAGACCGTCTGGGGAAACTGGGATTGTTTAGCCTGAAGAAGAGGAGGCTCAGGGGAGACCTTATTGCAGCCTACAACTACCTGAAGGGAGGTTGTAGCAGGGTGGGGGTCAGCCTCTTCTCCCAGGCAACTAGCAACAGGACCAGAGGACACAGCCTCAAGCTTCGCCAGGGGAGGTTCAGGTTGGACATTAGGAAGCATTTCTTCTCAGAAAGGGTCAATACACATTGGAATGGGCTGCCCAGGGAGGTGGTGGAGTCACCATCTCTGGAGGGGTTTAAGAAAAGACTGGACATGGCACTTAGTGCCATGCTCTAGTTGCCATGGCGGTGTCAGGGCAACGGTTGGACTCAATGATCCCAGAGGTCTCTTCCAACCTGGTTGATTCTGTAATTCTGTGCAGAGTGCACTGCTCTGTCAACACCCAGTTTCCATTAAGAGAACACGGACGCTCTTCATGCCCAGAGGCATCAGCAGCAAGCTTGAGAGAGAACAGCATCCCTCCACAGCCCTCACCTGCCAGTTATTTCCTCCAGCATGAAATAAACGCCCACAGCCCTGACGTTTATTACTATTAAAGAAGCCATACCCATCCGGGGGATCGAAGTGGCCCCATCCAAGCCCACCCCGGCCTCCCAGGAGCCCTCAGAGCCTCTCGCCACACCTCACAGCCCCGCACCACAGACCCCCCCCCGCTTCGGCCCTCGCACCCCCAGCCCACCTGGGCCTGGATGTAGAGGGAGACGCAGTCCGGGGAGAGGCGGTGGGGCTCGAGGAGCTGCGTGCAGCGCTGCAGGTGCTCCTCGCCGGCCGACAGCTCCTCCGTGTGGGTGTGGTTGACGCCCAGCTCGTACTCCAGCACGGCCCGCCGCACGGCCAGCACCCGCGCCTCGCCGCCCTCCTCCGCGGCGCTCAGCAGCTGCTTCACCTCCTGCAGCAGCGCCCGGGCGCTGTACTTGGAGCGGTAGGGCTCGGTCTCCGGGTCCTTGCGCGACTCCACGGCCGACAGCGTCCAGGCGGTGCGGAACTTCTCGCACACCGCCGCCCACCCGCCTCCCGCCGCCGCCATCTTCCCTCCCTCCCTCCCTTCGCCGGCCGCCCCACGTCACACACGCGCGCACCCCCTGACGCGCAACGGCCGATCACCGCCGCGCGGCGGCCCCGCCCCCTCCTCCTCCCGCCCCGCCCGCGCCCCCGCCCCGCCGCCACGGCCGGGAGCGGCCCCCGGCGCCGTGCGGGCTCCGCCGGGGTCCCCCGGGCTGCCCTCCCGTGCCGTGTCTGAGGGCAAACGGTGCCAAGCGTGCGGAGCCAGCGGACGGCGACCAGCAGGCGGGAGCACCCCCGCGGCCGCCAGAGCCCCGGCACCCGTAGGCTGCTCCCAAGGAAGGGCGCTGAGGGGCTCGAGCTCAAATTTTTCTGAAGAAAAATTCTATTTTAGACCTAGATTTTGTACGCGAGGGCTGCTGAACAGGCAGGGTGCGGTAACTACACGTTCGGAAGAGCACTGGTCTCCCACTGCGCCGAGTTTCCAGCGAAACGCTCACCCCTGGAGATGTCCACGATGTTTAACGGCAGGAAAATGGCAGCAGCTGGGCAAAACGAAAAATCTGCCAAAAACACAGCCATTTCAGCAAACGTGACCTTCAGCCATCCTCAAAGACAGCCTGCTTGATCGAGGAATAAAGACAAAGAGGAATGTCGGACAGGCTTTTACTTTTTCATAAAACGAGCTCAGTCCCATATCTGTACCAGAGGTTAATCACGAGACCTGTTAAAATTCCGTCCCTGGTTTCCACTCTTAAACCAGTTGTTTCTCTTGAAGCCGCCGTCACCTTGCCGCCCGTTTCCGAACCTGGAGAACCCTCGTCCCGCCTCCTGGGGGTACTCTTCCAGCTCAGGCAATTCTTTTGCCACCGACAGCTGCCAGCGCCTGGTGTCCCTCCACTGTTCCTGAAACAAGACCAATGCAACGAGACTTTATGTGCCTGCAGGTGTGCCCGAGGTACCCTCTATCATTAAAACCAACACTGAATGCAAAGGCTTTTCCAGACAAATCCCACCCTCGCCAAAACAGGTCGGCAGATCCCTCTCAGGAGAGAACTCACACTCCTGTGACAAAGGATAAACGATCACAAAGGGAAAAGAGGGAGTGAAGTCAACAGAAAACTGGTTAACTCTCAAATACACTGGAGAGGTCAAAACCCAGAGCAGCCAAAGAATACAGGATTTTGTTTAATAAAATCAGGTAATACAATGAGAACTGAAATGAGAAAGGGGAATGACAGGGTATTTTCTAATGACTCTGCTGTGCTCTTTAATGACCGTGTTGTCTATGCAACATCCTTATTAAAACACAAACTTTACCCTCCCAAACCACCCTATATTCAATCCTATATAGGGCTATCACCAAATTTCAAATCACCAGGTTCCAAAGCCAATTCCGGCTACAAAAACATACCTGTATGTTACTCAGTTCGCCAACAGGGATATCAAAGCACACCCCCTATAAAAAAAAAAGAAGAGGCATTTGCTTTCCAGAAGTATATCCAAGAACAGAGACACATCACTCCAGATAGGCAGCACCTGCAACTCATACATGCTAAGTGCAGAAACCAGGAGTGGCAGAAAACATGGTCTTTTGGGGGAAGATTTTATAAGCTGAAGAAAAAAAGCAGTTAAAACACAAAAGCTCAAAACAAAATGCAGACTCCAACGCTCTGTGCTGACAGCAGCATTGCCTGCAACCAGCCTGTCTGTTTAAAAGCAAGACAGGCGTCATCTGGCACCACGAACTCTCTGAGAAGATACCTGCACAGGAGACAAGTGTCAGACACGTCAGGAGCCAGGCTGACAGATGAATGCTGTACTGCTCAGGTCAGGCAGTCAGTCACTGCCCTACACTACAGCTATCTTTTCAATGCAGCAGTATATAGTGTTAGCATGAGTTCACAAAGAAAGGATACGGGTCACAACAACCACTCCCACTATATATATATTTCTGATACTTTTTTTTTTTTAGGAGAGAATTCCTGCATCATCATTTAGGAGCGATGTCTCCATTCAAATAAGTGTCTTTAAAACACTCGACTGGCTTCAATGTTTTGTTTTGTTTTGTTTTTTTTAAACAGTGTATACATAAACAGCAGTTTCAGGGGGCCTCGTGACAGGTTACCATTTTCTGAGAAACGAGATTGAGTAGGGATAGAGTGAGGTATCAACATTTCTATCCTGGTCCTTCAGAACTCCTGCCTCAATCACTGCAAAAACTGGCCATACATGTACACACACAGCCCCTCTCCTTCCTCGAGGCTGGGCCATCTTACCGTCTTCCCCTTGAGGAAACGCATTGCAGATATTTTGGCATCTACTTCCTCACCGAGCTGCTCTTTTAGTCCTCGCCAGGCATAGCTCATGGTACGCATTTCTATTGAACACTTCAACACCATGGTCACAAAGCCCTTCAGGAAAGAGACAGAGAAAAATGTTTACAAGACTACATTTGGTTGGACAGCCTGCAACTCACTAACTAATGAACTATGCAATAACTTGTTGTTGTAATGTAGTATTTAATCCTAAGAAATCAGCTTCCCGGAAGTGAAGCAACAAAAAGCCTCCTAAGAAGCTGAAGGCATCCATCTAACCTAGGACTGCCCATTGATATAAAGGTCAACAGCACTTCTGTATTTTAGCCAGAAGCAGACACATTTATTCAATACATACAGAAAGTTACCGCCAGAAAATGGGTAAAAAAAAACCAAAACCAAACTGATACAAGAAGCACAGTCCAGTCACATGCTATTTCCAAAATCGTGTTACCACACAATGAACTGGGCTACGTTCTCCCTAAACGCATCAGAACAAGGAAGGGCTGTACTTCTCTTCTGCCAAGATCTCTTCAAAATCAGGTATTCACATGCTAGACTTACTTGAAGTATTACAGAAATGTAAAAGCTTCCTGGGAAGGGAAAACTACAACAGCACGAACCAACCTATTAGCTTGTAAAATGTCATTAGTTAAACTCTCTTAGAGCATCAAAGTCTTCTGTCACTGACATCCCTGGAGAAATTCTTTTAACTCCCATTACAAGAAAATTTACTGATTTTGAATTTCTCTGATTTCCTGCTGAGTGCCAGTGAGAGCTGATTTCAGTTAAGGAACAAGCAACAAACCAGCTATTCAGGATAACAGCTATTCAGAAACCCTACTAAAAGGGCCCGAGAAGAAGATGCCACAGCTGGACTGGCCACAAGCAACCCATTTATCCATTCTTGTTAACACAGGTATAGTGTTATTTACCGCAGTCGAGTTGAGTAAGGAGCGCTGCTCTATGTAAGATGCCCCAGAAATATGGGCTAGAGCTGCAGCCAAGGCAGCAACTGCCCCTTTTTCGTCTATGAGCTCTTGAGCAGATTTTCTGAAGTAGTCTACTGCAGAAGAAGGAATAGCCTCCAACAACCTACATGGGGACAACAAAAGTTTAAGAGATCAGCAAAGGCCAGTGTGAAGTGCACTCATGTTTAAGACATAGACTTCAGACAACTTTCAAGACTAACGAATGATCTCCAAAAGCCTTGGCTATCATGCTCGTGCTTCACTACCACTCATTTAACTCATCGCCTTCAGGATGCTGAATACCCACCTCCCCTGTTCATTAAGCCAAGCCTCTTGAACCACGTGTTCAAAACTGAGGATGTACAACGTGGCATGTTTGAAGAGCATTGATTTGAAGAGCATTGATAAAAACATCAAGGGAAGGCTCTAAAATATCAGCATTCCTAAGGCCATGCCCAAGAATCCACAAGAAAGTGTTGCCAGCAGATCCAAGAATCCCTTGCTTTTACTTCACAAGGAAAAGAAGCAAACCACTACAATGCCACTGCTGGGCTGGGGCAAGGCACTTCTTGCTCTCAGTACAAGCCGATTAAATCGTTTTTTTTTTTCTGGGAGAGGCAGTGAAAACAAGCTGGGAAACTGAGAACAGCTACTTCTCTAATGGTATTTTTGGTACACCAGCACCTCCCACCATTTTTCAGTATGTGTTGAACCCAACATCATGCCCATGATCTCCTTTACACTGGTCAAATCCTCGCTAATTATAATAATCCCCATCAATGCAATTTCCACCAATGGGGCAACAAATGTAAACAGAACTGCATGGAATAAAAAAACCCACCCTTGAGAATAAAACAATACAAAGAAACACAGGACAGGGCTACAACACTCTCACTACTGTACAGTAACTCCTTATTATACTAAGTAAAGTGCTCTTTACACACTACTACTGTATCACCTGAGCGGACAACATCAGTTTCCCCACATGACAGTAGCTCCCTGTTCTGCTATTGATTTCTGATGATATAAGCCAAGGTTAATTTTTGCAAGAACTTAAGAGAACATTACGTTCTATGAAAAGGTCTACAAGCACACAGGGGTTTATTGATACCATCTCATGAAAACAGGTCAGTGTCTACAGGCAAACCAGCTGACTTCTATGACACAGGCAAAGACACGCTCACCTACATGTCTGATCCCTTTAAAGCTTTGCCTTAACAGCATTGTTGTTGGTAACAGCTCTAGACATCTTTCAAGAGTAGGCAAATAAACTTACTTTTTGGCATCATTACTTGAAGCTTTAATTACATCTGTAGCAGAGGGAACACCTACACGCTTAAATGTAATCCCCTGAAATCAAGAAAACAAATTACAGTTAAAGGTGTTTTCAGCACTCTACAACTCAACCCTACCTAAGGCACATTACTGCCATCTCTAGTCACTTACCGTTTAGAACATCACCACGGTCTTCACTTAATTTATTTCTAAAGCTACAATAAAGCTTTAAGTTCCTGCCTTTGTTACCTGGAGCTACCTTACAGCAATCTACATGCAGATTGTAACGAAAGGCATTCCTGTCACAGTCTGCCTGCTGACAAAATCTGGTTACAAAATCTGAGTGGCAGAGTCTTTTTAGGAGCTGAATAATTTCATTAAGCAGAGGTCTGAGATACAACTCACCGCTTTGTGCTCCACTTGCTTCAGAAGATCTTCTTCCCTCCTCTGAAATAAACAAATGCAGATCCCAGTCCGGCCAGCTCGTCCCGTACGTCCAGAACGATGGATGTAGGAATCAACGTCCTTCAGAAATTCAGATTAACGTGAGAAAACCTTACGTCATTCAAACTGTTGACATTTATACATTGTAAGAGAGAGAAAATGCAAGCCAAATTCTAATTTAGAAGTCTAAGCAGTGACACATTACGTCTCTATACCCAAACTTGTAACTACACACAAACCACTTGGGTTCGTGGATGTCACCCTGCCCAAGGTACGCTGACTCAGGTTTAACAAACACTATTGACGTAAGTGGGTTTTTTTTTTTCAGTAAAAAGCTCCACTGGAGTTTCAAAAGAAAAAAGCAGCAGGAGTATTTTAGAGTTGTTATGAAACTCAACAACGTTCAGAAGGGATTCAGAAATGCTGAAACAATGTCAAAAGCTATCTTACGACTTTCCAGAGTAACCGAAAACCATCACTTTCACTTCAGTCAAAGCTCAAAATATAAAAGCTTAACCAGGAAATCCTAGGCCTGCATTTACAAAAAATCCACTTCATTTGTGAATCAGAACAGACTGCTGGCGAAACAGAGAAATAACCCACAGTAAGTTCTGTCACAAAAAAATAAAATACAATTTTAGTTTCCTCTAATGCCTTACTTTTGGTGGTGAACACTGTATAACAAGGTCAACCTCAGGAATATCCAAACCACGGGCAGCTACATTTGTCGCAATCAGAACTTCAAACACGCCATTTCTGAAGCCTTTTAATGTAACTTCTCTCTGTTGCTGTGGAATGTCACCGTGCAATGACTGGGCATCCTGTCACAGAAACAAACCATTAACATTTCATTAACAGGCGAGGTCTAGGCTGCAGTATCTAAAGACATCTAACTACAAAATCCAAAATATTGCGCAGAGCAACAGAAAATAATTACCCAGCTGATACCAAAGGAATATAAAGCATCCTACTTTGTGGTTTGATCCTTCTCTGGGACAATGATACGCATACGGTAGGTTTACCGTAGCATACCAACATCAAACTTTACAATTTGCAGCCTGCCATGCCAAAAGGGCTCACTTCAGCTTTCACTTCCACTGGAACAAATGGAGGCAACTTTACTTAAGCAGTGCTTGGTCAAGAGCTAGCAAGAGACATTGCTCCCTTCCCTGGGAAGCCATCCCAAAACCCACAGAAGCTGAAGTGAGGTTTTCAAGGCATTCCCATACCCTACAGGTGGATCTGAACACCCTCCACTTCTAACGGGGCAAGAAACAGACCCAGTGTTTGACAAGGAGAAAGGGGAGTCACAAGCTCCGAATTCAAACGACTAACATGCTAAAGCAGAACTTACAAGCAGAAGAGAAAAACGTATCACGTACTGACACAAGAACAAAGTCATTGGATTTACTGTGAAAGCAGCAGGGCCAACAGACAAAAATTGTTGCTGCAAGATTTTAATGTGGATGGTACATGACATTTATCAAATACTGGGTAAATCATGTGTTCCCACCACTGCTCTCTCTCCATAAACTAGTATCAAACGGGATCTTCTCTGAAAAAAATCCAGCACCTTTTCCCACACTCAAAAAAAAGGGTAATAATTCAAGCAAGCTTAGCAAACCTGCTCAATATATCACCTGAGTTCTGAACAAACTATTAAATTATCTTCCAATGGCGACAAGACATTCCGTTCTACCATATTAGCTGGATTTTCCTGAGTACTGACTGTTCAAAGAATAAATGCTATTAAGAGACGGGCATCCAAAAAGCAAGCTAACGTGAGATGGAATATGTGCACTATACCAGCTCCTGTTTATTACCATTACTACTCTCTCCTGGTTATTCAGCATAAGCTGTGTATTTTCCATTGATCCCGTCCTGCATGATTTTAAAGCCAAAGGAATAAATTCATAATGACAGCCAAGAAAGTATTTTAACTGCAAAGCTCTACTTTCAGAAACAGCTTTCATAAATCTTAAAACCACTCCACAGAAACAACTTCATCCACATAGCTGCAACCTCATATTTATTTCAGGGCATCCAATCCCTGAACGAACGCCCTGTGACTGCTGCTCTCCGCTCAGACCCCGGTACCTGTTTGAGCGAAGCATTCATAGCCAGTTCATTTGCTTCCCTTTTGGTCTCACAAAAGACAATGGTCCGCCCATGGCTGCCGCTGTAGACTTGAATGATATCCCCGAGAACTCCTGCTCTCTGAGATGAGCGACACTGTATAGCCAAGTGCTGGTTGGGAAAGAAACACGATAAGCATTTATGTTAAATCTAAGCCAAGCGCAGGACAGACAAAATGAATGCAGAATTAATTTTTTTTTTAAGCTTGCAAACTACTGCCCCCATATGAGAGTTTTGCTTAAAAAAAATTGTGTGGCAATCATGTGAAAAGTCATTCCACACCCCCGTTTGTAAAGTCAATGCAGAACCCACTTCATCCAGGCCACAGGCTCTCAGGACCTGCACTGCTCTGCAGCAGAATCACTCACTTCCACAGTTGTAGCAGTCCTTTGAGTCTTCTTTCCAATCAGGTCAATCTGTTCATATTCATCTTTCATGTATTTTTTTGCTACGTCATATACCCATCGTGGACAAGTTGCAGAAAACAGCAGTGTCTGGGGGTTGTTCTCAGAACCTGGAAGGAAAGGCCACTGATTTCAGTGATCACAACAGACTCTGAAACTTGAGAACTGATAAAAAAGCAAGAGAGTTGCTCTCAAATTGAGAGGTTTATATGTGCAGTTAAGTCAGCTACAAGAAAACTCAGAAGAAATGAAAACATTTTTAATACCCTTTATACACCAAAGGAAAATTACATTAATTTTAACTGGACCAAACTGGAGCCTTTATCCTGCCTGAGAAGAAATGCAAGACACATTTCTAGATCATCTGCTAAAAATGGTTTAGACTGTGCCTGAAGTCCTCCCACATACCTGAAAGAACTCTCATCTCAGTCCCTCCTTGCCTGGTATTTCAGTACTAACTAGCTGTGAATAGCATGGCTATGTGCAAAGGAAAAAGGCAGGCTAAACAGGACACTACGACCAGGGGGAAGAATTATATAATGAGATAGATTACCCCAGATAAGAACTGCTTAATAAACAGCATCTTGAAAAAGTTTAACCTACCTTCATAGCTCCACAGGATCAGACAGAAAGAAACACACATTGCAAAAGAACGCTTATTAGTCCCTACAATTTATTTTCCAGTTACGAAGAAAACTTTTAAGCTTGAATAATTATGACAACTCTTCCAAAACCTATACAGACTTCCTTTTTTAGAAGATTATCTGTGCTTTCGGCTGTCAGGACAAAGACCAACTCTGCAGAAACGGGGAAAATATAACAGTCAAGTAGAAATGCCAGTGGCTGTACTGGTTCAAACCTAAGATCCATGAAGCTCACGTACTCTCTCCAACAGTAGTCAAGTGTAGTTAAAGATGTGAACAAACTCTGCCAGTAGCCAGCTTTTTGTGGCTTCCAGAGCCAGAAGCGAGAACCTTGCTTTTAGTAACTCTTGATATTTCTACTTCCAGTAACTCATCAAGTCACTTTTCAAAACTTTTGGCATTAGTACAACGCAGAAAGGTATTTCGTACTAAAATAACCTCCTTCGGCTCCGTACCTGCTACCTGGTGGCTTTGCTGAATGCCCACTATATCAGAAAGAAGAAATATTCCCTAGCTGTCAACTTTGTGTGATGATGAGTGTACAGACACGCCATAGCCCTAACCCTACGCTTAGTCACCTCTCTCAGGATGAAGAACACTAGAGCTTACGGACTTGGGCTGGGTTTATTGCTTTTTTTCCTTTTTTCAATCCCCTCCTTCCAGAGGTGCCATTCCAGCCCTTCAGCCATCTGCCACCTTGCTTTGAATCTTTTCCACTTCTACCTTCCCTTTTCTCTGACGTGCAATACTAGCATCGCACAAAGGATTCGAGCTGGGGGTGCACCAGCAGTTTTCAAAGTAGCACAACTGTGTTTTCCGCATTGTCCGCTATTCCTCTCCTGATGTCAGAATTTACCTTTTTTATAAGCAAATCCTAAGATTTCTTCCACTTGTTCAGCAAAGCCCATGTCTAACATGTGATCAACTTCATCCAACACAACATGCTTCACGCTGGAAAGATCCAGCTTGCTGTTCTGAATGTGGTCTTTGATCCGTCCAGGAGTTCCCACTAGAATATCGATGCCGCTTTTAAGGAGATCAACTGGAAGAAAAGAGAAAAACAAGGACAGTGTCAGAATGCTAAGAGACAAGAAGGTAAAAAGTTACCAGTACACAGTAACACTTCTAATTTTAGAACCAAAAAGCTACTGTCCTTCACTTTAATCTCTGAATAAAGCACTGTGTCCAGTCCAAGTAACAAACAAGCAAGCCTAATGGTGGTCCAAGTTGCTCTTCTGTCAGGAATACCAGCTAAACCACAAGCAAAGTTACCGTAAGATATGCCAATTTCCAAGCAGCAATCAGCTGGCATTAGAAACCTCCAGAGCTATAATACAGAAAAATACTTCAGTTTTTCAGCTAAATTCTTTTCCACAGTTACCTCTGGAGACAGACAGAGCCACACGCACATATGCAGTGCCCTCTTTTCCTTGGACAGTTGTCTAATCCCAGTATATGTCCACATAAAAATGCAATAAAGAAGAAACTAAAAGGACTAGTCACTTCGCAGACCTACAACCATTCTTTCAAATAAGGATTTATTGGAACTAAAATAATTCAACCCAAGCTGCATGCTTCCTTTGAAAGCAATGTCATGGGTCCTGACTAAAGGGAAACTCTAAGGGGGGAAAAAAGCCAGTTTTATTTATGGAACGCATTTGAAGAAAGTCAACTCCAAACCAGTCGTAATTCCTTAGTGTTTACTTACTCTGTGCTTTATACGGAGTTCCTCCATAAAAACAAGCCACTGACAATTTCCTGGTGAGATTCTTGAAGTCTTTGGCTACCTGAGTGGCCAGTTCCCTGGTTGGAACAAGAACCAGCACCTGGAGGGAGTGAAAAGAGACAAAAATGCAGCTGCGCTTGGGAGAGGGTGCTAGAAGAAAAGTGTTCACGTCAAACAGCTTGTGCTCCCATTCTTATTCTACACTTGCTGCAGAGGTGCCCAGAGCTCCTCACCATCCCAGCAGTATTTCCTGCCACCTGGAGCCTGCACAACACAGCCTCACAGCCAGCAAGAGGAAACAAGGCAAAGCATTGCTGTCCTACATATCAGTTACCTTGTAATATTCTTTTTCTTAAGTTAATGCCAGATAAAATAGACACTCAGTAACATTATCGAGGACAATGAAGGTGCAGTTCAGCATTAAAGGACAGGAACGGTCACTGAACAATTTGGAGGAGTAAGATCTTAAAAAGATACATAGCATGATGCAATCTAGCCATATATCTTCCTTCTCCACCTACTTGCCTTCCTCCGGTATCTATCCTTCCCCCCTCCCATTTCTTTCAGGAACGAAACAATAAAACAAAGAGCTGAATTCTTGTCTAGAAACCTTTCAGACAATAAGATTTTAAAACTTACATCGCCTTTAAAGTTAATAAAATAGAAGGATGACGCAGGCAACAAATCTGCAGACTATAACAGTTTTTCAGTATAATGATAAGTATATACACTTCATTTGCACGGGAATATGGTATCTGATCACAGGTATCCGGTTACCTATTCCATCTCACACTTAAGGAGAAACGTAAACACCATTTGCATCCATTAAGTTGAGTCTCCAGACATGAGGGAAACTTAAAAAAACAAAACCTGTCACTTATCACCAGGGAATTTATAGTGAGAAACAAGCTCAGTGAACGGAGACAAGTCCGGCTGTCTCAGCCACTACCTGAGAAGAGGCAGAGGATTCAACCCCAAAGCTGCAGCTAACTTCCTGAGGAGAGCAGTCTAGAAGTCCACTACTGCAGTGCCCTGACCATTCTCCCAAATAAGGTCAAAAGGAGCCCTAAATGTGAAACCTGTTACCACTGCAATGCTGCAAAACCTCTGTCACACTGTTGCTCCTGAGCTGAGGGAAGTGTTCGGTATTACAAACACCAAAAAAGGAGAAAGAAATCCCAAACAAAACTACCTAAAGCAACTACAAAATCACTTTCGAACACCGCCATACTCTAGAACTTGGCGTTAACCCTGAAGTGGTAAGTTACTTTTGGTGCACGGCCTCTTCTCCCATCTTGTGAGACACTCTGAAGTTTTTCAGTCAGCGGAAGAGCAAACGAAAAGGTTTTCCCGGTTCCTGTTCGAGCTTGAGCAATCAGGTCTTTGCCATCATATATGGGCTGAAAAGTCTTCACTTGCACAGGGAACAAGTATTTTACACCTCGAGCTGTAACATAATCCAAGGAGGCTTCATTAAAAGGTGCTGATTCTACCACAAGCTGAACAAACAATTAGAAGCCCTCCTATATAACTAGCCCAAATACGTAGGGCACATCATGTCAAATCCTGTACACAACAGGAGACGGAACTTCGAAGAGAACCACATATCTTTGTTTTTATTCCTACCCTAGATCAAAAGGTATGCCCCCCCAACACACAGCTGAGTATCCACAATGAAATACAGCCTTCTTTGTGATGTTCGGCATAAAACAACACACAAAAAAAAAAAAACAAACACATTTTTTCTGCTACGACCCAAGATTTTGTGGTAGCTTGGTTTTGAAGGTAAGGAGGAGGCGAGGGTGTTTGTTTCAAAACATTCTAAAACTTCGGAAATTTTACATAGTGGAAGTGAAACAACCCATCCAAGAGAAACTTCCAAGCAAGAAAAAACATAAAGGAACAAAGAGAATTTTGTCCGAGGAACAAGAATCGCACAGGTTCCCAACACAGAGGATGAACTGAGAGAGTACAGTGATCACTCCCTCAACAAACCTAATCGAGATATGAAAATGCCCAAAACTGTGAGAATAATCATAGACAACCTGTTCACAGGAGCCAAATAGTCTTCATACACAAAACACCATCACATTTATTTAAAAAGTAATATTATAGACAGCAGATACGGGAATTGAAGTAAAGATACATAGTAAGTAAAATGATCCTGACGAGAAGAGAAATCCTGCCTCTAGAACGTATATCTAGGAATAACCACAGCATGGAAGAATAAACTCACCTTAAGGCACCCGAAATTCAACAAAACAGAATCGTCGTTCCTGCTAACAGTGGGTTCTCTGAATCTACAGTGACTGCTCATGTGCATATTCTTAGCACACAATAAACGTAACATGATTTAGGACAATTTACCCTTGGCTTCTGTCTCTGCTTATAGGGGTAACAGAGAGCAACTCTGAACAAATATTTACAGACATTTCTTTTACCACATCAACTAACCTTTGAGAAGGTCGATGGTGACTTGGGAGAGAGGAAAATTGGAGAAGGCGCCTTCTTTTGCTTCTTCTGTCAGCTCCTAACAGGATAAAAGAAAAAAAAAAAGAAAAAAAAAACTATTAGCCCTAAGAGATGAGCAAATAACATACCCTACATGGGCACACAAGAAAAGCTGTGCATTTGCTTTACCACCGCAATTCTACCAGCCACCTCCTTTCTGTTTAAAGAAAAAGAAAACCCTTGTGATGCAGGTACTTCACAAACAAAAGCGTCATCACAGCATAAAGTAGGAAACACGAATCCAGCCACCCTGTATTAGAAGACAAGACACACTGACCCAGGCTGCACCACTCAGTACCACAGAATTCCTATAAGCGAATCCTGGTTTTACATCAGTCTTAAGTAAACACTTCCTGTCAAAGGTCTTCCTGCTCCTGTTACCTGCAACAACTTGTTCAAAACCACCACGACTGCTACCTCATCCCTAATTCAGATATACCTGCACCACCTTTTAAGACCCATGGCAAACAAAGGAACAACTGCCCCTTCCGTGTGATCTTACTGCATCGTGCACATACGCTCGGCAAGACAGGAAAAGAAAACTACCTGTTAAAAATCTTAACTGGAGTCCACTGAAATAATGAGAAGAGTGTTTTTCACAGCAAAACATATTTGGCATCACAATTCCCTGTGTGAAGCAGGAATATCCCTCTAAATCACACCTACTCAGTACACCACGCAAACAGCTTCTTCACCTTGCACGCCAGTAGATACTTACTTAAAACTCACAATTTATCTTCTACTTCAAAGATCCAACAGATAACATCATTGTTGTACCAAAAGCACTCTCTTGATTCACATTCCTATCTTAAACATAAGAGAGAAAACTACCCACAGAAGACCCTATACAGGGGAAGCCAAGCTGCCCAGCACTCTCACACACATGTGAAGCTAAGGGTGAAACCTGAACAGGCAGAACTCCAGAAGCGGGAATTAATGAGGATACCCATGACCTTCCCTTACAGGACACCCTACCAAACACTTCTTCAAAGGGCCTGGCAGCAAAGAAAGCACTGTCACAACACAAAGCAGCGCACGTTACTGGGATGGTCACTGCCTGTGCAGCAGGGAGAAACCCTGGCGCTGCAAGACACAAACCAAGTCGCTACATGAAGACGAGCCAGCACATGGAAACTGCTCCCTGCTATCTAGCCTCCTCCCCTGCAGGATAAGCGTCTCCAAACGGCTTGGCATTGACCACGAGGAGGAAAGCACAAGAAGGAGAGACAGCTACCACGTGTTGGTGCGTGTGCTGCTGCGCTTCCCTCACCCACCCAGCCTGGGTGGAAACGGGCGTGATGCCGGGGCCTCCCCGAGGGCCAGGACCGGGCGCTGGAAATCCAAGGGGAACAGCAGCCTAACGCCCCCACAGCCCTCACACGCCAAGCTCCACACAGCACCCAGCACGTGTTATTAAGCCCACTCATTAGCAGTGGGGCTTTAATTAAGCAAGACAAGGGCTCCGCGAGCAGAGCGTTAGTACCTCCGCCTCGCTGTCTTGCTCTCCAGCGGCTGCGTCGCCGGACGCGCTCCGGGCGGCCGCGGATGTCACGCCGTTGCTTACAGCGGAGGACGGTCTCACCGTAGGCTCGGAGCCGTCGCTCTTCTCCTTGATTTTTTTTGCCTTCTTGGGCACGGGGGGCTCAAGGTCCCCGTCGCCCAGCCCGCTCTCCTCAGGCTGCGCCTGCTCGCCCTCGGCCTTACTGCGACGCTTCACCCTCTCCCGCCGCTTCAGCTTCTTCTCCTGGCTCTCCTCCTGCCGAGGGAGAGCAGCCGTTACACGGAGGAGCCGCCTCCCTCACCGTTATTCGACTTTAAGGCCTGAACCCCCGTGCCCGGGCCCCCCCCCGGGCCCCCCAAGCCCGCGGCGGGGCCGGGCCGTGCAAAATGGCCGCCCCCGCGGCGGCACGTGGCGCGCGGCCGCCCGCTCCCACCTTGACCTTCCTCCGGCGGCCGCGGCGGACGGACTCATCACCCGCCGGCGCCTGCGGCTCGGCGGGGTCGGCGGCGGGGCCGGCGGCGGGCATGGCGGCCGGCTGCTCCCCGGGAAGGTGCGCGGCGGCGGCGGCACTGCTGCCCGTCTCCCAGCGGCGGCCCCAGGCCCCGCGCCCCGCCCCGGCGCGCAGGAAGTGAGGCGCGGCCGGCGGGCGGACCGGGCCGCGGGGCAACGCCGCCGCCGCCAGCAGAAGCAGCGACGGGCCCGCCCCGGTGCCGCTCAGCCAGCCCAGCCGCCGCCGATCGCTGACCGCCGCCGCCCGGGCCGCGGGGAAGCCGAGCCGCGCCGCGCGGCACCACACACCGCCCATGCAGCCGCTGCGCCGCCGGCCCGGCCCGCCCCGGCCCGCCCCTTACGCCGGCGTCCGCGGCGCCGCGCACCGGGCCCAGGCCGCGCTGCCGCCGCCTCCTCCCCTCACGGGGCTGCCGCCGCCGCCACGCTTCAAAAGCCACCTGCCGGGTTCTAGACCTTCAAACCAATACTTACCCTCTGTAATAACGCATGGAAATGCCTCCTGCATCGTGAAAAATACACCCCGCGTGTGTATACGCAGCCTACGCTCCTCACCTTCGCCCAACACACACGGTTTTTAAAACCTTCTAACATAGGATACGAACTTGTAAAATAATATTTTATTTTCTTGGAAAATGTACAGGTTTGACCAGCAGTTAAGGTCTATATATTATACAGTGAGCCCGGCTACAGTTTTGAATGCGACAAGATTCTGGAATAAAGATTTAAGTCTTACAGTTGAAATGGGGACACAAGAAAGAAAGGAAGGAAACAAGAAGGGTTTGGGGTTTTTTTTCTTGTATTTAAAGTGAACAGGATCTTGTTTATTACCAAAGTACTAGTGGGAAAAAAAGTTTGAATGACAGATTTTTCCAGGTAGTACAGACACAGAGGAACAGCCTATTTTAAATGAAATATACCTCAATCCCATTTTTTCCACTTCTGGACTGTCGAAGTTAACGAGCAAATGCTCTGTCAAAACTTCGTTTCTGCCCTCTGCTTCTGAATCTGTTTCTACCAGAGCCACCACGCCGCCCATTCCTGGAGCTTGAGAAGCTTCGGCCATTTCCTCCACCGTCTCCTCCTCGCTGTGATTCCACTAACTCAGGTAATTCAGTCGCCACACATAAACGCCATTGTTTTGAATCTTCCCATCTTGCCTGTTGAAACAATGTTGGGACACAGCAAGTTAAATTCTAGGAATGCAAATACAGGGTATTTCATAATTGCTAAATTTGCTCAACTAAAAAAGGCAAAATTGTGAGCTAATATAGGGGATCCAAGGTTCTAACTGAAGTGGTCAATACCGGTTTCAGAATTTTAAGTGTAAGAGCTACAGCTGCCTGAGTACACCTCAAATACCATAGAGCAGAATGGAAACACACCTTAGAGCTTTACAGAGCAGCCTCATCAGTAAACTCTTCCCTCACCTTTTATTTATGAAGAATACCCCTATACTTATCACTGATCACAAATCCACACCCTCCCCTCAATTCCCCTCTAATCCAGAACCAAACATTGTGTTAGGAGTGAATGAATGCCAGGGCATGAGGGTATGGAGATGCACTAAGGGAGAAATACCTGAAGGAAAGATTGGAAGTCTAAGGAATTTTGGCACAGGAATACTAATTCTGCCAAGCAAAAACCCGGACTTCACTTTCCTGTGGACAGAATTCTGGGTGAAAAGAATGGGGGATGGGGAATAGAAAAAAGGGGATTTTATAGCGTAACGAGACTTGCTGCCTACAAAGATTAATCCAGCAGCAGTAACAAGGGGTGGATTGTTCACACCACCACTCCTCTCAGTGCAAAAGTCTCAAGCTACAGATTTTTGGAGACAGGGGAATACTTCAGGAAAGGAACACTGTATGCTTGGTCTGTTCTTCAGTTCCTTCAAAGCCATCCCTTTTGCCACTAGGAAAGGCAGGATACAGGCTACATAATGTTTTCTGCCTAACACAGTCCAGCTGGTTTCATCTACAGTCTGCTGTAACCAGAAATTTCAATGAACGTACCTCTATTTCCTTTTTGTCTGCTGCAGGAATATCAAAGCACACACCCTAATGAGAGAGAATAATTTTAATGGATACAATTCTAGCCTTATAATTGACTGCAACTAAAAAAAAAATAGAGCCTGCAAATCTGTGTACTAGAACAAACAGGTTTACATTTCAGTGTTTTTTTAATAGATTTAAGATACTGCAAAATCTTTGAACATTGAGTTGCATCAGTATTTCTCAAAACACTAATACTTGCACTTCCTTAATGTTTCCTCAGATATACACATTTTTCTTTCCTCTGCATAGCCAGTACTTCCAATTCACATTTTCTTGCTCTTCAACAATAAGCTTTTAACCAACCCTCTCCATCCTAACCTGGGGCCTATTGGCTTCTGCATTACTCACTTTGTAACTTCTTTCAAATCAGAAGTTTTAATCTCTACTAAGAAATATATACACCCAGTAAACTGAATATTCAGGTTCAGGCTAAAAATCTGAAGTTAAACGACTTGAATGCTTAAGTACAATACATAATTCACATGTAAAAATACTATGTTTTGTCTGAATAAGCAATCTGGATACTAAGAATTACAAATCTGATGTAGGGAAAACGGTCCATAGATGGTGTTCCACACATTAAATACAGAACAATGATGTGAATAAAGAGATAGAGGCAAGGACGATAAAACAAACCTTACCAATTAACGCAATATCAAATATGATGTGTGAAGGACGCATCAAGAAAAAAATTCAGAGATGGAAATAGTAAAAATAGTTCACTGACATAAAGAAGTGTCCTCAAGTCAAATTTAAAATCAGAAGTGTCCGGACAAGAAACCTTGTGAACTACGTGTGAAATTCATACAGCAAGACACGCAGGTTAACTTTTACACAAAGATGGAATGTAGAAGAGAATAGACACAGCACCTAAGACAAGAATTGTTTTTATTTAAAGTCTTTAAACTCTTGTTCAAGTGTAGGTTGTCCCTTGTTTTAGGCCTTCTAGTTTACCAAGTCTGGCTATCCTCAGTATTGGCATATAGATGTGATGTGATTTTGATGATTTGCTAAACTAGGTGCCATCAACACCAGCCATTTTTACATCTCTCTCCTCTTGCTACTGTTCTGTTTTGTCATTCAGGCACCGTAAATACAGTTCGTACCTTTTACTTGTCTTCTGTCCCTATAGCCATGCTATAGACTGCATTATACTACCTCCTTAGCATGTCAGTGGAGCAGAGCCCTAAGCCCCTGAGATGCCTAAGCCCTAACAAAACAGACTGAGGCCAATCCTTCTACCAGAGTTAGATCCTTATCGACAGAGCCTGGAATGGGGAAATAAAAGACCGAATATCCCCCCTTACAATTGCTGAGAAAAGGCTGCAACCAGAAGAGCTCAGCAGCAGAGACAGAAAAAAGGCTTACCATTCTTCCCTTGAGGAAACACATTCTGTTCACCTTCCTACCAACGTCGTCACCCAACACTTCTCGCAGTCTTCGCCAAGCATAACTCATATTGTTTATTTCTTCAGAGCAGCGTAGTATCATTGTAACAAAGCCCTAAAAAGTAAGAAATTGGGTGTGCTCCATTCAGTCAGGGGAATAAGCTTCAGCACATCTATCGGACACGAGAAACCTGCTAATTTACAGTTTATAAACTAAGTTTTCAAGTGGATAATGTTACGGGAGAACAAATACATTTATAGCCACTATATTCTTGCTTTTAACCAAATCAGTAGTTCCTAGTGGCTTAAGTACACTAGGATTATGATAAACAAAACCATAAGGAGACAAATAATTCTCTATCTAAACAACACAGAGGTGTGATGTTTTTCTCAGATTCAAGACAAACGTTAAGCCGTACACCCTTACCGCATCCGAGTTCAGCAGTGAGCGCTGTTCAATGGAAGTAGCCCCTGAAATATGGGCTAGAGCTGCAGCCAGAGCATTCACTGGTCCCTTTTCTTGTATTACTATCCGAGCAGATTCTTTGAAATAATCAATAGCAGTTTGAGAAACAGAGTCCAGACACCTAAGTAATTAAAGCAAAAAAAAAAATAATATATACACTAGTATCTACTAGGCTCTGGAATAGAAGAAAAACAGCGCTCCAAGACTTTAATAGTGATCAGTTCAGAGAGCTCAGCGAGACCGCAACGGGCAATCCAAACAGCCCTTCTGAACTAGGAAGTTAGGAAGGTACAACAGGGCTTGAGTCACCGAACACACCTGATGGCATCTTTGCTGGAAGCCTTTATTATATCTGTTGCAGTAGGAACACCAACACGCTTGAATGTAATGCCCTGAAATTTAAAAAGCAAAATACATATGAAAGTTGCAGACCATAAATAATTCTGTTCTGAAGAAACAGTACTGGACTCCAAAGAAACAAGCATTTAAATCTATCATTTTTCTACTTTTCACATTTTAACTCTCAACTTTTGCTAGTGAAAATTACAAGGTTAAGCTTACAGTAAATGGGAAACATTTAAAAGCCTTTTATGTTCCAGGACAGTTTAAACGATCCAGTGACCTTAAACTGAAATAAACAGAGACCGTTTTTGCAGATTCGAGGGGAAAAAAAGCCGTACAAATTCTAAATCATTAATTTTAGTCTGATTTACTTGGATTTGATGAGGCTTTGAGCAACCTGGTCTAGAGGAAAGGTGTCCCTGCCTGTGGCAGGGGGGTTGGAACTAGATGATCTTGAAGGTCCCTTCCAACCCAAACCATTCTATGATTCTATGATTTAAGTACAAGTTACCCAGCCTTTCTAAATGTAAGTCTGAGTTTTTTGTGCCAAGACTAAACCATCTCATCCCAACTGAATACTTAAATGGTGAGAAAACTACCATATGGAACAGTGCACAAAGTGCAAAAAGGGAGGTAACACTTCTCAGTAAAGCTATATGTACACAATAAGCCAGGGTGAACACTAAACTGAAATGCTGCTACCTTTTTCTCATTTCCACAAGTACAATCTTACTGGCATTTGCTGAAAAAGCGTGGGCATGAGAACCTCCAGCGCGCTCCCTGCTCCACAGTAACTGACAGCACACCCAAACTCTGCAAGGTAACTGAACCTCAGCTGGATGCTTTATCAGCTATATTCTGTAATTGAACTATCGAACGAAACATGACGATTTTACACGCCACCCTAACACATTACCTCTGAGTGCTCGAGATTAGAAGAAAACTGTACTTTACCGCTTTTTGTTCCACAAATCTTAACTGATGTTCTTCCTTCCGCTGATAAAAACATATGCAGATCCCAGTCCGTCCAGCTCGACCTGTGCGTCCAGAACGATGGATGTAGGACTCCACATCCTTCAAAATCAAGAGCCTTATGACTTACCTAATTTATTGTCATTTAATCAATTCACATAACTTAGAAAAAGCTATTACAGTTAAGCCTGAACAATACACAATAACTGCATCAGAGAATTAAATTAAAACCCATTGTTTCACTAAAGTCAAATGCATAAGCTTTTCCATAACCCTCTAAAAGTCATGGCTTGAAAGCCAGACCCGTGAGTATGTGTCAACTAAGTCTTGTTTTGGCACCACCACAGAGAACATGAGAAAACATTTTGAGTGCGTATACCTCTATAACAATGCCACTCACCCTCCCACATATCAACTTGAGCATGGTTCCTGAGATGTTAATAGCAAATTCACTGAAAAATTATCTTGTTTCTTTTAAACGCTCTCAGCTCAGACAATGTTCTCACTGTTGGGGTACCCTCCTTATATATGCCCCTACTTAGCGAATCGTTCTTGCAAGACAAACAGCCTTTCTTCACTTCCCACTGCTTCCAGACTGGCAATCACCATATGTGGCCTTGAAGGGAGAGGCTCTGAACAGCCTTAAAATAAGGCATTTTAAGGAGACCATCTTTAAACATACTAGGGACTGACACGCTCTGAAAAAATCCTCTAAGAAACTACTTCTCAATATCAGGACATTTCTTACCCTTAAATGCAATGCTGATACACTTTGTGTGCTGAATACCATCATCTGATAGCATTTACTACTTGAAAACAAAACTATAAATTATTACAATACACCCAACATACCCTTCTCCTACCTTTGGTGGAGAACTTTGTACAACCAGGTCAACTTCAGGGATATCTAAACCACGGGCAGCTACGTTGGTGGCAACCATAACTTTAAATGTACCATTTCGAAAACCTTTCAGTGTGATCTCTCTTTGCTTCTGAGGAATGTCACCATGCAACGACTGGGCATCCTGAAAAACAGTATTATTATAGGACTGTACCAAAATCCAAGACAATACTCCATTATATGGTCAGTTTCGGGTACAATATCTTCATATTTGATAGATACTGTATGGCAAGATACAGAAGAACTGAATTACCGGAGTTTATGTTTTAGGTGTCTTACAACATTTACTCACTACTTCTTATTCATATACCTCAAAGACCTTTAACAAAAGTAGGAAAACAGAATCGCAACATGTGTGTTATCTCCACCTCTAATTACTGTGACCTAATCAATGTGGTAATTTGCCATCCACACCATCTCTGCAAGGCTTAGCTGTTTCAAAATAGTCATCGACAATTTTCTCAGGCTTTCTTAGTATTCATTTAGGCATCTTCTCCAAGACAGTGTTGCTTCTTAATCTCCCTTAATATATTAACTTCCCTCAGTATGAATTAAAGGATTAAAACATCTTTAAACTCTTCATAACACCTAATAAACACCTTAATGAAAATACAGATATAGCTTCTCGTATATTACAGCTCTAAACCCTAATTGCCCCCTCCCCAAGAACCCTAATTAATGTCAGCATCACAGCTCAGTAACTGCTATTCCAGTACCATGACCTGTTATCCTAGTAGTTCTCTAAGTGTACCACCACTTTTTAATCCAAGACTGTCCTCTCTACAGAAAAAGTAATTCACAACTGTTTCATTTAATGTCAACGAGAACTCTTTTTAAAGAAAAAAATCCTTTGTAGCGCAGTATCTGTTAGTGCAGCCCAGTCCTGAAGACTATAATGCTGTAAACTTTCAACCAGTTTGTTTTTTTTAAAAAAAGGTTCTTTTTGGCAGTTTTCAAGCTATCTGACCACCTGCAAAAGCCTCCTTATCGACTTTGAAAGTCTCTCTTTAAAACTTACTCAGCATAGGTCTGGTATCAACATAGAGCTGATACATCTCTGACAGGTTTTGTTACTCTATACAGATGATAAAATACCTGTTTGATTGAAGCATTCAGAGCCAGTTCATTTGCCTCCTTTTTGGTCTCACAAAAGACAATGGTCCTCCCATGGCTGCCACTGTAGACCTGAATGACATCTCCAATAACTGCAGCTCTCTGAGACCAGTGACACTCTATTGCCAAATGCTATGGAAAAGAATTTCAGTGTTTAGCTTCCATAAAAACACAAGGTTCTTTTTTAATACATTTGAAACTGTGAAATCCAGTAATACTAAAGAGCTATACAGTTTCCTGATGGGCAAAATATGCTAACTCATGTTCCTGGAACATGCAAAATCCATAAGGCTCTTATGTCCACCATGATTAGTCTAACCTTCATCGAAATAATTACAGCAAGAGGAAAAAAAGATGACAGTCTACAAATCACTTTTTTAAAGCAAGGAAAAAAAAGCAGGAGATGTTACACCATTTCTCTGGAGGACAATCATGGGTGCAAGATTTTATCACAGTTCTATCAACTAAAGCTTTATGTCAGATAAAGTGAAACAAATACAGTGTGTTAAAAGCTTTTTTTCAAGCACAAGATTAACATTCTTTCAATCCCACTGATACAATTATGATGTGGCCAACTGATTTGTCAAAGTAACCGCTAAGCAGTACTTAAGCAGAAACAATATAATATTTTATCACATAAAGATAATTCATTCAAGCTTCTAGCATGTATGTACTGTATTCCTTGCTATGGTATTTACTGCGCAGCAAGCTAAGGCCTAGTGAGGTGAGATACCACTGGAAGTTTGAAAAAACCTCCTGTACACAGAAGAGCAGAATTTGACTGTGATGTTTGTGATGATCTAAAAGGGCCAGGTTGATGTTAATGTGTGCCTTTTGCTTCCAACTCGGATAAATTCAGATACCTCTTTTCTCTGAAAACCAACAAAACTAACTGATAACTGAACCCTCACTCTACCCAAGCTGTCTATAAGGCTATTGGACGCTGTGAGAAGACAGACAGATCCTAAACCTAGAAACGGTTTGAGAAGCTGTAATGTATCTTATGCTTAAACAATAATACTCAAAACAACTTTCAACATCTCCCTGATAATGTACCTTAGGATGGGATGACTGTTTGTAGCATAAAGGAAAAGGGAAGAGGCTTGAAAACATTCCACATTAGATAGATTACTCACTTCTACTGTTGTAGCAGCCTTTTGAGTTCTTTTCCCAATAAGGTCAATCTGTTCATATCTAGACTTCATGTATTTCTTAGCCACATCATACACCCAGTTTGGGCAAGTTGCAGAAAACAGTAGTGTCTGGGGATTGTCTTCAGAATCTTAAAACACAGAACAATGTTTCACAAACTTCATATGTTTCATCAGCTAAACATGAGCCAGCAGTGTGCCCAGGTGGCCAAGAAGGCCAATGGCATCCTGGCCTCTATTAGGAATAGTGTAGCCAGCCGGTCTAGGGAAGTGATCGTCCCTCTGTACTCGGCGCTGGTGAGGCCACACCTTGAGTACTGTGTCCAGTTCTGGGCTCCGCACTTCAAGAAAGATGTTGAGGTGTTGGAGCGAGTCCAGAGGAGGGCGACCAAGCTGGTGAAGGGTCTGGAGGGTCTGTCCTACAAGGAACGGCTGAGGGAGCTGGGGTTGTTTAGCCTGGAGAAGAGGAGGCTCAGAGGTGACCTTATTGCAGTCTACAACTACCTGAAGGGAGGTTGTAGTGGAGTGGGAGTCGGCCTCTTCTCCTGGGCAACTAGTGATAGGACAAGAGGACACAGCCTCAAGCTTCGCCAGGGGAGGTTCAGGTTGGACATTAGGAAGAATTTCTTCTCAGAAAGGGTCATTAGACATTGGAATGGGCTTCCCAGGGAGGTGGTGGAGTCACCATCTCTGGAGGTGTTTAAGAAAAGACTGGACATGGCACTTAGTGCCATGGTCTAGTTGACAGGGTGGTGTCAGGGCAACAGTTGGACTCGATGATCCCTGAGGGCTCTTCCAACCTGGTTGATTCTGTGATTCTGTGGTCTTGCAGATGTACACAAGTTGATTATTCAAATCGTTAAAAATATAAGTATATAACACAAATATATATATAAAACATATATATATGTTTTATACATATATAAAATATATGTATAAAACACAAATATCAGTATATAACATAAAGAAGGCAATTCTGCTTTTAAAATTTATACATTACTGACAACTGGAGAAAAAATACTCTAGAAAGTCTAAATATTTTCAAGATTAGGAAAAAAGTTACTATGACTAAAAATCCAGTCTATTTTCAAGTGGTGAAAAGGGTAAAAAGCTTCTAATTCCTTTTAACTGGAAGAAATCCAACTACAAGTTGTAGATAGGTGTCAAAGAAGTGATTTACAGAACCCTAGGTATTTTTTTAAGCTTTGCAAAGATCTTATGAATGATTCCCACTTTCTCAACACTTCCTCATGTACTGCGTTCACAGTACACTCCCCACAATATATAGTATGCAGTCATTTCTAAACAAAGCCACCTTGCGACTTTCAGAAAAATATATCTGAATTTTAGCAAACTACATTATTAGTAATATTTCCTACTATTTGTTTAAATATTGAGATTACCCTTCTTGTATGCAACTCGTAAAATGTCTTCCACTTGCTCAGCAAATCCCATGTCCAGCATCTGGTCGACTTCATCAAGTACAACATGTTTCACCTTGGTAAGGTCCAGCTTGCCACTCTGAAGATGGTCTTTGATTCGACCAGGTGTCCCAACCAAAATGTCAATGCCACTTCTCATGAGATCAACTGATAAACAGAAAAGAGCAGTAGAGGAGTTAGCAGTGAACTAGGGAGCACTATCTACATTAGGAATACGTGGTAGCTAAATAATAAAGAAACAGCTTCTTAAAACATTCATAAGTACTCTCCTTACAAATATAAGTGAGAACAAATGATGAACAGGAAGAGAAAACTTGGGGGAAAAAAACCCACAAAACTGGTAAGGCAGAAGTTCTTCTGTTCTTCCTGAAGGAAAAAAGATTCCCCATCTCCCTTCCCTCTCCTCATAATTTAAATAAAGTGGCAAACACAGAGCTGCTTCTAACATACTCTGGAAATAGTTAGCTCTTCCCAAATTGTCTAGCTTAATCGGAAACTTAAAAAAAACTTTGACTATCCAAATTACTGAAATCACCTCCTTCCTGAAGTTCTGCAGGAAAAAAAATCATCCCTAATATCTCAAGATATGGTACGATGAAAGAGCTTATTGTCATTCCTGCTCTCATCTGCCTTGTTTGTAACTACCAAGATGGTAAATTATGCTGTCACAATAAAGAAATTCTTCTCCACTTTACAAACCCTCTAGATATCCCATATCACACCAAAAACTCCACACTCACTCACAGCTCTGAGACTAAACATTTTTTAAAAAAATATAAATGTTTATGAGAACCTAAACCCAAATACGCTGTATACACACAGTATAATCTCTTTCACTTTAATTTAAAGTACATGAGTAGACAAGGAACACCAAGAATATAATTGAGAGCTACGGTTATTTCTCACCAGAAGAAGATATATTCTGAGCTGCTGAATTCCCCATGAATACTCTCCAGTCCTTGAGTTAAAAGTGTGTGTTTGGAAGGACCCAACAGCATTTCTCAAATATGTCAGTCAATCAACTTTTCAATTATTAGCAGTAAGTTTCACTTACTTTGTCCATTATATGGAGTTCCTCCATAAAAACAAGCTACTGTTAGCTTTCTTGTGATGTCCTTGAAATCTCTGGCAACTTGGTTTGCCAGCTCTCTTGTTGGACAAAGAACTAGTACCTAGACAGAAGGCAGACAAACAGATGTTCTCTCAGCATGGCTTCTGCCAAGAAATCACTAGACTTCTAATCATTAGTTTAGGTCTGACCATTTACATAAGTTTTTTTAAAAATCTGGTTTAAATAATTATCTAAGCAAAGATTAGAGAAACACACTGCTTACGTCTCTTGTAACATCATTAGTCTCCTTCAGTGCATACTCATTTAGGACAGGCTAACTTATTTTTAAACGAGATGGAAGGGAGGTACTTAAATCTTATTTAACTTTAGCTCTTGAACAGATCAGCTACCAGTTTTCTTGTAGTACTGCTCTCAAACTTGGCATCAGTGGCTTGACAAAAGGAACCTTAAAATCCTTATCCTGTTACTTCTTTCAACATTGAAACACATTACAAAAAAGAAAGTAGTAGTGTACTATGGTAGAGCGAGGCCTGAAATCTTTTTCAATTTGAAGACTTGTGACTCCTTCAAAGAAAGCTTTCCCTTCTCTGCAAGGCTGTGCCAAATCTAGAGCCAGCATTCTCAGTCAGACAGCCAACATGATGGGCAGATGCAAATAAAACAGCTAGTACTAGCTCTGGAGTGAGCTTCTGGTAATCTATGAGATGGGCGACAAGGTGAAATAAACTGACAAAGAAAATTCCACTATTAATGGGGATACAATAAGCTTTGGCCTATCTAGTTTGGGAGAGCATCTTCAGAATTTGGTGCAAAAACATACGTGGTATTCCCTAGCAGAATGCAGACAGCTCATAATGAATCTGCATTCTCTGGAGCAGAAGCTTCAATATCTGGAGGTGGTCCCAGCCTATTTTTAAAACGTTCCACTCCAAACACGTTTAAACAAACATGTTTAAGTAGACAGCTTTTATCAATCAGAAAAGGTCACTAATCTGTTACTAATCTGGGAGAAAAACAAGCATCTAGTAACCACCAGACCTGAACAGGTAAGGTGACTGAACAAATTTGAACAGGAACACATTGAACACCTGTAGTTTCGGTCCCCCTGTAAGCAGAAAAAGGAACTGACAAGTGGATAGTGCTGTTGGGCGCTCCACTCTCGATCAGTGGGGATGAAGCAGCACTGGATGCAGGCAAAGCCCAACGAACACAGCTTCCAAATTATCTTTAACGTGGGTTAGCTTATCCCTGCACAAACCTGAAGAACTTTTCCCGCGGGTTAAAAATCTGAATCACTCGGACATAAGACAAAGCAAAGTCAGCATTCTAACTAAGCACAGTTACCTTTGGTGCACGGCCCCTTCTTCTTTCCTGTGAGTCTCCCTGAAGCTTTTCAATTAAGGGAATAGCAAAAGAGAATGTCTTCCCTGTTCCAGTTCGTGCTTGAGCAATTACATCTTTGCCAGAATATACTGGGTTGAAGGTCTTCACTTGCACGGGAAACAGGTATGTCACTCCTCGAGCTGTAACAATTGCAACAGACTTCCTTAATACGATCATTTTACAAGTGTTCTTGCATACTCTTCAGAGGAAGTTATCCCAAGCAGAACTTCCATCAACTCTAAAGTAAGTCAGGACTATATCATCACCTCCTCTGATTTATTTAATCACAGAGGTCATCTGTAAAGAGTGCCCTGGGACTACGCATTTTATTCTCCCACTTCATACCACCAGACATAGTGCTAGCTGGGACAGATGAAGTTGCTAGCCTTTAATGAAAGCTTTTAAGTACTGTGGCTTTATTTATGCAATACTCCCCACCTATCTATGAAAATCTCTTCCTTCCAAATAAAACACATGTCAAAACCACTTCTACTCTTAATTTCATATTAAGTCATATACAAACTAACGTCAGATACTAAATATAACTGGGTTTCCTTTACTCACACTGAAATAACTGTTAATTGAAAAATTTTTGCTCAGAATTATATTTTTTTTGAGTTTATGTCATTTAAAATTCTACTGTAAAGGCTGAACTGAGCAATACTGCAAACAGAAAAGTCTACATTCAAAGATGTATTTAGAGTAGGCAATAATATGCCTTCCGTATAGCATCTGTGCTCACGTACGCACAAGCAGAGCACATCTCAAAGCTCATTGATTGAATATGCTGAGCATAAAAACACATGACAGAGATCATTTACTTTCTGTGGTCACATCATGCCAAGAAATTTACCTTGAAGAAGCTGAACAGTCCCGTTGGAAATAGAAAAATTGGAGAAAGCACCCTCTTTCTGTTCTTCAGTCATCCCCTGTTAGGTAAACAATAAATCAGATAGCGTTCCACGTGCCTGAATATCATCTGACCACCAGAAAATTCAACGTAATGGCATAGGCACTGGTGTCATACCCAAGGGTCAAATTTTCAGTGACAGTATCTCAGCTGCAGCTCAAGAGCCTTCTTTGTTTTACTTACTACCATATTTCAGTTAGACAAAAGTGATATGTAATTTCCATTATAAGACTGTTTCATATCTAATGGCATAACCGTGTAAATACAAAACACCCAAATTAAACCTCTGAAAACTCTTAATTACAGTATGTTAACATTCTATTTTAAATAATTACCAATGGCCTAACAGATTACATTGTAAAATACAAGAATCTGGCGTGGTATCTAGCCTATTTCCTACTTCACAACTCATACAGCACCATGATTTACAGATACAGAAACTGACCCCCAAAAGAATAACATTGTGAGGCAGAGCATCAAACGCACCTACTTAGTAACGCATCACTCCCATACACGTTTTAATAGTACTGCGATTAACATACTAAGTGTGAGGAAAGAATGCTAACCCTGGAAACCATGGAAAACCTGGATGCTTTGTGAAGCATCAATTGGAACACGAAACAAAACCAAGCAACAGCAGAACATACAGGTGTACAAACTTTTCAGAATAAATCCTGGGTACAAGAAGGCATGTTTCCCTTCAAAACAAAACGTGGTTCATGTCAAACAAGTTTAAAGGAACCTAAATCAAATATAAATAGTCAGACAAAATAAAAGCATTCTTACAGAAAGGCTTAAAAAGACTTAAAAAACTGTCACAGTGTGATATTTTATTACGTTAAGGATCATCTTATCACATTAACAACTACTACTTAATAAGATGATACATAAAAGCATATTAATACATAACTTACATACACTAGCTAAAACCAAATAGTTCTTATTTCACTGAAGAAGCAGTCCTAATACCAAAAAGAAGTCAATTAAACTATATTTGTGGCAATTACAATCATATCTAATGATGCTGATCCACATTAAAGCACCATCTCACTGCAGCTTGTCTGTCTGCCAACAGCTACCACAGTACAGGACTGCTGAAGTGAGGAAACCATGATGTGCTGATGTAGAACTTCAGGACTTTCATAATTTACAATTTTTGCAAATAATCAACAGAAGGGACAACTCAAGTAGTTTTAAACCCTGAAAATTTACAGCAGTCTTTCCACTGATCAGGAGGGAAAAAAAAGGAAAGATAACCTGTTCTAAATTTAATCTTGTTGCACGTCTCTATAACTAAATCAAATACTAGTTTTACCTGCTCTTGCGCACTGCGGCCATCATCACTCGACATTTCACTTGAATTACTGTGCTGTCCTCCATGGGTGGATTTAACATGTAGGGAAGATAATCTCGTTTTCTCTGGCCTTTCTTCTCTCATAACACTGTTTTGTTTAACTGCACTCCTTGGCTTCTTGAGTTTTGGGGAATCATCCCCATCCTCTGACTGCTCGCTTTCATCCGTCTGAGTCCTCCTCCTCCGAGATTTGTCATGGCGTTCAGATTTCTTCTCTTTTTTCTCCTTCTGGTAAGGCACAGAGCAACACAGCGGTCAGTGAAAATACACGCACATGATCCACGCACCACAAAACAGAGAAGACATTGCAGAACAGTTAAAACTAAAAGTCTGTGTTCTAGTTATTGATGGGGGGCGGCTCGTGTAAAGCAATGGATCTTCCCCTGCCGTCAGAAGGCATTTTCCTGACTACGAGACACCTGGGCCTTCATTTTCAGGACTCTTTCCCTCAGGGTGCACCCCAAAGCACTCCCTGGGCCGCTGCACGAGAGGATGGCCGCACACCGGTTCCAGCAGGCCCACCACCCTTGTTGTACATCACTACAACTACATCAAATGCTAGTTTTACCTGCTCTCGCTCGCTGTCGCTGTCACCGCTTGATGATTCACTAGAATTACTGTACTGCCTTCGGTGGCTGGATTTAACTTTTAAGGAAGACGATCTCCTTTTCCCCAGGCTTTCTTCTCTCATAGCACCATTTTGTTTAACTACACTCCTCGACTTCTTGAGTTTTGGGGAATCATCCCCATCCTCTGACTGCTCGCCTTCATCTGTCCGAGTCCTTCTCCTCCGAGATTTGTCATGGTGTTCAGATTTCTTCTCTTTTTTCTCCTTCTGGTAAGGCACAGAGCAACACAGCGGTAAATGAAAATACATGCACAGCATCCATGCGACACGAAACAGAGATGATGACACAGAACAGTTAAAACTAAAAGTCTCTGTTCTAGTTATTGACGGGGCAGGACTCGTGTAAAGCAACGGATCTTCCCTTGCCGTCAGAAGCCATTTTCCTGACCACGAGACACCTGGGCCTTCATTTTCAGGGCTCTTCCCCCCTCAGGGTGCACCCCAAAGCACTCCCTGGGCTGCTGCATGAGAGGACAGCCACACACCGGCTCCAGCAGGCCCACCACCCTTGTTGTACATCACTACAACTACATCAAATGCTAGTTTTACCTGCTCTCGCTCGCTGTCGCTGTCACCGCTTGATGATTCACCAGAATTACTGTACTGCCTTCGGTGGCTGGATTTAACTTTCAAGGAAGACGACCTCCTTTTCCCCGGGCTTTCTTCTCTCATAGCACCATTTTGTTTAACTACACTCCTCGACTTCTTGAGTTTTGGGGAATCATCCCCATCCTCTGACTGCTCGCTTTCATCTGTCTCAGTCTTTCTCCTCCGAGATTTGTCACTGTGTCCGGATTTCTCTTTTTTCTCCTTCTGGTAAGGCACAGAGCAACACAGCGGTCAATGAAAACACACGCACATGATCCACGCGATACAAAACAGAGAAGACGTTGCAGAACAGTTAAAACTAAAAGTCTGTGTTCTAGTTATCGACGGGGGGGAGGCTCGTGTAAAGCAGCAGATCCCTCCCTGCCGCGGCGCAGGTGCCGCCAGGAGGCATTTTCCTGACCACGAGACACCCGGGCCTTCATTTTCGGGACTCTTCCCCCCTCAGGGCGCTCCCCAAAGCGCTCCCCGGGCCGCTGCGCGCCGAGGACGGCCACACGCCCGCTCCATCAGGCCCATCACGCCAGGCGGGGCCGCCCCGACACCAGGCGGGGGCCGCGGCCCGGCGCCGCAGGCCGTGCAGCCCGCCGCCGCCGCGCACGTGGCCGGCCGGTCGGCCGGGCACGCCCCGTGGCCGCGTCGCGCAGATCCACCCCGACCCACGCCACCGGAAGGGCGAAACCCGAGGCAAGACCCGCCGGACACGAGCCCCGGCGTGCCGCCGCCGTACGCGGCCGCGGGAAGCTCCGGAGCCCTCCCCGGTACCTTGGGCTGCCGCCGGCTGCTCTCCGGAGCTGACTTGCTCTCCATAGGGCACTCGGAATCCGACTCGGTCCCGCTGCTTGAGCTAAACCGGGCGGCTTCAGGCATCTCCGCTCGCCACTAGCGCGCCGCGCCGCCGGTACCGCTGCCGGCCGCGGTATGCCACGCTCGGGACGCGGGCCCGCCCACTGACACGGCAGGGCGGGGCGGGGCCGCCCGGCAGCCAATAGGCTGCCGCCTCCGCCGCCGCACTACAAGTCCCAGCATGCCCCGGGGCTCCCGCGCGGACTCCAGGCCCCAGCCTGCCGCGCGCCTCCGCCGTCAGGCGGCCGCCATGACGGCGGCGGGCGGGGGCGCGGCGGGTTGCTGATTATCCACCGGCTTCCCACCAGGGCTTGCGTTGTGCCGTACCCGCGCTGCGCGTGTAAGCCCCTGGGAGGGGTTTTTAAGCTGCTGGCAGGCGGTGGCAGCGTGAGGCGCCGCGGGCAGAGAGGTTCTGGAGAAGCCTGAGGGGGAAATCCCGGTACCAGCGTGACTGAAGCCTGACACGGAGAGAGCGGGGCTCTGCTCAGCCCCAGCCGGCACTAACGCAGTTTCTTCCACTTCTTCACAGCCAGAGACACCTTCCTTAAAAGAAATCTCAAATAGCTTTAAAAACTGATAACTACAACTTTAGCCTTCTGTCTCCGTAACTACTGGAGACAAGTTTTCAATAGCAACGGCCTAACCTGGTAACAGTGTGAGCAAGTCCCTCTGTAAGATTTAAAAGGACCACAAACCCTTGATGACTAGCATCATGAAACCGGTGGAGCCTGCTTTTAGCTACAGGAAGAAATCAGGATTAAGAAGTCAAAGTTAGTCTTGTGAACTAAAAGCTGTGAAGTGGTCCTGACGGCTGCCAGGATGCTTTTTCCTTAAGAGGAGGAAGGGGGTGGTCAGGAGCAGAGCAGAAGCATGCTGGCCTGCAGCAGGGTTTCTCTCAAAGCAATGCCACTGACCTTACCTGTTGTCTCCTGCACCAACCCATTTTCATTTGCAAAGACTTAAATCCTGCTTGCCAGATATAAACACACCAAGCAGATTCGGAAGGACAGCCGAGATTTCTTCAGGACACAGTGAGAGAACCTTGGGATTGAAGGAATTTTTGTAGTAACAAGGTGCGTGCCAATCTAGTTCATTTGCTTTGTTTCCTGACAGGGGAGATGGAGCGTGCTGTTATTTCTGTGGCACAAGTAGGAAATACTTTTAAGAATTACGGTCTAAAACAGTCCTGTCCAATTGATACAGTTCCTATTAGAGCAACACATACCCTTTCCAGGTTAACGGTGTGATTTGAATAAAGTATATCAGTTCTCACTTTTATTTTCACAGGGACTCAAAAACTAATTAAAGGTGAGAGCAACAGAAATATACATCAGCTCTCCAAATACTACGGTCAAAAGTTTTAACTAACAGCTTTGATTTAGAGAGAGCCTCACAGATGTTACTGCCTATTTACAGTATGGTTATCTTGTTACAAAGGGAAAGTTCACAAAGCTCATTAAAAAAATGATCAAATATTCATGACCAGAGTTAGCTGAAGCAAGGAATTTTGTTGCAATTGTCCTTCTGCTTTGTCCTCCTCTTTGCATTAGTATTTATGCTTTCAGAATTTGGCAGGAAGCTTCATTTTCTTTTCAGTCCATCTAAAATAACAGAATTATTACACATCAGACTTCACATTCTAAAAATAAACTGAGTTGGCTTAGCTTCTGGTACCACAGATGGCATCAATACAAACAATCAAAATGACCCTTTGAAATATATTTTGCTAAAGAGCATCCAACAGATTTCGAGTGTTCATGTAATACACTAGAAACATGTTTGAAAGAGTGCACAGCCAAAAGCTGCTTAAGGGGAAAAAAAAAAAAATCAGTAGAACTTCCTTAAAAACTGTAGTATGTGATTTGTTCCTTCATACACTGGCTTCTCAAGGTGACAGTACATATCTAATGAGAACTCCAATCGTCTAATTAGACTTAAATACCAGTCATTTAAGATCTTAATATGTGATGCTATTAAAAAAATGGTTATGATTTTTCCCTCACAGCATTTTAACTTATGTTCTTGCCAATTTAGTTAACGGTTTTGTAGGTGTATCTCCACATGCAACTGTGTAAAAAATTGTTTCATATGAATTTGTTTTCCATTAAGGGATTTTTGAAGTGTCGTTACAGGCAAAATGTACCCTATGAAAGGAAGCAGAAACTTCTAGCTCAAGTGATGTACAGGTTCTCCTGTCTATTGTAAGCAAGTCAGATGGTATTTTGTACTTTAAATTTTGATTGAACACCTCTATAAAGCACTTTTTATTCTTCATCTACAACTGGGGAAACTATGACAATACCAGTAATGTCATATGGCAAGATCAAAGCGAGCTGAACCTGCCCGCTAACAGCAGTTTATCAATCCCCGTGTTTAACACTGAGTTTATCAATCACCATGTTTCTTAACATTTCTGCACTTGGCCATCTCCATGTGCAAGGCAGAGCTCATACTATTCTCTTGCCTCATGAAAATAAATGCAAAATATAAACAGCAGCATTTGTATAGCTGATGTAGAGGGAATGTTCATGTAAAAAGAAATGGTAGAACTACACAGTTTGAGTATTGCCAGGACATAACACTGAAGTTTTTAAAGATAATAAGAATTTTGTTGTTGGGGAGGGGGGGGTTAGAATTTACAGCAACATTTCTGCCTAAATCTGATTGTTAATTTGAAGATAAAACATCTAACATAGTTACATGTGTTTTCTTACCTTGGGGAGTCAATTCCACTGTCTCCTGTAATGCTGTGGTTTTCTGCCCTTTCAGAGTGTTTCTGTCCTGATGTCACAGTACATGCATTCTTAAAAAACAGATCTTCTTTTCCCAGAGAGTTTCTTCTTTCTTTGGCTTGTGGGCCCGAACCACTCCATGCCACTGCTTCACCTGTCTCATAGGCAGAGTTCTGCAAAGTGTCAGCATCTGAGCCAGCCTCATCAGGGTGGCAGAAATCTGCTACAGCTGCAGCCTTTGCACATTCAGTAAGGCCAGTTTCTTCTTCCTTTCTGTGAACTGTCGGAAGAACCTGACTGCACAAACAACCTTCTTCTGTGAAATCTGATTTTGGATGCTCTTTTGAGCCATCTAGTGATTCTGCAAAACTAGCACTTTCCTTACATCCATGCTGTCCAGAGTCATGTTTATTTACAGTTGTGTTGTACTGGGCGGCATAAACATTAACCTTAGAGTTTTTTAGGGACATAGCTGTCCCCAGCTTTTGCACAGGTTTACTCCAGTCCCTTGTGTTTGAAAAAGCATGGCCAGGAAGCAGGTGAGATGGTTCACTGCGTTCAGAACTGTCATCCCGATGGAACGAGCTACAGGTGTCACCATCATGTGCTTTTTGGTACAGAAGATGGCAGTTCTCAGTAAATCCTTCGCTTTCCAGCTTCGTTGATCCAGGATGGCTGGCACAGTCATATTTAAATATAAGTTCACTCTTTTTGTCCGTCTTTTGTCTGTATTTCACACCAGATTTTTTTAGCAGGTTAACATTGGCTGTATAATTTGAAAGACGGACATTCTGAAATTCATTTGCTGTTTGATCTAATAACTCACATGTAGTGTCAGCTTTGCACCTGCAATACTCATCTTTCAGATTTAATGAAAGTTTTGCATCTTCTTTGCACACACCATTATCTCCAGTGTAGGAGTGAGGGGATTTTTGAATACCCCCAGTATTTTTTTTTACTGTTCTTCTGTTCATGTTTTCTTCAGAAATATTACTCTCCAGAAAGTATTTGCATTTATTATCTATTTCCGAAGTACTGCCATGTGGATAATTAAAGTTTTCACTTAAACTACCTTTCTTTGGTCGGAGAGAAGACCTGTTAGCATGGAGTAGTTTGTTTTGCCTAGCTTTGTCAGCCTGCGTCTCAGTAGCCAGCTGTTCAGTTTCATATTCAAAGGTTTTTGAGGAGTCCAAGGACCATGACCTTTGTAAAGCCCTTCCTTTCTTCCGAGCCCTGGCCTTCAGCTGACTGTTAATAGTACCTTTGTACCCTTTCGCATAAAAGTTGTGTCTCCATGACAGACCCTGAAAAGGGTTCTTAATTTGTTTTTTATATATGACATGGGATTCCACTGCTACATCAGATGGCTCTTGGTTTCTGATAGGCAGTGAAAGGTTCTCTTCCAGTTTCTCTTTCTGGGATGTTAGCTCATGTACGTGAGATTTCCTGTTGCTTCTGCTCATCTGCTTCTCTTTCTTTGATTTGGTTTTCCTGGTGTGTTTTGCTGTTTCACTTTGTGTCTTTTGAACACAATCCTTTGAAAGATGGCTTTGCCTGACTGTTGACACTTCAGCCAAGGTACCCTTACCAATACCTTTTTTCTGCTCGTCAAATTTCTGCATTAATATTGTGTGCTTAATCAAATTATCAACTGTAAGAGTAGGGTTAATACGCTTGATGATTTCGTGTTCAATATCACGGGGAATATTACCTAGGTCATCTTCATCCCTGACTGGCCACTCCTTGGGAGGAAACTGGGCTGAAAAAGTGGAGTACTCCTTCTTACGTTTTTCTTTCTTAGAAGCACTTCTCCAGAAAAAGCCAAGGCCAAACCTTTTGCATGTCAGTTTCTTTTTCACAGATGTCAGGGATTTGATGGTGTCCCAGGAATGGTTTTCAGCAGATGTGGAGATCCCTTGAGTTTGCATTGAAGGCTTCAATTCACTGCAGCCTTTCTTACCTCCTCCATTAGGTTCATGGTTCATTAGCTGCCGATGTCTTCGTTCACAGAGCATATTCTGGTCAGGGAAACAATGGCAGGATCTGTAATGGGATGCTGTAGGAATGTTTTCTTTCACTAGGTCTGCACAGCGCTCAGTGTTTACAAGGTAAATGATGGAATGTGATGTACAGCAACAACTGTCCTCCAGTGGGACCCTTCTGTTGTCTTCTGTGGCATCATTTGTGATAAAGTATGTGTTGGGAGTCACAATGAAGTATCCTTCTCCCGTATGATAGATTTTCCTTTCTTTAATTAGAGTGCCAAGGATATTATATAAGATATTGTGGGAAGGAACTGCAATGCCTACAACAAAGATATTTCAAATCAGAAATAAGTTTTCAAATAAAATGGGAGCTAGCCAAAAAATAACTTACATATAACAGATCTGGAAGCAACTGAACATGAAATACCCAATGTATTTAATTCACAGAATTCTGAAAGGAGTTTGAAACTCACCTGGCAACTGAAGTTTGAGTAGGGCACACTCAATTTCAACATGAATGTGTCCAGTATCACTGGACAAAAGGACTGGACAAAAGGCAGGATTTTTTTTTTAATACATCACACACTGCTAAGCTTGCAGAGCCAGCAATTGTGTTTGCATCCAGCTGTCCCCCACCCACACCCCTGGGCTCCCTGCACAACAGGGACAGCCCCACCCTGCAGCGGTGTCCACACGGGGAGGGCAGCGAGGGCTGCCCCAAATCTTGGACTCAGCCCAGGCTGCAGCCCTGAGTCAGGGAGAGCCCTCCTGGGCCAGCCAGGTGAGGGCAGCACAGAAACATCATCCAGCCGAGGGCTCTGGTACGTGCAATCCTGCCGGTGTCTTACAGATCAGTAAAACCCCTTTGAACTCTGCCAGGGCCATTCCTCACTGATGAGGCAAGGTCACCCCTGAGGAAGAAGGTGAAGGTGTTTCTGGTTGTCACTGCAGCACTGCTGTGATGGAGCTTAGGATGTTCTCCTTCGAATAAGCAAAGATGTTCTCTTTGTGTCTGTCAGGATATGATATTCATGAGAGAGACCTTCTGCCAGGTACAAGCCAAACAATGTGTTGTTCAAAGCATTTCCCTCTTGGCAGGTTATGTAACAGTGGCTTTTATCAGTCTCTCTGAAGCTTCTGGTATAATTTTGTCAAATGATAATTGCTACCAAAGTTTACCTCACTGAGACTGGTCTCAGCTGCTAGTTTCCCCTCAGGTGTCACAGTCCCAGAGTCATTAGTCTAGTGACATCTGATCTACTGCCCCAGGTTTCTTCTGATCTCCTGCCCACAAGAATGAAAACTTCCAGCAAGGTGAAAACAGCGAGAAATACACCCTCTCCCTACAGACTTTGAGGGTGCTACTTCTGGCTGACTTAAAAATGCTACCTGTGGTTGTCTCAGTGCACATACAGACTACATCACGTTCTTGGCAGTTCTGGGCCAGTTTATAAGGTTGCTTTAAAAATGTTCCCCCTAGTGAAAATGCCTACCAGATCAGCCTGTAACATTTGCAGAGCTATAATATTATGGAGACTCAAAAGAGGAAGCTCAGTATCAAACCAGCAACCTCCTGCAGAGGGCCGTAACGAGCCTTTACAAAGTCTCACATGCACATACACACTCTTCAACGTTGCATATCTAAGGGAAATTGAACATTTTTCAGATTCAAAAGAAGATGCAGCATTTAAGGGAAGTGGCTGCTACCCCATCAGAAGAGAAGGAATAAAGGTCTTTTAGCATAAGTAATCTGCTCTCAGGAAGGAAGGGGCTGGAATCGACCAATGAATCTGAATTTGAGGTCGGTTGTATTTTTTGAAAGTAAACACCAGATGTAGACTCCTACCCAGTTCTTTTGCCATCAAAGTCAGCTATGTTCCTGTCTCTTTAAGGAGGGCTCAAAGTCTTTGTGATCTGACACACAGTCTATGTTATGCTGTTCCATAATGGCACCTAGATACCTCATCTATGCTTTCCCACCCTCTAGAAATGCGCTCAATTCCCTCTCTTGTTCTCAAAGAAGATTCATTAAAATCTGTAAAAAGGATTACTTTCAAAGCTATGTTAGTGACACTCACAGACTGATGAGGATAGTATGCATATTCATATATTCTACCAGCTGCCTGTTAATTTATATTCTTTCATATTGCCAGCTTTGCTTGTAAACATTCAGTGATCACTTGCTCAACATCAGAAACTCAAGCTTGACGATACAGCTGCTTTTACAAGGAGGGAGGAATGAACACATTACCTGGATAATTTTTCACCAGCTGCTCTGTTAAAGTTCCCTGCGTGACCATCACATGCTCCGCATTCATGTCTGATATGGTACGGCATATTCCTTCTGACAGAGAAATGGAGCGCGACTGCGAGAGAGGATTCATGAGAACAAGGGTCACATCACCTGAAGTCCAGAAGGAGGAAGAAAAAAAAAAAGATTGTTTGAATGGAATTATGCTTCATTTTTTCTGTTAGCTGTGACAGTTTTTCACTGAAGATGTCTTGTGTTGCCTCAGAACAAGCACCTTATCCTCAGCTAATTTTCTTTCTGAAATATTTCCTAGAGAAGGGAATGGCTCTAGCATTTTTCAAGTGCCTTTGTAATGAAGGAAACAGAAGGTTACCTTAAGCACGTTAGTTTGTTTGGTATTCCAGTTTAAACCATCATTTAGCTTAATAAGCAGGGAGCTGAGAGAGAGTTATTTCTGATTACTACTTTTTAGGTGACTGTTTACATATGAAACCATGCAGAACCTGTATTTCTCTAAGTAGCTAAGAGATTATTGGAAGTTGACCTTTATCAAGTACAAAATCTTTTTACCGACTCAGAACACAGGGGAAAAAAGACTAGCAACAGGCTTTGTCCCTTGTCTAGCACACAAAATTGAACAGAAATGGTAAAAATTCCATTTTTAGACCCGGCTCTAGAACTAGAGATTATGTACTAGACTGGGCAGAGGGCAAAAACTTGTTACAACTGCATGCATTTTTGGGGCTACATCACCATCTCTCCTGGTGAGAGACAGTAGTGTCGTCCCTGTTCTCCATGATGAAAGCAGAAGCTCAGAAGGGCTAAGAACATGGCCCAGCTCCCGCAGTAACTCTGCAGCCCCAGCCCAGGGGGCTGAAAAGAGTCTTAGTCTTTCATCTCAACTCCCCCACCCATAAACACAAAGATAAACAGTGCCCTCTCCCCTTCGCAAGATGGCACGGCCGTAGGAGCAAGCCCAGCAAGTACTTCTGACACGGTACCAGTAAATGATGTAGGAAAACCTGAAATATATATTTTCCCTGAAAGCTGATGACAAAGCACGAAGCAGGGACTCACCTGAGATCTGTGCATACAGTAAGACAATGACCACATACACCTTCTCAGACAAAAAAAATCTTCTTTTTTTTCTAATTAGACCAATGGTCTGTTCCCACTACCTGGTAGTGTTCTGTGCTCCCCTGTTCTGTGTTGCACAGAAAGCCCCCGGCTATCCTCAGCTACCGGAGCAGGCAGAAGGCAGCAGGGACTCCTGGTTACTTCGTAAGGCAAAAACTAGAGTTAAATGCTAACAGTAATTTTCCAGCAAGAAGTGACAGATTAAGTGATATTCACGTTCAACTAAACTTCAATTGGATAGTCTGGTGGATGACTCTGTAACCTGATATTTATCCTTTAGGCAGAAAATTACAATACAAACATTTCTCTGAATAAATGAATTAAGCAACAGCGCTTTTAAGAGCTTAAATTGCTCTTGACCTTTGTTTTACAACTGCTGCTATGTTCAACAAAAAGCACTCAGAGAAAAATCCTGGCACACAGTTTCCTCAGTGATGTTGCTAGGATACTCCTTGCAGGTGCAGAAACCATTGCAAGCTTTCTTTTTGTATGGGAAAAGACCATCAGCATTCAGTAACAGCTCTTGTGAATAGTTTGCTGTCTAAAGTCTCTGCTGTAGGCACACCCTGCTGCTGCCAGTTCTACCATTTGTTCCTGCAGAGCACCAAACTGCTAAGGAGTAAAACACCAAGTGTAATTAAAATTTATTCATTATCTTTATTATTATTATCTTGCTATCATTGTCCGCATCTGTCTCACAGCCTCAAATCTCATGTCTCCATTCAGGGAAGGCCCTTTCAGAACAATTAAAACAAAGCATTAAGCAAAAGCCAGCTTCTTACTGAAGGAAAAAAAAACCAACACTAAAATCGTGTTCAAACGCAAATCTGTTTAAAATGATTGATGCAAACCAATAGCACCAGAGTACACCCATGCTAACAACATTAAAATTAGATATCGTTCCCTCCTGACTTTGAGATAAAATCTGAAATAGTGAAAGCAAGAATTAGATCATTGGCAACCTTGATAAGCAATGTGGGAAAAGGCCCAGGCAGCACCCTACAAGTGTATCAATTTCTTATTAAAAACTTTGTTGGTTTACTTTCCATAGCTAAATAACTGTTGCGGTTGCACTTCAGAAGTTCTCCCAAGTTTGATGGAAATACACAAAAACTGCATCGCTTAGATTTGCACAGGGAGCGGTCTTAACGCTTTGTGCAAGCTATGTCTTGTAGGCCTGATGCCAAATCACCAAAACGCCATGCTCGTTAAAGTTCTTCAGTATCTGTCCCTTTACAGCTCAAAAAAGACTGCAGAATCCCCTGCCCCCTTCCCTACTCTACACAAATCATCTGATGAGAATCATCTTCCTGGTTTCTTCATAGTTTTGACAAAGGACTTGCTTATGCCTATGTGCAAGGTACCTGTCAGCAGTCAAGGAACTCGGGCTAATCCTCTTGATCATTTAAATAGAGCACAGTTCCCCTTTCACGCTCCGTAGCTCTTACAGAATCACGCTTACCAATGCCAATCTAGGCAGCTTGCCAGTACTCATGTAGTATTATCCTTCAGTTTGGTTTACCTGTCTGTTCAAACTCTGCTCATTACCTGGACACCTGAAACCCAAGAATACCCGTCTGAAGCAGGTATCGGTCACAATGTGGGGAAGTCACCTGTAATACGAGCATCGGATAACAAAACTCAGTGCACAGAAAAGCCTCTGGGTATTCTTGACTAGCACAAAGTGATTTTTTGTTCTAGCTCTGCAATGTGAGCTTTACCATTTTTCACCGAGTTGTTTAACAGTTGCAGAATTTTTGCATCTTTTGGCTCTAAGAAAAATTACATACCAGACAAGTTTTATCTGGGTAAAAACCAGACTGGTTCTGGCGAAGTGAACAGAGAGGCATTTTATTACAATAGCACTCAATTTACTTCTTGAAAGGTCAGGTAAACAATTTATATAACAGTAAAGGGTTAACAGTAAATTAATTTTAAAAAAAAACAAATGCAAATCAAGAATAAACTCCCTTATATGCTTCCACTTACATCTGTTGAGACAGAGAAGACACAGTACGTGGAAATAGAAGATGATTGACTTCTCTGGTTTGTAGCTGCAAAGATCTATCCTGGAATTGCTTTGTTTGCCCTATGAAGTTGACCATCCAAAAGATCCCACAGATCCTGTGCCTCTTTGCATGAGAGCCCTGCGATGTTTGATTACTTCACTTTTCACAGGAATGCACCAGGCAAGTGATAACCAAGTACAGTCCTGCTAGAACTGCGAGGCGTCTGCTTTTCTATAGCCTAGAGTGCATCATGGTCACATTTTATAGCAAAAATTACGTTTTATAATTAAAGACAAAGAATTTTAAGGAACAAAGAGTTAATAAGAATGTCATGGGAAGTTGGGAAATGTAGCAAAACACTTTTTGAACATTAATGAAGATTTTACAAGATGTTTTCTTATTAAAGAATAAAAATTCTATATAGATTATAAAGACAAGAGTTAAATCATTAAAAACATTTTCAGTTTTAAGTATAACAGGGAAAATTTGGCACAAATATTGTGTACTAGATCCTGTTTTCAGGAACATCCTTTTACTGAAGCAAAGAGTAAACAGTTCAATTGCATTAAAACTGTCAAATCTTGTAAGGTTTAATCTGTTACTGAAACAAACAAAAGCTCTCAGGAACAGCAGGCAATATCTTTCTGTTGCTTGATTATTTTGTACAACTCTCAAAGAGAGAAACAAAACAATTAAGGTCACTGACACTTCTTCAGTTGACATTAAAGAAGCAGCTACAAACACATCAAAATGTCAGACTTCTGTACCTCCTGATTCCTGCAAGAACAGACACTCCCAAATCAGGACAGTTAGGCAAACAACGTCCTCCATTTGGACTCAATTGCTGGTTTTCACAAACAGAGGATGATACCATGCAACTTGAAAAATAAACCCCAAACAAAAACTAACCACTTTTTCTGCCTTCCCAACAACACCCAAAAGTCTAGTCCCAGCTGCAAGTGCTATGAACTTTTAAAAATATGATCTATAAATGCTTTCTGAGGTTCCTAGCCAAGAGCCATGAAATCCTTACTCTAATCTTAGAGCTAATGGCAACCCACAGACATCTTTTCCTTCATCAGCAATAAAAAAACCCCCACAGGCAGGTATGTTGAAAACAAAGCAGGATTCAAGAAGAAAGGCAAGAGCTCTCTCCTGCAATCTGGCTTCAAGCCCCCAGGCAGGAACAAGTTACACAGCAGACATGTTCAGTGTGCCACAGTTTTCCTTAAGCTGAGCACAGTGGGAAAGTTTTTGCCACTGAAACGTGTATCTCTGACCTTCAGAGAGATCACCCCTTCAATACTTACCGAGGCCACTGACATGTCCACCTAAATGCGCCAAGAACATCTTGAGAGCAGGTTTCAAACTCCAAAGGTGCTGACTGAACACATGAGCAAGCATGCAGCTTCAAATTGACTGTTTAAAAGAAAACAGCACTTCTGCTTGCTTGAAGACTAGCAGGCAAGTTGTCCAGTAGAGATCTGTTTTCACACGCAGCAGCTGGCAAAATAGCCAACAAGCAAACCCATATAAACACATCTGCCTTTGGGGCAGTCCCACTGTTCACTCAAGATAATTATTTTCCATATACTTTAGCATGCCGATAGCTTTTAAGTCAATTCACATAAGGCATTGAACATATCTAGCACGGCTGATAGCAAGGAAGATCATCTTTAAGCATTTCAGCATTCAGCATCAGGCTTGATCGTAAAAGACAAATTTATTCAAAAGCTTCATTGCAGGGAGATAAAAATTACACAAAATGAAACGGTCCCAGGTAAGATGCAAAACTGTCAATGACTAGCCCATGGAGCTAAGCAACAGAACAGGAATAAACTAGTCACTGGCAACATCTCTGGCTCCTTTAACTGTTTGCAGGTGTTGCCATCCACTGCTACAGGAATTTGACACAAGCACATCTTTTCCACTTGGACCGGTCCAAAAAAAGCCTCTTCGCAACCCTGGCATTTCTCCACTAAAACACCTCTGCCTTTTCCTTGGCTCCCAGCCCTGTCCTCTCTTCTGCAATAAATCTCAGACCATCCAAATAGCTCTTTAATGTCAAAAACTTTGTTCTAAGCAGACAGCATTACTGGGTGTTCGTTAGGTACTCACCTAAACAGTAAAGACTTTTTATAAAAACATCGTCATGCAGTTGTGCATTCCTGTGCCTATTCAGCTAAAGGTCAACCCCAACTGCTGCAATATTCCCAGGGCTGACTCCTTTGCCTGGAAATGTGCTGTCACACAGAAGGCAGTCACAGAAAGTATACAATATAAAGGTACAGTCATGGGAGTAAGAGATACCTACAGCCATGTCTCCCCTCCCCAGAATGGACCAAAATTCACTTCTCTGCACACTCCCGGGCTTCAGCTCACATTCACCTCAGCCAAGGAAAGTCACACACGTCTTTCAGAGACACAGCACCCACAGAGCTATTCAAAAGAGAACATAGTCCCCTGCAGAGGGTTTCCAGCAAACCAGGAATCAGGGGACACATGACAGCTATTATGTCCAACTCGCTCCCAGGCAACACTTGGCCAAATCCCATCCACTGCAGAAGAAGCTGTCAGAGAGCTTGATGCAGTTGTAGCTTCCCTCAGACCCAGGCCCCTGGCTTGCAGTCAGGACAGGAGCCACCATCACACACTAAGGTGGAATGAAGCAGTCCTCAGATCTTGTTTCAGGGCATATCCCACTGCAGGGAGGTTTTTTTCGTTCAGCTGAGAACAAAGCTTTGATGGTATGTGGGCAACTTCACACCTGCCTGAGCAGCTCCTGATGTTGATGGATGTGCACAGTCACTTTCCCTTCCACTCTCCCTAAACGGATATTCAACTTTAAAGATGTTCCCTATGCAAGAAAATAAGTTTCTGCACCGTTTCATTGGGCTGGAATTTATGGCCCACAGAAAAAAAAAAAACAACACACAGAAAATAAAAAACAAGTTTAGAAATGAAAAGCAGCATCTTTACCACCACAGGAGGTCTCAGAGGAGTTGTTTGGACACTGCAGATTAAACAGCACTAGTTTGGACTTGAGGACCTTAGCTCACAGTTTCCAAACCTCTCTCCATGGCTTTGGCACTATTAAACACCCTTTCAGTTAATCTAGATTTCAGCCAAAAGGAAGTGACAGAAGACAGAGCAACTGAGCACCTCCACTGCATTACAGAAGACTCAATATCTTTTCAACAGCCAGTTTAGCAGAATCTTAACTATGAAAATACTGAGTTGTTGGATCGCACAGACCAAGGTGAAGCCTCCAACAGAAATTAGATGTGCAGGCTCCTGTGGGATATTGAAAATGTAGGAGAATGATTCCAGGGGAAAAAGTAAATGATGCAATTCATGAAGTACCTAAGCAAGTGATCTGAATGACAGGCTAACTTTGCTGCAATATTTTCTTGGGAACAAGAGAAATATTTCATAATTTCAATGGAGTTTTCAACCCTGGAAACTCAGCATACAGCTGGCTATAGCCCACAAAAGAGAAATCCAGTATCCAGAAAAACAACATTGCTACAAGACAAAACACAAAGCTCGCTCTTTTCTTATTTTTCTTTTAGAAAAGCTGAATAGAGTGCACAGAGGTTCAGTTTATTTCAGTTTTTCAAATAAACAGTGTTCCAGCTTTCAAAACAGACTGAGTTTGCTAAACAAACAGCAGTTGCACTTTCAGTTTTTTCATTGCCCAGAAATCTTTCTGCTTCAGTACAAACCAGGCTGCTTACAGAGCAGCTGTGCACCGCCAGGGATTGGAACACGGATTGCTGCTGATGCATCAGCGTAAGATAAAGCATACTAGGGAAGAAAAATTGTTTCACATCATATATTAATTATTCCCAAGGGCTTCACTGTATGCTCACCAATTAGGGCAGTTTGTTGGGTTTTGCATATCGAGCTTTGTTTGTTAGCAGTTTCATAGCACTGTGCGAGTCACGTTAATGATACACACTACTAGCATCTCTTTACTTTAGCTCTCCTAGGAGTGTTTTTATAAAACATCGTAAGGAATTGGCAGAGTGGCTTGGGATGTATGTTGGTTTAGAAATGCAGATACCTACATTTCTTTAACCTAGTGTTTAAAAAAAAAAAAACCCAAGCAGATAGCAAGAAAAATCTCATGCAAGTACCACAGCAATTTTATCAGGTTAAAGAAAACCACGCTGCCATCAACCTCGGTTCTCTGTGCACGTCATGCTTCATTCTGCAAATTTTTAGCTCATCAATTGTATAATCAAAAGATCACTAAAGCTCTCTAAGTATGAAACAAGAAGCAAAGCTGTCTGAATAAAGCCACTCACATCTTTCTGCTGATATTTCTAATCAATTTTTATTTTATATTGAATGAAAGCAAGCCTTTTAACAGTATTGAGGAGGCTCGTATTACTCACACAGCAACAAAGGCCAAGAGCATCCTGGGTTGTATTAACAGGAGCAGAGCCAGCAGATCAAAGAAAGTGATTATCCACCTCTGCTTGGTGCTTATTAAACCACATCTGGCATACTAACTCTAGTTTTGGGTGCCCAGTATAGAAAAGACATGTGTAAATGGGGGCAAATTCAGCAGAGGGACACCAAGATGGTCAGGGCTGGAACACTTGCCTGGTGAGCCAAGGCTGAGGGAATGGGTCTTGTTGAACCTGGAAGAGAAATAGGTTTGGGGGGACCTGACAGCAGCCCCTTGAGAAGATGGAGCCAGGCTCTGCACAGCAGTGCATGGTGGGAGGATGAAAGACAACAGGCATCAGTTGGAACAGGAGAGGTTCAGACTGGCTATAAGGAAAACCTTTTTACCTTTAAGGACAGTGCAGCAGTGGAGCAGGTTGCCCAGAGAGGTTGTGCAGTCTCCAGTCCTGGGGAGTTTCCAAGATGTGACTGGATAAAGCCCTGAGCAACCTGGTCTGACCCCATAGCTGACCCTGCTTTGAGTAGAAGGTAGGACAGGCTCCCAGGAATAAAACAGTAGTCCGGTCATCTGGTTTAGTTGGACGCCAGTACCTGTGCCTCCCACAGCCACTCTTACCCCCCACTTCGACCACCCTGCTTTCTGTAACCCAATGCAACAGCACTTTTGACCTCCACTAGCTGTGAAGTTTTCTTCGGGTTACACCAAGTTAAAGAAAAAAGGTTACACTTGCATCATGCTGCTAATGAGGCCATGCAAAACAGCGTCCATATGGTAAAACTATTGGTTTTACTTCAACCTTCAAACAAATAGCTACTGGTTTTGTAACATCTTTTCCTAACTGAGCTCCATCTGCACAGGCTTGTTGTTAGAGCTGGTGCTCTCCACAGTGATGGAGTGGACGTATCCTAAAGCAAGATGGCAGTATAGAAAAGCTAAAACTAGCCTTGAAATGAAATATCTGATTTTGAAACTATATCAATGACCATAGCGGAAGCACTACTAATTAATGCAATTTATTTCATTAACTACATGATATTAACACAAACTGTTGTCTTTTCTGACTGAGACAGAGAGAAAATTAGCACTGTTCAAATCACCCTCATCCTAAAAGAGCATTAAGGCAGTTAAGATCTGCCATTCAGGATTCAAGGTGCAAGAATTCAAAAGACTGAGGATAGCACAGCTCAGCTTGTTTTCTTGAATTTTGTTTTCTCACTCAAAAGAGAGAAGCAAGAGCTGCTTCTGCTGAAAATCTTTAGCACTGAGAAATACACAATATATATCAAGTTCTTCACAACTAATCTTGTTAGAGGTTATTTTTAGAAAAATTCAGAGTAAATTAAACAGAATGGAGCTTATTAGAAAAAAATTATACAGTCCTGTTCAGTGGTACTTGTTAAACAGTGTGACTAGAGACTACTTGCTGAGACAGTGAAAAAAATTGCACGCATAAACGCTTTTGCAGATTACACCTTTCAGGTAATTCAATCTGAGCAGATCTGGTAAATGCATCAGGATTTTGAAGAACGTTACGGTACCTTGTACCTTGATGCTGTGAGTTCAATCAGTATTTCAAATATAGCATTTGGGTTTAATGCAATACATATTCAACTGAGAAAAGGCTTTTATAATGAAGGATTAATACCTTAGTAAGACTTTGATATTGAAATGCATGAAACATGCAGGGGTATCATCTCCTCTGAAGTCAGTGGTAAGGGCTGAATGCCAGCTAAAATTAGGTGCTAAGTGTTATGAAATAATATAAGGTTTACATAGCCATTACACAGAGAGAATTAACTTAATAAGCAAATAATAGCAAGGTAGATAAAAAGTTGTCCTTCGAGGAGTACAAATGTTTTCTTCCTTTATTCCTCCTGAAAATATATTGAGTCACCACTGGAACAACTGTGATAAGCAGGAAAACCCAATTACAACAGCATATGCAAGTTAGTAAGTTCTGAATCAGATACCATACTGAAAATAACTTTAAAAGTAATGTTTGAGAATAAAACAGTTAAAAACACAATTAAACTGTTCTTCATGTTCTGGCAGCCTATACAAAGCAGTGCAAAATAAAGCACCATTTTAGGTCATCCACTCTTTTCAGGCCTGAAGAGAATAAAGAAAAAAAACCCTCTAAATAATCCTAAACTGTCCAATACAAAGTATGACCACATACTGTGAGTTACACTTCACAGAAGCCAGCACCATTGAAGTACAAAATTATTCTCCTTTGACTTGCAAACGTACATCCCTGTTTGTGAGGCAGGATGAAAGAGGCTGGAAGAAAGGGACTCCAAAAGAAAGGAATCCCACGAAGCACATCCCCAGCCACTTGCTGAGCTGCCACCCTCATTAAGAGTGTGTGTTCCTGTGTGTAACTACAGAGTGCCTGCCAAACAACATCCCCTCCAGTCACGACCTTTTGTAGGCAAAATAGGAATCAGCTACTCCAAGCCTCACACAATTTAATCTGTAGCTTCATTAGACACGCAGCAGAATGATGCTGATACTGACATTAATTGCTGTGAACAAGTTTAGATTATTCAAATGAAAATAAATCTGTCCTAAAAGCATGTCAGGTCCATTTTAGAAAATAATTTGCTTCTCATTTTAAGCACGGTTGAGAATTGCTAAGAAGTAGAGAATACTCAAGTACGCAGTTATAGATGTACTCCAGGTGTACTGGTTCTGCAGGTGGCACTCCAAAACTGTTCCTGAAAGCTGGCACAAACATGCAGAGAGGCTCAGCATGCGAGGACCTCCACAGCGAGGTGGCCAGTGCCTGGAGAGCCACGTGTCAGCACTTCAGAGGTTACTAAATAAGTTACACCTGGGAGTCATCACACAGGAACAAATATAGTTCCCCAAAACTGCCCCCCCTGCCCACCCCCGGAAGGTAACTGTTTTGTAAAGGAAGTTTTTGTAATGGAAGTTTTACTACTTATTCCTCAAGCTGTTGCTGAACCTTTTTTCAGGAGATTCAAATCCACCCCTCTACCATCACAGGGATTCTGTCTAAATATCAAATTAGCACTAAACCCACCCAAAATCAAGGAGCTTCAGAGATCATCTCTGCCCATTTTTTAGCTCCTTTTCTGAGTACTTCTCCCTAAGTTCTGGGAGAGACTCACACAAGGGAAAGAGAAGTGAGGAGCTAGACCTATCAGATTACTCCACAAAATGCACAAATAATGGGAACACAGAACAATTCCTTGTCTGATCTCATTCCAGTTCGGTCAATATCTCCAGCAAAAATGAATAAAACAACACTTCACAGAAAAGTACTGTCCTTTCAGTGTCACTCTTCAATAGTGTATTTTCCAAGTGAGGTAAATTTGCAGCCTGTAGTAGGGATTTAAAGGCTCAGTAGAGTCCAACAAGCAGACCTGTCATTAAGAGAGGTGATCAGCATGTTATGGCACCACAGAAAATTCACAGCCTACATGCCAATCCCAACCTCAGCCTAACTGGAAAGTGCAGGGCTTTCTTAGCTTTCCTTGTGAGTAATTTGAAGCCCTGCAGCAGAGATCCTGTACCAGCAGCAAATTCAGCCTCTAAATGCCCCTAAAGGCTACGCAAAAATGTTTCAGTTTTCTGTTGTTCGCTTCTACCCAACAGGAACCACAAAACGGGAGACAGGCAGTTCAGGCACATGGAAAATGCTGCTGTTAAAGGAGAAGGCAGGCTGGGTTGGCAGAAACGAGCTGGTTATGACCAAGGACAACACGCAAGCAGCTACTGAGATGCATTCTCCTGGACCGATCACCCCTGTTTCTCTCTTCAAAGGTTCTGGAGGTCAGTGCCCTCAAATTGAGTATTTCCAATTGTATCTAATCTCAGTTAAGAGTCCCCTACCCTCCTCCCAGCACCTGCCCAGCATGCATCCCTCCTGGCTGTACAGGAAAGGTGGGAGGGAACAGTTTGCCCCTTATTTGGTTAACAATTGACTGAACAACTCAGCTAAGCACAGGAGATGGTCCGACAGAGGTGTTAGCATTTCGACAGAGACTGCCCAGTTATCAGATCAAGAGGAAAAGTTTTTTTGAACTAGCCCCTACTTCACCCTCTCAGGGCGATCTGAATTGCCATGATTTTCCCTTCTTCTTCTCCTTCATCCCCCAAGGAGGAGAAAATAACAGCTCCTACCCAGTCCTGGGTGTACCATGCAAACCAGAGCTGGGATCCCCATCAGAAGGGAAGAGAAAGACATTTTGGATTTTACCTAGGAATAAATACAGCAGGACAGTTGGTGATTCTTTATAAGTTTTTGGGACTGGATTTTCCCTTTATTTGATTAATCTTCCTGGGGAAGACATCAGTCAAAGTGTGGTCTATTCCATAAAGCCAGGATTTCCAACACTCCAACATGTTTCTCTAGAACAAACCTCATTTGAACTGCTGGGATAAAGAGCAACACAAATATCTGTGGGACCACAGTGTCTTCTAATGACCAGTAATTACCAGGAAAGTGCCTTGAAATACAGCAGTGAGGAGGACTCCGGAGTGCGGAGGGCTTTAATAAGTGTGCAACAGGGACTGGAGCATGCTGAGACCCTAGCATAACTCTTCACTGAAATGTGAAAATGCAAAATTAGTGCTGCAGTGCTACATGCCCATTGCTTCTCACTTACTGTCCAAATTGTGAATTAAAAAGGAAAAGAACTCAAAAAAGTTAGCTGATTTTTTTCATGAGTCTGAAAATTCACTCTCAATGCTTTTCATGTACCATGGCCAAGGATAAAGATACTGCAGGCCAAATGATCCCCACCCCTGACACCTGGTGCCCCCAGATATCTGTGAAAATTCACCAAACACGACTGGAGTTTGCAGACACTGCTATTGCTACGTGCTGCAGGAAATGTTTCATAAGAATCACTTAGGACATTGCTTGGTTCCCAACATCCCAGCCATCAGTCATGGAGCATGAGGAACCCAAGTGGCTTGAATTCCACATTATTGCAAACAACAACATAGGAACAGGTAGATAAAAAAGAAAAAGAAAAAGCAGTCAAATCTCTCTCTCTAAAATAAAGACAGCAAATGTGATACCAATAGCTTCATTTTAAAATACTGTAAATTCTTTTAAAAAAGAAAAACCAAGAAACCTTTGTCCCTTGCATTTTAGTTGTTTAACTTGACACTTGCTTTGCTAGAGCAAAATACATACAAGGAATGGGAGAAAAGTCTTCCAGAGCAGAAAACGGTCATTATGACAACTGATTGAAGAGAAGGTGCAGAATACATCAATTTTAACCAGAAAAATTACCTAAATAAAGACACTGAAATTGCAAATTGGTTTCAGCTAAGCTTCCAGAAATGGAAGTGAAACCATGAAAACATTGCTTCAACATCAAATGTCTGCAAAAGTGAAATTCAGAAAGAAGCTGTTTCAGAGGCATTCAGTTAAACTGTGGGAGAACTCTAACTTGTTAGAAACCCCTTTGGATGTTACTGCAGCAAGAGAGGAGGTGATAGAGGAAATTATGTAATTCATTTACCAAAGTAATTTACATTTGGATTCAGCCAGCCATGCTATGCATCAGAAAAGAGGTTACTGGGAAGCAAGGAGGTAAAAAACAAAGGAGTCAAGGACTCTCTGTAAATCATCCCCAGGAGACCGGCAAGTAACATATCAATATTCGCCATTGATAGAAAACTTGAACCATTCCCAACATACCTAGAGATATTACTGCTTTTTAGATGGAGACCAGTAAGTTATTCCTTAAAATACCTCCCCTGGATTAAGAGTTGAGAGGTCAGCAGGCTACTTGTGATCAGGGAAGATGAACTTGTGCTGGAGCAGATTTTACCAGTTTAGTAAAGTTACCAGAGTGCCTGAGAAATGAGACTGCATGAAGAGATCAATTTTCTAGTCAGAAAATGGGGCTGCAACAGGGAGTGGCTATTCTGTACAAATTAGTGGGAAAGAAGGGTAAATACCAGAAATAGAAAAAAAAATTATGTGATTTAAGCTAAAGCCAGTGTTAAGAAAAGCATAAAGAGGTTGAGCTGGCCAAGGACAACACAGGCTAGACATCAGAAATTTTCCTGTTTAAAAATTTTGAAACAGAACATTAAGAATTCCTCAAGTCTTCCAAAAGCTGACAAATTTCTTACTTTGAGAAAGAATTCAAAACTGCATTTTTACTTGAAGAACTGCTAGTTAGCTTCAACAAAAAGTTTTTGTGATCTAATTATATCCAGTTCTGCCTGAAGTAAAATGTACTTCTAACTTAAACATAATTCATCCCTGGACAGAGAGGATTATAGAGCTACACGCAGGGAAAAATAACAATAAACCTCTCAAATAACAACAGGTATTAAAAAATCCCTACTAACCTTTGGAAATCCAACTGAAAAGGGATTTGTTTGCACTTCACCGAGTACCTAGTAGTTACTACAGGGTTGAACAGCTGTACGTCTTCACTTCAGCATCTTCTACTTAGTCTGTTAGCAGCATTCCTGGGTTGGCTGCTAATGCTTCCAGTCCTTTCGTTTTGGGAAAGTTAAAGCACAAGCGGTTCACATCAAAAGGTTAAAGCAGACATCTGAGCTGACACGAAGCAAGGACTACACTGCTCACTTATCACTTACCTGTGTTATGCTCGGCAATTAGAACTTGGTATCCCCTATAATCACTTTCAACAGAGAGCAATCCTAATTAACTGTGTCAAAACCACACAGAAAATTGCAAGAACTTCAGAAGTGCTACGGTATTGTCTCGTCCCTAAAGGTCAGTCAGAAAAGAGCAGCTTTCCAGGATGCTCCACAGGTCATACTGACCCAGGGTAAAACAGACTCAAGGATTAATGACCCCAGCATACCGAAGTCTGCCCCCCTCCTCCAGAACTGCAAACAGTAACGGGATTTACTGACCAAAACCAATGCCTTGAGTAAAAGCCCAAGAGCTGTGAGGCAGCAGTCAATACTAGGAGCAGAAATTCAATCTGCTCTGCTTACGAACTACAATTATCACGCTGGCTGGTGTATTCTGCAACCACTAACATTTCAGAGGACTTTTTGTGGCAGCCTTACATTAAGAGCATTCAATAATCCAGCAGCTGTACTTTTATGTATAGACTAAGCCCTTGATTGCAGCCTGGCCTCATTAGACTGCAGAGGTCACTAGCACAATTAATTGAATATGAACTAATTGCAGGTAGCAAACAGAAATGATGGCTAAATACCCATCAGTACAATCTAGTTAAAATACTCAAAGGATTTCCCTTGCGGTTGTTTTGTCATTGTTGTTACTACTGCCAGATCTGATAGCTTGTTTTCTCTGTATCCCAAGACAGTTAATAAATTGCATTCAAATGATGGGAGGAAGCAAGACAATGCTGCAATATGTAATCTTCTGCAAAATTGTCATCTTCTAAATTTTTTGTGTGAATAATTACATATTTAAGGTAGCAATCTGAACTTGTCTGAGCCTGATTTCTTCTTAGATCTTCCATCAATTTCACTTTTATGCATTTTTAGAAAAAGATTTAACAGATCCCTTTATAGCTTTCTCTTTTTTTGGTCAACATTTCCAGAGAAATTAGGACTCAAAGCAGCTGCTGATTTCACACCATCATGTCTGCGTTAGGTAGCAAAGTGCCTTCCCTCCCAGGCAGCCATCACCCCCACCCACAGTGCTGTGCCCTCCACCTTTACCTTCTCCAGTGGCAGCACGTTCTGTAGCTCTTTCTCAGATAAAACTTTGCACTGAGTCGACCTATAACATCCAGCCCCAGCGTTTCTTTCTACACATCATCCTTTATCTAAAAACATTCACAACGAATTAAACTAATTTGGTCTTCCCCCATAATGAATGCACCTTCCAGGTCACTGCAGTATCAGTCTGTGGACACATATATCCAGTTGCCTCCTCCAGGAAACAACATTACCCACAACAAAACACCAAAGCCAACCAGCACACCTGCTTCCTAGACACATTTTTCATAAATATCGAGTGCCCCAGTCTACCTTGCAATGACTCACCGGGTCACCACCAACTTGACTTCAAACCAGACCACCAGCAGCTGAAACCCACTTTGTCCCAGTGTCCGTACTGACAGGGAGGCTGTGCCTCTGGAGAACGCTGTGGTGGTGATGTCCTGCTTGATCCCCACTTTTCTGCCAGCCAGGCTGCAGGAATTTTGCCTGCCAGGATTTACACTGATACCACTAATCACAAAATGCCACAGGTAGAAGTTACCTGCCGTGAGAGAGTGGTTTGGTTCTTCCAGCTGATAAAGCCTCTGATGGTAGCTCAGGCTACCCGGCTTGAATCAACCAGCAGCTCTGGAAAACAGAGAGGATCTCACCATCGGGATCACACAGGCAGGCAGCAAAGAAGGTAATAAATAGTCAAGATGAAAACAAATAAGTTCAATGGCACTGGTGGGCTCCAGCACTGGCTATGTGCTGCTGCCACTGTGGTCAGCCTTGCCCCAGCTCTCCCCTCCCATCCCTGCTGCTCCAGGATGGAGCACTCTCCCTCCAGAAGATCCAGCTCTGGGCTGGAAGAACCTGCCTCTATTTTGCACTAAAATTTCACAGAGACAAAAGACTCCCTTCCTCACCCCACCCCACGCCGGTGTTTTCCTCCCCCAGGACCAGGGCTCTTGCCCTGTCTCAGATTACACTTTCATGAAGTGAGGCCCTGGCAGAGCTGGCAGGGGAGGCACCAGTGCAAAGGCCACGCTTTAGCACTGCTCTGCACGGTTTTTACATGTTACTTGCGCAGTTCATTCCTATTCTGCAAAGCTACCGAGGGCATCTTCTCATTTACTGTGGAAAATCCTTGACAGACAAGATAAGGGCACTGCTCACTTTGGAACCTGGTGCTCACAAAGCGATTTTGCGTCCAATTCAGTGTGTTCTTCAGGGAATTTGCGTAGGTTCTTAAATTGCAGGTTGCATTTGAATAATCTTTTTTTCAAACTGTCTTAATTGAAAAAAAAGACCTGAAGTGGATTAATTTTCCTTTTCTTTAAACTTCAGCGTGAAGTAGATATCTGAATGAATTCACTGCTCAGAGTATCCACACAGCCACCTCTTACCAATCCTACCTATTCTGAGTCCCTGCTACCCAAAGGTCATGCTATACAACTTCTGCTTTTGTCCATGGATCACAATTATTGTACATTGTATTACCCCCACAAGTCCCCTTTTGTGCTGTCCATCATTACACGCCCAAATCACAAGACTGAAAACGCTGACTGCACATTCCTTGCAAGCATATTACTGGATCCCATGGATAATCAGTATTGTGTCCCAGTACTAAAGGTCATCTATTTTTCCTCTCCTCAGTATAATGAAAAGATACCCCTCACTCCCCCCTGCAAAAAAAAGAGGTCATTAGCTTGATTTCAAGAAAGACACTAAGGCAGGTAATCAGGTTCAACGTTGGTAAGCAGCTAATCCTCATTTTCATCTGTTTAGTCACATTATACATGGCTTCCTTATATCAGAGGAGATGCTTGACAAGTACAAGCTTTTCTCTGTAAACAAACATTTTAAGAATACTCTCAAGTTGCATTTGGAAACTCTCCCTCAAGATTTTACAACTTGTAACATGAAGGTTCTAATAGATACATTTAATGTAATGGACTTAGTAGAAGTACTTAATTTGCTTGAATAATACTTTGATAAAACAAGGCATTAGGAGACAAGCTGAAAAGGACAGTCTCCTATGGGAGACTGAGACCAACTCTTGTGAAACGGACAGGAGTCTTTCCAGATGTTTAAGAGAACTTCTGAAATTCATTTCTAAATTGCTTACTTCTCCTTTAACTTCTCTGCACACATGCAATGGACTGTTCTACAGTAAATCAAGCTGGTCTGCAGGACAAGTGTTTTTTTGAGAGCAGCATTGCAAGGTACTATAATCTCCAACTGTTCATTTCTAAGACATGACATGTGGCAGCAGTTTCTGCTTTTTTATATGCAGATCTGCTGGCTACCATCCAGCTCTGCTAAAAAGGGACCAAAAAAGAAGGTTGCTGTTCTCCAGCTGTTTCTGCCCCTTGCATGACAAAACGGGAATGTAACTGGATGACCCTCTGTCAGGAAGAAAAAAAAGAATTAAGCAACACAGGGAGAAAAACCAATTCACACTCAAACAAATCCTTCTGTATACCACTAAAAAGGCTGCAAGCAAATAATAAAGCAAATTAGTACTCTAAAAATATTTGCTGAAGAGCAGAGTGGAGAGAGTTCAGGCTGGGATTCTCTGCGGTGTTCCTCCTCTCCACTCTTCCCCTCTACCCAGCTGTTTCGTTTGTGATGAAATGTGAACAATGATTCAGTCAACAGGATACTTTTACTTGTGCCCCTCACTAGACTGAGGGAAAATAATCTAGGAATCGATTTCCCATCAAAACATGTGGCTTTGGGAACCTGTCATTCTGGCCGAAATCCAGCTCAAGTACTCTCTCCGACTATTCAGAGCCCCCTCACAGGACTATCACTACCTACTTGTTCCAAAAGATCACTACAACGCTCCAGTATCTGCTAAGGTGGAAGATTCTAGAGCATATGAGAGAGGAGACTTTCAGAGGCACCACGTGGACCATATCAACTGCCTCCCACAAAGAAATGAAACGGTCAGACCTCACCACACTGGGAGATTGCTTGCCTATGGGAAGTTCCCACGAACATGCCTTGACACCGCAGACCAAGTTATTAGCAAGAATAAAAGCTAGCTAGCTCCCTCCTTCCTCAGCCTGAGGGAGATACAGAAGAGAAGACTACTAGTTCTAAACAGAAGGACATCACTGAACAATTTCAATCAACAAAGTATTTCAACATGCACCTGTGGCTTAACATGCTCTGTAGATGGCCAGAGTGTAGTGAAGTACTGCAGGAACTAGAGAAAAACTCTGGTAGTTTCACCTTATAACCCTGCGCCAGAAAAACAAATCGCAGCACGCAACAAACAAATCACTCAGCACCACTATCCTGCTGTCACTTTAGAGAGAAGAATAAAGAGAACTGAACTAATATGGGGCTGGATACAACAGCTTGCAGGATTACTGAATCACACCTGTAAAGATACTCGTTCTTACATGTACTGTAGGGCACTTGACCTGAATCCTCAAACAAGTTAGAATTCACTCAAAGAGAACAACAATTTAAAAACCAGCAGAATAGAAGAACTCAAAAGCAGCATACAACTGTAGTGTCACACATTTTCAGTACAAATTCAGGTATCAGATACCTAAAAATTCATTTAACTATTCCTAACCATAGTTAAAACACTACAAAACAGATTACTTCAGGCAATATTTGGTGTGTTCCAAAACTCTAAATTTATACTCTGCATCATGACACCATGAATTATATAGTGGATGAATAAAAAAAGGAAAATTATTTTTGCTTGAAAGTGATGCATTTTGTTATTAGAGCTTTTTACTATAACTACTTCCGTGCAATAAATCTAATGAGACCCACTATGCAGAAACGTAAGTTTGGTGGGAAAACACTTGCTGTTTTGATAGCTGAGTAGAGGTATTAATTATTTATGCCATTTTTATTATCGCACTATGTGGCAATATACAAGTCCCAGCTGAATTTCTACTTGAACCATTTCTGCTTTCTGGAAAATGTTAGCATAAGCGTACTGACTGTGCTACCTACACATTTTGCAATCTATTGCTGGCTGTAAGACTCAGTCACTCAAAATTAATTATTTTACATTTTATATTTTTAAATATAAACTGCACTGAACAAATGCATTCAAGGTAAGAACCTGACTTGGGTACACAAAGATTACAGAGAAGCAAGAGGAAAAAAAACACATTTTGTGCACATTCCTGATAAAATTATCAGTGAAAATTAACTGTGTTACATAAGTCCAAACATATTCACACAGTACATTACTCAGCAGAAAGATGGACTGAAAGCCATTCATCTCTCTCAAAGCAGTTAAGCATTGAAAAAAAACATTATGTTAAAGGACTACGTGTCATATTGTTAGATTCTGAAACAAATCAATTGTAAATGCTGGATCTGTGGAAACCCACAGGCACCAGACAGAGAATTCCACCTTCTCCACTGTACACTTCAGGGCGCCCCAGATGGAGCCAGGGGACACCGGATAAAGCAAGCAACAACCAGGAAGCGATTCTGCAGCAGTGCCCAGGTGCTTCAGGCACAAGCAGCAAGCACTGGGTGAGTCAAGAACACATTATGTGTTTTCATCATGGTAAAACATGCAGCGGTGCTGGAAGCAGCTCCACTATCCCGCATGCAATCCTCAACACTTGAGAAAACTTTGGCAAAAATTCACTATTGGTCTATTTGCCACTGGTACTATGTAGCACTGAAACGATATACTGCTGCCTTTTCATTACCAGAGCAAAAGCAAAGGGGCCTCAAGAGAGCCTCAAGAGAAACCATTTTGCATGTAGATGTATCACGTGTAACTTTCTTCCTAGCCTCATTCACAGACATCCACCAGTCTGAATATCACTTTGTAAGGGCTTAACTCATTCATTCCCCCATATTAGACAAAATACAAAACGTGAGGGAAATAATCTCTAAACTGAGATCAGAATCCCTTCACTGGCCTGCTGTAGCAGTGCTTTCTCTACAGAATAAGGCAGTCTGAGATTTACTACTTTCTATAGAGCATCTATGATGATTTTAAAACTACAAACAAATCGGACATTGAGGAATCAGAGTAAGACCAGCTTAGGCTCACTTTTACCAGCAACTGATACATAATGCAAGACTTAGAAGTGCAAAGCCCATGAGGTGGGAAGTGTGGACACAAAATGCAAAAACATTGTTCATAAAAAAACTGACAGAAGATTGCTTCTCCAAACCTCCGTTACTGATACTCTATTCAATTTTCTTAAGAATTAGTTACAGTTCTGGGAATATTACCAAGCAGCTTTAGCTAATGATCAGCATTGATGCTGTGTATATACAGAACCTTGTGCTGTTTGCTAAAGCAACTTAAACAGGCTGTAGAGGTGTCCGTTCTTCCTCAGATTATTTGTGCTTCAGGAGACTGGTCAAGCTCTGTGTAGGTTGTAAAACTTTTCCTTTTTTTTTTCCTTTATTCTTTACCCTTTTAATTTCCTTTCCAACGGAAATGCAGACTGTACATAGTCTCTGAAACACTATTACATCAAAGCAATATAGAGAAAGATTATACCCATTCTAACAAATACTTTTTTTTTTAAATACTGTAAAAATCTGTATCACTCTAGCAACTATCTCAGGGCTACTCACTGAAACACAAGATGAGGCCTGCTTGTAGCTCAGCAGTTTAAGGTAAAAACACCCCAGCAAAATATTTCGACAGATGTTTCAGTGTGCCTAAAAAGATGTTATCTTGAATTCTAGAATTATTTTCTTGTATGTTCATATGCACTGCTGAAATTAATGAACAAAGTATTTCAAACGCAATCCTTTCAAGTCCATTTAAATAAACGGTGCTCAACGTCAAAAATGAAACATGCTGTCAACAATTTGTACAAAGGTAAAGGTAAAAAATATAATTTGGTTACAAAAGAATTTGTTAACACCATCTGTACACCACACATAACACTTTCTGTAAGATAAATTTATCACCATCCTCATTCATTCTGAAATGTTATCTCTTAATTCATAAAGCATGCATTTTCTGTGTACTTATATGCAATAATTAGTGTTTTTATAGTACTTCCTACTTTAGTGTGAACAGTTAAGATATTATACAGTGACTCAACTGAGATGAATGAGGGGGAAGTTTCTGCATGTTATTTTAATGAAAAGATATTCTACTTGTCAAGCTCCAAAAGAGCCAAGAAAGGTAAGTGATAAAAGCACCAGCTTACACTCTTCTGAACATCAAGTCAGGCATTTTAATGTGGATCTCAGTAAAGCTACATGAGTTTCCATGTAGGTTATTCATACATATTATGGCACTTGGACTCTCCTAACACGTTACCTAGGACATCTAGGCTAAAAAAGAAAAGGTCTGCTAAAATCAACCATTTCTGTAAGAAAACACTTCTGTCCCAACCTTCAAAACCCTTAATTTTCCTGGAAGTTGCACCAAACCCCAACTTTTCATATTTCACATTATTTGCATATAAGTTGCCTTTGAGAATGATGTCACGTTAACTTCTAAGTTTATATCTCCAGTGATCTGGGAACACAGAGGAAGGCCATCTTACCCACATTCAACAAACCAAGTTGTGGCCTGCTCCTTAGTAACACGGAGTATTGATACTTGTGTATCCATTCTCTTGTTGGACTAAGGTCTCCGAAGTAATTACACATATTAAGAAAGAAGTCCAAATTTAATTAAAGGCAGCTCACAATGGTAGCTTTTTTGCCATGTAAGGCATTATTCTGACATCTACTGGCCTGGTATCCAACCACACATTTTAATACACTGCATTTGTTATTAAAAAGGAGCATATATATTAATCCAAAGATAAGAACAGTTAAAGGAACACAAACGACATACATTTAAAACAGGCCCATGTATTTTCATATAAATTTCACAACCCTACCAGTATTTTGGCAGGTTTCTATTGCTTTCTTAACTCATCTGAACTACTGTATATTATGAGGCTTTAATACAAGCAGCTTTGGGGAAAAAAAGTTATATTTGGAAGGGAAACGAAAGTTGTGACAAGTAAAAAAAAAAAATCCAAGAAGCTTTTTTCTTAAAAAAAAAATCTTTACTTGCAAAATTAAGCAGCATGCTATTTTGTGATTTATATTTGAATTTAAAAAGACTAATCAGACCGAAATAAAAATAAGAACCTAAAAATGGCAATTCTATAAATAATGAAAATTTTGATTTCACTAGACTTTAATGAAAAACATTTGGTAATTAAATACTTGCTACTGTTCATTACGTTGATGAACTTTATTAGGGTTAAAACTATAATAAAGTTCATCCTAAAACATTTTGCAATGCAAAATTATTTTCACTTGAGGAGTGTCTCAAATTGAATGCTAAGAATTACAAGCAATCTTCAGAAGCCGACACTCACGTTCATAAAACTTTATACATCTTTTGGAACTAAGATATTTATACTACTAAAATCAAACATGCATCACTTCCCATACATTCTGGTATCATGATTTAGATCGCATTATGTAACACCATTCTTCTAAACAGCAGCAGTTTTATCATACGTTTGCTCCATTTTCTTTGGATTTCTGATCTTTATCTTCCATCTTCACAATATCCTTTAAAAGAAAGAAAGTGAGAGGATAACATGCATTCTAGAAGTGATAGTTCTGCTGTGAAATGTAAAGCAGCATGAGACATCATCACTTGTGTCCTACAAGGGGGAAAAAGTGTTCTAACATTTGTCAAGTTTTCTAGTTTTTTTTGTGTGCGTGTGTGGTTTTGTTTTTAGAGCTTTTGTAGATGCTGTATTGTCTTTTCAAAATCAATGTAGACAGAAGCAAGAGCAAGGCTCCCTCACAGCACCAGTTCGCCACTCAGTAGCCTTCACAGCCTACTTCTATTCAGCCCTACTTAATGGGCCCCCACAGCATTCCTAAGGAATATGACAGGATCTTTCTGTACAGGGACAGAAATTCGCTGGAGCATTAGGTGGTTTGCTTAAAACTAATTTTACTGAAATACCCCCACATAAAGTGAAATACTTAAGTTCTGCCTTGAAAAATTACTCCTAACTGATCAAACAGAAGAGCAGATTTGGACTGTTGGGGATGGACAAGATCAGGACAGGAAAACATTAAAATGGTTTGAGAATTACGTTAATTTTTATAGATTTGTAAAAACATTTAAGTCAAGAACCTGTGTTTCAAGCTTTGGAAAAATACATTGTATTTGTCATCTTTAAATAATCAGTATCACACTGAGCAGCTTTTTTATACATATATTAAGATACTACTGCTCTGAATTCATGTGAAAATTCTATTTTATTCTAATAATTTAGTCTGCAAGAAGCTTGCACACAATAATCAAAAATGGAATTAAACAATTCTAACCTGTTTAAGAACACTCTGTATGTCATCCATAGCAGTAGCTAAATTTTTGATTGTCTTATTCAGCTGACTCTCAAATTGCAACTTTTTATCATCCGAGATCTTCAAATTTTCTTGCAGTTGGCCAAGGTCCTTTTTCACTTCTTTGAGCTCCGTAGATAGACTTTTGTTAGAATTCTCCAGTTGTAGTATGGTCTTTTCATCCTCATCTTAGGAAAACAAAAAAGGTCAGTCACTTCCAAGGCTGTGTACTTTGCATCTTAATATTCCATTTACATGCCAACGACATAACTATTAATTTTTAAAGAACACTAAAAGCTGCATTACCATTTGATAACACTCGATTCTGACTACATTTGAAAGTCTTACAGTCAACTTGAATAAAAAAGATAAAAGCATTTCAGCATGGTGACAATGGTACTCAACAACAGTTGGTGTGCAAGTTCAAAGGGCTTGGGAAATGGAAAATAAAAGTTTATGGTAAGCAAATAGCTAAGAAATGTAATCACAAATATTACTCAAATTGGTTTATCTACTTAAAAAGTCTTAGCATTTTGCATCCATAGAAGTACCACCTTCAAAGTAATGTCCTACCTGTTTTTTCTTCTAGTAACTGAAGCTTTTGTTCTATCTCTGCCCGCACTCTTTCGCTTTTCTCCAGCTTCTGTAAAAGGCTCCCAACATCCACCATAGCTCCATTGTACACAATGAGGCCAACATTTTCTTCTATGGCTTTTGATTCTTGCTTTATAGTAGGTGATGGTAACAATAATCTGTTTCCTGTGTTAGATTAAGTAGCATTAGAAAATAATAATTCTGTCATTTTTCAGTTCTAGTGACCAACCTCAAAAACTTCTTAAAAGAATACATTCCTAAAAGAATTAATATAGATTCAAGTTTCCTGGTCTATCCCCCATTTCTCTCCTCCCTCCTTACCCCAACTCCCCCCCTCAAAAAGGAGCATGCTCTTTAATTACATTCTTCTACGTCCCCTTTCTGCAGTCATTTGTCTTCAAAAATCAGGCTCCGTTCTACTACCTACAGCCCTGATCCTCCTGACTGCAAAACTGCCGTGAATGAGAAATGCTGTTCATCAATATTCAACATTAACCTCTGTTCTCCTTCCTGTTCAGAGATATTAAGATTTATCCTATAGATGCAACACGATGTGTTGGAAGCCAGAAATACTGTAACTTTTGAACTGCCCAAGATTTACTTTTCCAAACTGGCAGGTTCCCTGCAGACCTGAATTACTATCTGCAAGAAAGCAAGTATCTCTGAACTCTCATTATCATTTGCACACAACTAATTCACTGGAAGTTTGTGGCATTAAAAAAAAACTAAACACCACCACCTAACATATCTTCCTGTAGCTCTTCAGACTCTTCTTGATTTTCTTCGTCTTTAGAAGTATCCGTTAGTCTTCTGTAAAAGCAAGATTCTCTAAGCACTACTTTATTAAGTAGCTTCTTGACCTAAAACACAGCCATGGAAAGAAATACAGTGTTACTTAACACACAGACATTATGTTACCTAAACAAGAACATTTTAACTTGGAAAACTTAAAGAGAACTTGCACAGCTTTTTGAACGTTAACACACAGGGGCTTAAAATGACAAGAAGCTAGCAAAAAAAGAGATACAATTTTGAGAGAAAAGCTACATATACAATACGGGCGTATTAGAAGCTGCAAACTTCACCTTTTCATTCCAAGACAATTTACAAAAGATTAAACTAGTATTTAATTGTACATATGAAGTGGCTACATAAAAATCAGGGATAAAGTATGTAAGCAACAGCCTTTAGAAGCTAAACTATATATTCCTCCCGCTGACAACATCACTGTCATATTTTCAAAGAGATTTCTAGGACTATACAAAACCTGAGCACGTGACAGGTGTAGTCCAAGAGTGTACAGTATCTCCTCCATGTCCTTCTCCAGAAGATATCCACAATGACTTTGATCAAAATAAACGAAAGCCATCAGAAGATCCCTATTAACAGTTACCATCTGCGTCTTGTCTTTCTCCTACAGGAAATTCATTATGGGACCATTAGGAAGTTAAATCATCATTTTCTCATCATCTACTAAAAACAAGTGAACTTTTCAGTTAACAAAAGTTTTTCTCTGTTCATTTTATTGTTACTCTCAGTCGAGTGATTAATACAACTAGCATTTACCTACTGAGCTCAAATATAACATAAGCAAGCTATTTAGGACAAGTAATCTTTCAAATATTTAAAATAATTACAGCACGATGCACAGTAACATCTGTTAGACTCACTTTCTTTTTGTTCATGCTAATATATCAAAAAATTTGAAGAATTAACCTAATGAAACAAGTAATAGTGAACATCCCTTCTCCTCCCAATCAAGTATTTTACTGAACAGCTGTTCCCAAAGTGAAATCCCCCTAAACACGTAATGAATGAGTATCCAGCTCTCACAGCTACAACAGTTCTGCAGTCTGTGTTTTCCCATTATTCCTATTCCTATTCCTACATCTCCTATTTTTCTTTGAAGAAAAAAATGAAGAGAATCAGAAACTTATTCCTGCATTTATAAAGTTGAAGCGTAACAAATCAAACTTATGCTGTTCCTTAATCTGAACTGTGGAAGGAAGCTATTGGCCTCATTACGCACAGAGCATCTATTTTCCTGCAGGGGGATGTAAAAACATCATATAATGATTCCAAGCTTCACAACTGAAAAGCCAGTTTATCAATCCAGCTAAGCTTCTGCTTTTCTTATGTAAGAATACAGCAGCTGAAAATAATGGATAAAATAATCACATCTGCTGCCTCTTACATGCACATACAGCGTTAGTCCTCACATCTTTCAGACAGATCAGTATCTCATATAAGAAAGTTTTTCCAACAGCTTTCACCCAATGAACTCTAAAATGTAACTGCAAGTAGGCTGTAATCACTTTACCCAAAGCTGTCACGTGTTCCCTAACTTCTAGATACACTTCATGTTTCTTTCAGTCCAGAAGTGCTGAAGGAATCAAGGAGTAAAAATTGGTCTTAGAATAAAAATAAAGTTAAGCTCTAATTAGGACACCTCCAACAAGGTTACATGTAGTTGTTAAGAAAGGTGCTAATTACTTTATCTTTAGATGACCTCTCTTTACAATGCCTATTTCCCTCTCTTCTGTCCTCCCGTTTGTTCATTTCCTCTTCATCCCGGTCTGTAAAACAGAAAGAAAACTCAACATACCCACAGCAAACGATTCTATAACTGTTATCTCAGAATACTCATGTTCATTTAAAAAGTTCACATAAGCCCCCAAATATATGAAATTAATATATTTCGCTGAAAAATAATTTTTAAAAAAAAGGTATTTAAGTGAGTCCTGTTAAATTTTGATTTTTCTCTGGTCTTATTTTAACGTAAGCCTTTTGTAATTTTTTCCCCCGTGTTTCTTTCACGCACACAGCATAGAAGAGCTGAAATAAATGCTAACTAGGCCAAAATTAGTTCCACCAGCACCACCATCTATTTCAGTGGTGTGCAGGAAAATTACCACAATTTTCCCTAACGAGGCTTGGCAGAGTCTGCGTCCAGCTATGGTTATTCCTATTAGGACAAAATTAGTCTGTTTACTCTCAAGTATTTTCTATGATAAAAAACGTAGCACATGTGATCAAAAGCATGTGTTTATACTCATGTCTGAGTGCGATATTACTGATGCTATGATTCAGATTCTCCAAGAAGTTATAGATCACATCGCTGATTAGATGTGAATTACAAAGTGCAGGCTTTTTGTTTAAAGGTAGACAGTACAGTAAAACTAAATTAAAATCAAGAGAGAAAGAGGAGTATGACAACTGCAGGGACAGATTATGGCATGCAGCTCTGTACCTTATGTGCAAGTCTTTGGTCAGAGAATCACATGCCAAGTTCAGCTTTAAGCTCACCTTTTTTTGTGAGGAAAACTTTGGAAAAAACTATGGTATCACAACACTTGTCTAATTTTGCCAACACATTTCTGAGACCAAATAGCTTTCTCCTGCACCTCCATGGCCTGTTGGGTTGTTCTCAGCAACTCTGACTGGGAATGGCACAAGGACAGATTATGGGAAGTAGCAGCACTTGTACAGAACAAACCAGCCCAGGGCATGCTCACAGCCAGATTATAAGCAAATAATAGTTATTTTGGAAACCACAGATTAGCACCAATTTTTTAGGGCTAGTGCAGTACTCTGCCAAAAATACAACTAAAAATGCAGGGACTGCAATATCTAAGCAGTTCAAACCCACATCTCTAGCACAAACTCTCCACAGAAGGACAAAAACCCCGAAGAAGTGCAAACCAGAAAGCATACACCATGTCCTAGGCCTTTCTGGATCTCTGAGCAGGGAAAGAGAGCTACTGCTGCTCCCTGGAGACAGGAAAGCTCCCCAGCCCCTTTCCCCATTTCTTCAGGCAAACAGAACTCCACCCAAACAGAAATCAACTCCTCGTAACATCACATAAGGAGCACCCCACGCTACAGTCTGGCCTAATACAGACAGGATGACATTGCAGAGGAATAGGAAGTTAGGCACTTCAAAGTGGCTTGGTTTTTCAGAGGTGCTGAATACTCACATCTCCTACTGACTTCAATGGGAGTTGCGAGTGGTCTGCATTCTGAAAAAAATAAAACCACTTCTATATGCATGCCTTACTTTGAGTACCACAGCTAGTTTATATTAACTACGTTCATACAATGCCTAGCATAAAGGCACTTACATTTTAAGCAGATCTGGTCAAATTACTGAAATAAAAATTAGTCTAATAATGCAATTTTAAATTGTCTAGTTCCAGTGCATTCTCTACCTTGAAAGAACATATTCAGTGGCAAGAAAAATAAATTCTGAAAGCCACAAAATTCATAATTCAAGATACCTTCATCTTCATCTTCAGCATCTTCTGCCTCCATTGGATCATATTCTTCTTGATTATTGTCATCTTCGGTTTCTTCTTCATCTTTAGAATCATCTTTCCTTTTATCTTCCCTCTGTAACAAAAGTTCCTAAAAATTTATCCAGTCTAGAAAACAGAAAAATAAAAACCTCACTACCATTCCTTCAAAATTTGCATAATTTATATTTAGTCACTTAAAAACCCAAATACAAATCCATGTGATACAGCTGAATGTTAAAATGCCCCCAATACACCTGTAAAATTTTTAAATTACTGAGTAGGATTGAAGCATTTCCAAATATATCAACGAATCAAATCAATTAACTAACACTACAAGACCTGACTTTTCAAAGGCAATAAATTAACATTCAAATAGAAACAGTTTAATATTGATCCAGACAGGATAATACTTCATATGAGCTAGCTGCAGACCTTCTTTTCATCTCTATCTTCTTTTTTGTCTTTATCATCTCCAGATTTTCTCCTCTTAGGTTTTGGATCATCTGTTTCATCATCTTTTTCTTCTTTTTTTTCTTTTCTCTCCTCTTTTTTGCTTTTTTTGTCTTTTTTGTCCTCCCTCTCTGGGAGAGAAATCAGTGCTTTGTAAATTCTAACACCAAAATCTCTCTGAAGCATTTCATTGAACAGTTCTGCAAACAATGATACCTGTACATAAAAAAAAATGAAAAGAGAACTGACAAAAAGTTTTCAAATGTCTATTAAAAATCTGTACACTTATGATTAAACAGCTATGAGGTGCTATCTTACCAACTTTCACCATGACAGAATTTTATGTAGTGTCAGATTTCTTACTATCTACTTTGAATACAGAAACCTTAAACAACTTTATAAAAATGCTTCTTTCCTGTACTGCACTAGTTTAGGACCTGTATAAACCATAAACTCAGTTCCATATCTGAAAACCTGCACATTTCTTCTGGATATCATCAGTGACTACACTGCTATTGTAAACCATGTACCAAAGACTGGACAATTTTTTCCTACATAGTGCACAAAGTAATGAACTTATTTAAGTTTTATTTTGCCACGCTATCGTAAACTGTTAGAACTTAAGAATACTGCAGTTATTACAAAGAATTTAAAGAAACAAGAATGGCTAACTGTAAGTAGCATAGCTAAATTACCTCAAAGGAATGTTCTTTATTATCTTCTAACCTATAGTCCAGAAGAACACTAAGAGACATAATGCTACAGTCAAACTTCCCACTCTTTGCTGCCCAGTTAGGATGCACAATGATTGCTGGTTCATCAGGCAAGATATATCGTCTCTCCCGCCGCTGACGTTCCATTTCTTCTTGACGCTTTCTTTCCTCTTCCTAAAGAGGCAAAAATATAACATACAGCATATCCCAAAGCTGAAGTTTCAGCCTATATATTAGTTTCTAGGACTCACTGCTTTGAAGAAAGTGAAGGAAAGCCTAAGCTGCTGAATGCAACGCAGAAGACACAAGTCACAGACCAGAATTTCCGGAATGCGCACTGTGTCCAGTCCCAACACTCGCCTAAGACAACGAGCAACTCGAGCCACACAAAGCAGGACAGGCAGTGTTGTTTAGCCCCCAGAGCAACGAGCACCTTCCAACTACCGTATGGTGCTAACCGCAGCGTATTTACTTGACACTGGAAGGACTCAAGCGAGTTCACTTCAAGAAATGGCATGCAAGCTAGCAAAGGAGTCAATACTCCTGACTGGGCTTTTGTTTGTTTAGGGGTGTTTTTAGAACTCTATAGTACAGTAAGCTGTCTTGTTCCTTACACAGGAAGAGTAAAGGCTTTGTACACCACCTTCTCCAAGATAGCCAACACAGTTTTAACAATTACCAGATGACAATTTACTTGGCTGTTTTGATTACGGGAAATGCAATCTCTATGGGTACAACTGTTGCAAATCAAACAAAAGGTTAAAAAGGGTAAAATACCAAGCAGCTTACTGATTGCCAAGAGAGAAATAGTAAAGTCTGAGTATGGAAAAGTGTCATGGCAGAGCTTGTGCATTTTAAAAAAGCAAGCACAATCAAAGCTCCCTCCCCTAACCTTAAAAAAAGCTGTGGCAAGAAACCCTAAGATAGCTGAAGCCCATCCAAGCTGTGGGAGAAGGCAGCAGCTGACAGAGTTAGCCAGCACATGGCCTTTGCTCCCTCAACAAGCTTTACACAGATATATAGAATTTCCAATCATCCCACATTGGTTTAGCACATAATACACAAGAAGGCAGGTTTAAGGGCAACTAACACAGTACTTTCTCCAGACATTTATGCCCCTTTTCTGTGGTTCATCTTTGGCTTTATTGCACAGATCTTGTTTATCCTCAAGAAACAGCACAACAGATTAAGTCATACTGAAACTACCAATGGCAAAACTGAGAAACTTCAATACACAGGAATTTTATCCAAAAGCAAAAATTAAAGCTTCATAATAAAGGAAAACAAACCTAAGCAAACCATTAGCCATGTGAAGAAACTGGACTGTTTGAGACACTATAACCCTCTACAGACTGGAACCTGCCCTCCCCCCCGTTTCCACAATAATTCCCCTAGGCTTGCATACCACTAAAAGCCAGTACAACTAAGCAGCTGCTTTTCATGTAAGTTTAAGTAGTTAAGATCTTGTTAAGTGTGTTCACCTGTTCTCCAGTACAGTTTTTCCAGGGAGTCTGGGACTTATTTTTCCTTCCATCTAAGGTCTGACATTAATCCAGACACCCTTAGTGCAGTTGCACATTTCAGATTTTGTTCCAATTCAGTTGCTCAAGTTACAGCATGAGTTCCCAGTAAAGTCATCCGAGAACTACAAAATCCCAACACAACTAGGCATATTCCTGTACTTTTTATACTTTTATATATATATTTATACAAATTTTATATATAATATTTTATTTATGTGTATTTAATAAGACTTAAACCAAATATGTCCAAAGCCTAACCTCTTTGTCATCTTCAGATTTCCTATCCTCCTCCTCTTCCTCTTCCTTCTCAGACTTCTCTAGCTCCTTTTGCTCTTCTTTTTGTTCCTCTACCTTCAGCTGCTTTGTCAGTCGAGCTATCAACTGAGATTTCAGTCCTTTAGAGCTAAGAGTTCGACTTTCTAATTCTTTGCGAAGGTCATTTACCTGGTAAATAAAAGCTCTGTAAGTGGTATCAACCAATGACATTGCAAAACATGTGATTAGCAGAAAAGGTGAAGTAAAAATTAAGTAAGAGCACTGAAAAGTCAACTCTATTTTTTAAATCTGTACTGAAAAACACTAATATTTACTGATAGAAAACATACTACATTTCAAATTGTGTTCTCAAAGAACCCCTTTCTGAGGGACTTCACAGGGGCAGGGAAAGCATTTTACTAGAGTAAAATAGTTTATTACTATTAATCCTCTCAAAATTATGTCTCCTGACATACATTTTTATATAATTATTGCCTTTTTAAACTAACATTAAAGGATTTTAGACCCCACATTTTTTAATGCAAGTATGTACAACCAGATTATTGCAGAACTTTCATTTTCCAGTTAGTGTATCACATA